>NW_024070186.1:133503765-133529982 GCF_014754425.2 Oryx dammah | reverse complement strand
TCCCTGGCCAGGGAGCTAAGATCCTACATGACTTGCAGCCAAAAAATCAAAACATTGAAGTAAGGATACATGTGTCTTTTTGAATTGTGTTTGTCTCAGGATCTATGCCTAGCAGTTACTCCAAAGATCACTGCAACACTATTTACAATAGCCAGGAAATGGAATCAACCTACATGTCCATCAACAGATGAATAGGTAAAGAAGTTGTAGGTCATGTATATATATATATATATATATATAGATATAGATATAGATATAGATATTATATATATAATGGAATATTACTCAGCCATAAAAGGAACAAATTTGAGTCAGTTGTAGTGAAGTGGATGAAACTAGGACCTGTTATATAGAGTGAAATCAGAAAGAGAAAAACAAATATATTAATTCATATGTATGATATCTAGAAAAATGGTACTGATAAACCTGTCTGCAGGGAAGGAATGGGAATGCATATGTAGAGAATGGACTTGTGGACTAAGGGAAATAGGGTGGGATAAACAGAGAAAGTAGCATTGACCTTTGTACAGTACCATGTGTCAAATAGATAATTAGTGGAAAGCTGCTGTATAACATAGGGAGCCCAGCCTGGTGCTCTTTGATGACCTAAAGAGGTGGCATGGGGGTGGGGTGGGAGGGAGGCACTAGAGAGAAGGGATATATATATATATATATGTGTGTGTATATATATATATATATATAGTTATGACTAATTTGTGTTGTTGTATGGCAGAAAGCAACACAACATTGTAAAGCAATTATCCTCCAATTAAAAAAAACAACAACATAACACAGAAGCAATATTGTAACAAATTCAGTAAACACTTTAAAAATGGTCCACATAAGAAAATCTTAAAAAAGTAATGGATATTGCTTGATTTTCTGCTTTTACTCTTCCTTCTGGTTAGTCCTGTACATCCACAGTAGAATAGTTTTACCATCTTACGATTTACCACTTAAAAATTACTGCATTCCCCAACTTATTAACTTGATCACATCTCTGTGCAAGGTCCCATATTTCTGACCTGGCATCACTATTTGTAGGTGCATAATACTTCTTATCCATAACTTTTTCTTGTATTAAAAACTCTTCCCAAAAGCTGTTTAACCACGTTCTCTTCTCTTACACACATGTGTGCCTGTGTGTTAAATCACTTCAGTCATGTCCAACTCTTTGCGACCTTAAGCACTATAGCCCAAGAGGCTCCTCTGTCCATGGGCTCCTCCAGGCAAGAATCCTGGAGTGGGTTGCCATTCCCTCCTCCAGGGGATCTTCCCAACCCAGGGATCGAACCTAGGTCTCCTACATCTCCTGCTCTGGTGGTCAGATTCTTTACTACTAGTGCCATCTGGGAAGTACAGCGAATAACCTGTTGTCTTCATCTCGCAACATTTAAGTACCAAAGTGAACCATAGGCTGTAGAATGAATGAATTAGGATTCTATATGTTAATACTTATTCAGATCATGAAATAACACAACCATGAATATGGAATTCAGTTCAGTTTGTTGCTCAGTCATGTCTGACTCTTTGTGACCCCATGAATTGCAGCACGCCAGGCCTCCCTGTCCATCACCACAACTCCCAGAGTTCACCCAAACTCTTGTCCATCGAGTCGGTGATGCCATCCAGCCATCTCATCCTCTGTCGGCCCCTTCTCCTCCTGCCCCCAATCTCTCCCAGCATTAGAGTCTTTTCCAATGAGTCAACTCTTCGCATGAGGTGGCCAAAGTACTGGAGTTTAAGCTTCAGCATCAGTCCTTCCAAAGAAATCCCAGGGCTGATCTCCTTTAGTTGGAAGGCCCTAAAAGTCATTTCATAGAAAACAGATCTCCTCTATGACATTAGTGAAAGGTAGTCTGTTTGAATTCTATTAAAACTATGCAACTTTGTTGAAATAGTGGATATAATTGCTACTAATATTATTTATGAATTGACTTTGATATTTTGAGATTAATTGACTTTTGGATCTACAACATTCTAAAGCTTTGTGGTTGAAATATGCCAAGACCAATTGCCTTTACATATGTGTGGACCAATTTCTTATTTTTTACTTTGAATTAAATGTAGAATACCTTAAAGTTATATATGCCTTTTATGAATTTCAAAGCACTCATAATATTTTGAAGTATATTCACTCTGCATTTTGTTAGCATATCCCTTGATAGAGGGCCAAAAACCAACCATAATATTTGGCTTGGGGTCTGAATATGTATTGACTTTTTAATCACTCTTTTAAAATAAAACATTTCTATTTTTCTCACTACAATTTCATCTTTTAATACTAAGTTTAGTATATTAGTAGAAATTTAGCTTATAGTGAGCTAATTCACTGCGGTCTTTGCAAAATAAAATATTTTTACATTCTATATTAATCTATTCATGAATGCATTAATCCATCCAACATTTATAGTTGAACAAATTCTAGGCAATAATTTTTATTATAGCTACTAGGTATACTGAGAAAGATATAAAAACCTTATACTAGCTATATAGAGGGAGAGAAAGACAAAAGAACCAAAATCTATACAATACAATGATACGTGTTTCCAGTTTGGGTATCTTAAATACTTATGTTTGTTAAACCTAAATATAGAACTCAATGGCTGTTGCTACTAAGTTTAGTTTTATATACTTAGGCATATTATTTTTGAATCTTGGATTAAATAATCTACATAACTTATGTTTGCTGTTCATAGCTTTATACATTCTACTGATAACAATAATGAATACGAAAAGTTGAAAGGAAAGTGACATCCTGAGATGTTACTAGAAACCTCTCTCCAAGCTGAAAAAGGAATAAGCACAAGGACTTAAGACATATGTTCCCAATAAGGCAGGTGCATTAGTCTGGGTTCTCCAGAGAAACAGAATCAATAAAATATATAAAACATGTTGAGTTTATTATGAAGACTTGACTCCCTTGATCATGAAGGTGAGAAGTCCCACCATGCGTTACCTGCGGGCTGAAGATTCAGGAAAAATGAAAGTGGGGTATTTACCGTCTTGAGTCTCAGGACTTTAGAATCAGGCAAGCTGATAGTATAAATCCCCACCCAAGGGCAGTAAAAGAATGAGAACAGTGGTGTTCCAGCCCAGTCAGACAGGCAGAAAGGGAGTGAATCCTTCCTTCCTCTGCCTTTTCTTTTACTTAGTCCTTCAGTGGATTAGATGATGCCCACCCACAACAGGGAGGCCAGTGCACTTAGTCCACAGATGCAAATGTTACTCTCATGCAGAAACCCTCTCACAGACACACTCAGCACACACAATCTGGGCAACCCCGTAGCCCCATCAAATTGACACACACATTAGCGATCATAGTAGGTAAAACCAATATGTACTTGAAACCCTTTCTCTATAGTCTACTTTTTCACTCTGCCTTACAGACAAAATTATAATATTCCTTTTAGCAACAGTATTTATGAAAATTTCTTTTATCAGGCCTATTGTGATGACAGTATGCTATCTCTCTCATATTCTGACCAGTATTCAAGGTGAATTGGTATAGTGATCAAGAGTGTTGGTCATATTTCTGGGCTCACCCCAACCTGATGGTTGCCAAGCCCCATTTCCAGAAAATGAAATGAACAGAAAGGCAATAGTTGTCTCCAAGAGAGAGGGCTACCCTGGTGGCTCAGCTGCAATATGGGAGACCTGGGTTCGATCCCTGGGTCAGGAAGATCTCCTGGAGAACAGGAATGGCTACCTACTCCAGTATTCTTGCCTGGAGAATTTCATGGGTAGAGAAGCCTGGTGGGTTACAGTCCATGGGGTTGCAAAGAATAAGACACACCTGAGTGACTAACATGTTCGGTTTCTTTCAAGAGAGAGAAAGCCTCCACAATCAGTAGGTCCCTGGAATCAAATTCACAAGTCTCAATCCAAAGATCTAATTTTTACAAATGTTAGCATAAGTGACTCAATTTTTGGTCTATTGTCTTTTATTTTTTAAAAAACGATTGTTATTTCCTTAAACTTCAATGAAGACAAAGCATAGAAGTTGAATCAAGATAAGGCTAGAATGGTGCTGAAGTTGGGTCCCGTGAGGTAAAGTGAAAGTTGCTCAGTTATGTCCGACTCTTTGTGACCCCATGGACTATACAGTCCATGGAATTCTCCAGGCCAGAATATTGGAGTGGGTAGTCTTTTCCTACTCCGGGGATCTTCCCAATCCAGGGATGAAACCCACGTCTCCCGCATTGCAGGCAGATTCTTTACCGGCGGAATCACAAGGGAAGCCCAAGAGTACTGGAGTGGGCAGCCTGTCCCTTCCCTGTGAAGTAAAGAGTCATGATAATTCCTTTGGCAGATGAAATCCTAAAGTAGAATCTTGGTGCTCAAAATCAGTTTTCAGAGCAGAGAGATAATGAAAGCTGGAAAAGGCATAAAACTACCCAGGAACTCTCGAGAGTTTTCTTCTAAGTCTATAACTTAAAATAATCAAAGGAATTAGCTTTTCTTCACACAGGAGTCTATCTTTGTTAATCCATTCTGCATGCAAATTCCTTTGAGTTTCAACGTAAAATATTGATATTAGTTACCTGGTCTTTCCTCCAGGTTGACACAAGGTCATTCAGTTCCTCAAATTAAAATAAATGTATGGAAATATAAAGCAATTTTTTCGTGATTGATCAAAAGTGAATTTTCAGCGTTATGTAATTGCATATACAGATCTCTGTATACTTACTCTTTTGAATAGGATACCTTAGAGTTCCTCTTAAAAAAAAAAACAACTTTTTGATTTTGACTATTAATAAAATTCAAACTACTATCACTGGGTCATACATAATCAATCAAATAGACTAAAAAGCTATTTGAAGTAATTTTCTGTCATTGAGCTACCTTTTGGGAACTGTATAATTGGCCTGCTTCCCTAGATAGTCAAATGCATGCAAATGTGTTGAATGTGCCTGATTTTCTTCCAGGTAGTCCCTTGGGTTCACACTATCAATGCTTTTATGCTTTTGTAGGTAGATGACTTTATATATTTTCAGGCTTTCTTTGTATAATAATAGTGAAAGGAAAAATATTCATCAGTTAATGATAATTCTCAGGTCACTATTTTAAATGATATTTAACCACAAGGACTATACTGTTTGAGTATAAAAAAACATTTTCAATAATTTCCTTTTCTTCAAATACTTTCAGAGGTTGAATATATTTTTTCTTAACTATCAGTTAAAATATATTTTGCATTCTCTCTGATCTTTGGGTTTTGATGTTGTATGCAGTGAACTGAAATGTTGCATTACAAAAAGAAATCTTTATACAGTTGACAGCTTGTAGGTCTCTGAGGAATCTATTCAATTAGTGTTGTGTCCTGGCTCCCCACAGTATCAAAAATTCACACAGAATTGCAGGTGTCTTAGAAATTTTATTTAATAAGCTAGGGAAATATCACAAAATTATTTCTTAAAATAAAAGAAAAGAAAATGGGTTGCTATATAATGTACATAAAAGCTGTAGCCTAGAACTTGGTGTTTAGTTGACTCTCTGTGAAGGTATGTTTTCTGAATGGGCTCACCAAGACTATATGGCTATAATTTTGTTAGATATGTCAAAGCCTACCTAGGCAGACTAGGCCAAAGTCAAATTTTCCCTCAAGGGCAGCTGGGAAACTCTCATTTCTTGGGAGGAGATTCTATCCATTAAATATAGATTGGAGTCCATGTTCATGGGGTCAGGTAGGGTGGGACAGGTTCCCAGTGTGACTCAGACCTTCTGTGTGTCAACTGCTATACTTGGAAGACTAGAGAAGTTGAAATTATCATCAATATTGAATGATTAGCAAAGTGCTATGAGTAAGATTAAATCTTACCATGAAACGGGGTATACAGTTAAACACAGACATAAGATAGGCAACAGGAACAAAGGAGAAGCAATCCAGGAACATTCTAGCTTTGGGCTCCCCAAACTCACTTTTATTGATTGCTGATTATGTGGTATGGCCTTCCCTCCCTGGTGGCTCAGCAGTAAAAAGAATTTGCCTGCTAATGCAGGAAACACAGGTTCAATCCCAGGTTGGAAAGATCCCCTGGAGAAGGAAATGGCAACCCACTCCAGTATTCTTGCCTGGGAAATCCCACGGACAGAGCAGCCTGACAAGCTATATAATCTGTGGGGTCCCGAAAGGGTTGGACACCTCTTAGAGACTAAACAACAACAACCCGATAAGAATAGGAAATATGGGGACTTCCCTGGCAGTCCAGTGGTTAAGATTTTGTGCTTCTAATTCAGGGGGTGTGGGTTCCATTCCAGGTGTTTGGTTGAAAAGGCTTAGTATGAAAGCATAGTTTCATTGTGTACAAGTTTCCTTTTAAGGCTGATGTGATGGCGTGTCTTCTCACACCGGTTTGCTAGGGGCTCCTGCTCTAGCAGAATGAAGAGCAGCAGGTTGTTGCTTTCAGTACACTGATGCCCAGGTGGCTTGAATGGTCTCTGAGCTCTACCTTGATTTACCCTTTGACTTCTTTAGATCCTTGGTTTTTCTTTCTCCTGCCAGGGTCCTTCTCGTTTTCCTGATTTTTTGCCTTATTTGATATACTTTCTTTCATCTTCCCTTTCTGGTATAACCTCCATTCCTGCTTGCATACTTGCCTTTTCTCTAGCTATGTCTTGATCTCTGCTATGTCACCCATCTCTGAGTGTCGGTCCTAACTTTACACCATTCTGGTGATCACAATTCATCTACCACTTCATTGATTGAATGTCTCTATATGTGGTTCACTCTTGGTTCTTCATTCATTTAAAGTGGCTACTATGTGCTAATTTTTGCTATTATCTTACTATCCAATGAGGAAAAAAATAGTTAAGCAGCAGGCATGAATTACATTTTTTCCCTTTCTTGGAATTTGTTCACAGGAAAAGAAAGTGACCCAATCAAACATACTTGTAAACATGCTACTGAGAGATATCCTAGCAAGCTGATTGCATTCTCTAGTGGGAGAGTTCTTTTCTTAAGAATACTTTTGGCAAGAATTGCTTAATTGTCTAGAATTGCCAATAGCAAAATAATACGGAATCTCTGGATTTATGGGGCAGGGTTATCTGAATACAAAATGGTGAAATTATGTATAAAAATGGCTCCTGTGTAATTGGTATGGCTGTCCTGGAAATATGTCCTGGAAATCACATATTTTGATCTGGTGCATCCTGATATGATAAGACCTGGATAGTTATTTTGGTGGTCTTGGGATTCTTTGTTTTGTCTTTGTCCCATGATTATTGTTTCCTTGGAACCTAGATAAGCTCTGATTCATATGAAACTGACTATATAATCTAATGCTTTTTGCTTTATTGCACTCACCCAATATTTTTTAGTTATTATTCATCAGTACCCACAGTTCTAGAGCTAAAAGTGTTTTTAAAAATATCAGGAGTAAGGTATTTTCATTATAAAGTTTGTGCCATGAGAAACAAATCACTGTGGATTTATGAAATAACTTATTTGAAACAGTGCAAGTCAGATCATGGATATTATTTAAAGTTATTTAAGATATAAATTCTATTATTTATTTCATAAAGATTCATCTAGAGAAACTACTTATGTTAATATACTTTCTAAAAGCTACCTTTCCTTATTCTATAACTAGAGGAAAGTGGTGAAATAAAATTATTAAATGTATTTTATGTAAATGTAACTGTACAGTGGTGCATACTTTAAACCAATGGTGCATATTTTAAACATTTTAATAATTTTTAATTAAAAAAATAAATTGGTTGTGACTAACAGTTACTGGGTAGCTAGTAAATACCAGGATCGTGTTGACATTTTACATGAGTTAGTTAAATTTCGTAAGCCTCAAGGTTTTTCAAGGTAGCAATTCTTACTTATAAATGGGAAAACAAATTTAGAGATATTCCGTATTCCTCAGATGATATCAGTAGATGACAGAGGTCAAGTTCAAATTCAGGTCGGTCTAATTTAATAGCTCTTTTTTTTTTTTCCATAGCAGGCTACCTAATATACCCAGATAGTACACATTATCATGGAGCTAAATTGGTAAGGTCTTACTTTGATTCTATACCATTAATAGACCACTTAATAATAATTCTATACCAACTGATATTATTGATTTCTAGTTTAAAATTGAAAACAATGTGTTTCACTTTTAATATTTTAAATGTTATATATATATAGCTATATCTGTTTATTCAGTTCAGTTCAGTCACTCAGTCATGTCCGACTCTTTCTGACGCCATGAATCGCAGCACGCCAGGCCTCCCTGCCCATCACCAACTCCAGGAATTTACCCAAACTCATGTCCATTGCGTCGGTGATGCCATCTAACCATCTCATCCTCTGTCGTCCACTTCTCCTCCTATCTGCAGTCTTTCCAAGCATCAGGGTCTTTTCGAATGAGTCAGCTCTCCACATCAGGTGCCCAAAATATTGTAGTTGCAGCTTCAACATCAGTCCTTCCAATGAACACCCAGGACTGATTTCCTTTAGGATGCACTGGTTGGATCTCCTTGCAGTTCGAGGGATTCTCAAGAGTCTTCTCCAACATCACAGTTCAAAAGCATCAATTCTTCTACACTCAGCTTTCTTTACTCTCACATCCATACATGACTACTGGAAAAACCATAGCCTTTGTTGACAAAGTAATGTCTCTGCTTTTTATTTATTTATTTTTTAAATATATTTTTATTTTTTATTTTATTTTACTTTACAATACTGTATTGGTTTTGCCATACATCAACATGAATCTGCCACAGGTGTACACGTGTTCCCAATCCTGAACCCCCTTCCCACCTCCCTCCCCATACCATCTCTATGGGTCATCCCAGTGCACCATCCCCAAGCATCCTGTATCCTGCATCGAACCTAGACTGGCGATTCATTTCTTATATGATATTATACATGATTCAATGCCATTCTCCCAAATCATACCACCCTCTCCCTCTCCCACAGAGTCCAAAAGACTGTTCTATACATCTGTATCTCTTTTGCTGTCTTGCATACAGGGTTATCGTTACCATCTTTCTAAATTCCATATATTGTGTTAGTATACTGTATTGGTGTTTTTCATTCTGGCTTACTTCACTCTTTATAATCGGCTCCAGTTTCATTCACTTCATTAGAACTGATTCAAAAGTATTCTTTTTAATGGCTGAGTAATACTCCATTGTGTATATGTACCACAGCTTTCTTATCCACTCATCTGCTGATGGACATCTAGGTTGCTTCCATGTCCTGGATATTATAAACAGTGCTGTGATGAACATTGGGGTACATGTGTCTCGTTCAATTCTGGTTTCCTCGGTGTGTATGTCCAGCAGTGGGATTGCTGGGTCATAAGGCAGTTCTATTTCCAGTTTTTGAAGGAATCTCCACACTATTCTCCATAGTGGCTGTACTAGTTTGCATTCCCACCAACAGTGTAAGAGGGTTCCCTTTTCTCCACACCCTCTCCAGCATTTATTGCTTGTAGACTTTTGGATCACAGCCATTCTGACTGGTGTGAAATGGTACCTTGCTGTGGTTTTGATTTGCATTTCTCTGATAATGAATTATGTTGAGCATCTTTTCATGTGTTTGTTAGCCATCTGTATGTCTTCTTTGGAGAAATGTCTATTTAGTACTTTGGCCCATTTTTTAGTATGCGTTCTAGATTGGTCATAACTTTCCTTCCAAGGAGTAAGCGTCTTTTAGTTTTATGGCTGCAATCACCATCTGCAGTGATTTTGGAACCCCAAGAATAAAGTCAGCCACTGTTTCCACTGTTTCCCCATCTATTTCCCATTAAGTGATGGGACCAGATGCCACGATCTTAGTTTTCTGAATGTTGACCTTTAAGCCAGCTTTTTCACTCTCCTCTTTCACTTTCATCAAAAGTCTCTTTAGTTCTTCATTTTCTGCTGTAAGGGTGGTGTCATTTGCATATCTGAGGTTATTGATATTTCTCCCAGCAATCTTGATTCCAGCTTGTGCTTCCTCCAGGCCAGCGTTTCTCATGATGTACTCTGCATAGAAGTTAGATAAGCAGGGTGACAATATACAGCCTTGACGTACTCCTTTTCCTATCTGAAACCAGTCTGTTGTTCCATGTCCAGTTCTAACTCCTGCTTCCTGACCTGCATACAGGTTTCTTCAGAGGCAGGTCAGGTGGTCTGGTATTCCCATCTCTTTCAGAATTTTCCACAGTTTCTGGTGATCCACACAGTCAAAGGCTTTGGCATAGTCAATAAAGCAGAAATATATGTTTTTCTGGAGCTCTCGTGCTTTTTTGATGATCCAGGGAATGTTGGCAATTTGATTTCTGGTTCCTCTGCCTTTCCTAAAAATAGCTTGAACATCTGGAAATTCATAGTTCACATATTGCTGAGGCCTGCCTTGGAGAATTTTGAGCATTACTTTCCTAGCGTGTGAGATGAGTGCAATTGTGTGGTAGTTTGAGTATTCTCTGGCACTGCCTTTCTTTGGGATTGGAATGAAAACTGACCTTTTCCAGTCCTGTGGCCACTGCTGAGGTGTCCAAATTTGCAGGCATATTGAGTGAAGCACTTTCACAGCATCATCTTTTATGATTTGAAATAGCTCAACTAGAATTCCATCACCTCCACTAACTATGTTTGTAGTCATACTTCCTAAGGCCCACTTGACTTCGCATTCTAGGATATCTGGCTCTAGGTGAGTGACCACACCATCATGATTGTCTGGGTCATGAAGATCTTTTCTGCATTGTTCTTCTGCATATTCTTGCCACCTCTTTTTAATATCTTCTGCTTCTGTTAGGTCCATACTTTCTGTCCTTTATTGAGCCCATCTTTACAAGAAAAAGCAAGAGAGTTCCAGAAAAACATCTATTTTTGCTTTATTGACTATGCCAAAGCCTTTGACTGTGTGGATCACAATAAACTGTGGAAAATTCTGAAAGAGATGTGAATACCGGACCACCTGACATGCATCTTGAGAAACCTGTATACAGGTCAGGAAGCAACAGACTGCAAGGAGATCCAACTAGTCTAATCTAAAGGGGATCAGTCCTGGGTGTTCATTGGAAGGACTGATGCTAAAGCTGAAACTCCAGTACTTTGGCCATCTCCTGAGAAGAGTTGACTCATTGGAAAAGACCCTGATGCTGGAAGGGATTGGGGGCAGGAGGAGAAGGGGACGACAAAGGATGAGATGGCTGGATTGCATCACCGACTCTACTGACATGAGTTTGAGTAAACTCTGGGAGCTGGTGATGGACAGGGAGGCCTGGCGTGCTGTGATTCATGGTGTTGCAAAGAGTTGGACACGACTGAGTGACTGAATTGAACTGAACTTGCATGAAATGTTCCCTTGGTATCTCTAATTTGCTTGCAGAAATCTCTAGTTTTTTCTATTCTATTGGAATATCTGTTTATAACTGAGTCACATATTGTCAAGTTAGTTTCAGAACATTATTCATCATATTAAGTTTAGCTATTTTATCAATTATGTAGTTATACAGTTATTGAATTTGTTTCATAATTCTCTAAGAGATATAGTCGTGAGCAGTTTGATAGAGTTTTACGTTTAGACAGCTAAAAGAATAATTTAAAATCAACACTAGGATCCCATTAAGTTTTTATCTTTTCCTTTTAGAAGAGTTAATAGATGAAATATTTAGAAATGGAGATGGAAATTCCTGTCCTTTGACATTATGTTGGCCAAAGCAAAGTATGTTGGCCAAAGTGAATGGTTATAATTCAGAAGAGAGTAGGATGCTCATGCGTTGTGGCTCTTATTCTTCCCCATAGTGATCAGCAATTTTGCCATTAAGATGTTTCCCCAAATTTGCATACACATTTTTTGCTGTGAGTTTCTTAGACCTTGATTAAGTCTAGGCTGTCACTTGAGAAGTGAACAATCAGGTAAAGGCAAATAATAACCTGCTGCTGCTAAGTCGCTTCAGTCATGTCTGACTCTGTCCAACTCCATAGAAGGCAGCCCACCAGGCTCCCCCGTCCCTGGGATTCTCCAGGCACCTAATGTTGCTATTAATAGCTCATCTTCAACTCTAAGTGAAAACTTGTACAAAAATTTAAAATTTATTCTATATTATTAGATGAAAAATTGAGGAATGAAATGCTTGCCAAGATCAGGACACGGTCGTGGTAAAGACTGTCTAAGTGTTTGAGGAAAGAAAGGGAGGTCAGAAGGACAAATAGAGAAGAAAGTGTCTTAAAATTTGGCTTGAAGATGGAAATGATGTTTAAGAAATGTCTTCATTAAATGTCTTTGACTAGTAAGAGTTTTAGTTAATCAGCTATTGATTCTACTCAACCTGTATATTTTTTCCAACTCTGGCCCCATTTTACCTGAATGGTTTTTTATTAGAATAAATTATTCTGAGGGAATCTATCACCATTCAGAGTTGAGATACCATTTTAATATGAATTCCATTAATAGGAAACTTAGTACTTAAAAATGATTACATTTTAATTATAAGTAATATCTCAATATTTCAGAGCAGTCAGTTCTGGAATCATGCTCATTTTATGATGGAGAAGTAGAAGACTAGAGAGACTAAGTAATTTAAATAGGCAGTGGGAAAAAAAATAAATAAATAGGCAGTGGGGCCAAATTCAAACTCTAGTCATCTGATTCCTGCGTACCTGTGCTTAGCCAAGTATATATTACACAGCCTCTTAATGACCTAGTAAATGAACTTCACCAGCACAGTGCTTGGCTTTTTAAAAAAGTTGCATTAGCAAACATGTTTATAGATGGTTTAGATTAAGACCTGAAATGTATAATGGTTGCTGTTAAGGAGCATTGACTGATGCCTGTGTCTTAGCCAGCTCTTACTCAGCAACTAAAGCTGGTCTGTGATGCCAAGGATTGAGCAGATAGTACAAGTCCACTAGTACCCTATTTATAACTATTCTTAGGTCTGGGCATTAAATAGCTTATCTTCTACTATAATATGTCTTTATGCTTAGTGTGTGATGAGATATTTAATCTTTGATATACTCTACATTAAATTTAACTTATACTAACAGATTTCAAATAAATCGATTTATGTTTTCAAAGCTTGTGCTTTCTAGATGAAAAATGTTATAATAATGTTGATTTTATGAATAAAAGTAAAGACTCTTTACTTTGAAGTTGAGTTAAATAATTGGAAATATGTACATACAGTGGTAGCTTTATCTTCAACATTATCATAAATCAATTGATGGAATTAACTTCTGATATGATGACATGACCACTTTAGCTGTTCAGTAAATCTGCATCCTTATTTACATTTACAAATGGACTATATATGAAATTAAGCTTATGTATAGAAATCTGATCTTATTGTATTTTTCTTAAATGCATATTTTATTTGATTTATATATATAATTGATTTATCAAGTTATGCTACTTAAAAATAATTATCATACACTTAACTATTATGACTAGAGAATCCCAGTCATAAGATAATTGTATTTTCTGGTGGTAGTTATTTCAAAGTATTTTGTCATTGTTTATGACAGACACTGAAATTTACTCATATATTCCTTACCTGTTAATGACTTCACGATGAAAATCAAGTTTATTTCTGTTGTGGTTCTTATTTGTGGTAGGTTGCCAGATGTATCTTTCTCAATTGATGGGATAGAGGAGATAGATTCACCCACACTCCTTCTGTTAACAAGATGATATAGCAAGAAGAGTGCTTATAAAAAGCAGCATATATAGCATCATGATCAGATTCTTGAAAAATTATAATGCCAGTGGAAAATTCAATGAAAGTTAAACATGTCTTCATATTTAATATATTTTCAAATGCAAGTCCATTTCATTCCTTTATAAAAGTATCATATCACGGCTGTGTTTTCACCACACCAATAGCTGGCAAACATTTACTTCTGAGTAAACTCAGTAGTTTTATCTGTAGCCAGTTATTTCTATATCAGCTGCTTGGTTGTGAAAACTCAGCTGATGTTGAAATAGATTATGCTCTTCATTCTGTTGAAGAAATTAATATATGTGAAATATTTCAACCAGTGTCTGATATACAGCAAGAAATGGAGAATGTTAGGGCTTTCCAGATGGCATTAGTGATAAAGAACCTGCCTTCCAATGCAGGAGACACAGGAGATGAAGTTTCGATCCCTGGGTTGGGAAGATCCCCTAGAGGAGGGCATGACACCCACTCCAGTATTCTTGCCGGGAGAATCCCATGGACAGAGGAGCCCGGTGAGCTACACAGTCCATAGGGTCACAAAGAGTCAGAAATGACTGAAGTGACTGAACATGAACCCACGTAGAATCGTATGCATTACTTTTTTTTTTTCTTTCATGAATTTAAGCTTGGTCCTCTTGGAGGAAGTCGCCATTAACCCCACCAGAGAGCCACCAGAACTTACACAGGACTGCAGAAACAGACTCTTGGAGGGCACAAACAAAACCCTGTGTGCACCAGGACCCAGGATAAAGGAGCAGCGACTCCCTAAGAGACTGATCCTGACTTGCCCATGAATGTTCAGGAGCCCCCGGTGGAGGTATGTGTCCACGGTGGACTGTTGCAGTGCTCTAGGGCACTGAGTGCAGAAGTGCCCGCATTGGACCTTTTGAAAGAGGTCACTATAATCTGTATTACCTCCACCATAGTTTGACCTCAGGTCAAAAAACAGGGAGGGAAAACAGTGCTGCCCATCCACAGAAAATTGAATTAACGATTTACTGAGCATGGCCCCGCCCATCAGAACAAGACCCAATTTCCCCCTCAGTCAGTCTCTCCCAACAGGAAGCTGCCATAAGCCCCTTATCCTTCTCGATCAGAGGGCAGACAGAATGAAAACCACAATCACAGAAAACTAACTAATCTGATCACATGGACTCCAGCCTTGTCTAACTCAATACAACTATGAGCCATGCCATGTAGGGCCACCCAAGATGGATGGGTTATGGTGGAGAGTTCTGACAAAACGTGGTCCACTGGAGAAGGGAATGGAAAACCACTTCAGTATTTTTGCCTTGAGAACCCTATGAACAGTATGCAAAGTCACAAAGATGAGACACTGAAAGATGAACTCACCGGGTCAGTAGGTACCCAATATGCTACTGGAGATCAGTAGAGAATAACTCCAGAAAGAATGAAGAAATGGAGCCAAAGCAAAAACAACACCCAGTTGTGGATGTGACTGGTGATAGAAATAAAGTCCAATGGTGTAAAGAACAATACTGCATAGGAACCTGTAATGTTAGGTCCATGAATCATGGCAAATTAGAAGTGGTCAAACAGGAGATGGAAAGAGTGAACATCAACATCCCAGGAATCAGCGAACTAAAATGGAAGGGAATGGGTGAATTTAACTCAGATGACCATTATATCTACTACTGTGGGCAAGAATCCCTTAGAAGAAATGGAGTAGCCATCATAGTCAACAGAAGACTCTGAAATGCAGTACCTAGATACAATCTCAAAAACAGCAGAATGATCTCTGTTCATTTCCAAGGCAAGCCATTCAGTATTATAGTAATCCAAGTCTGTTTCCTGACCAGTAATGCTGAAGAAGCTGAAGTTGGACACTTCTGTGAAGACATACAAGGCCTTCTAGAACTAACAGCCATAAAAGATGTCCTTTTCATTATAGGGGACTGGAAGGCAAAAGTAGGAAATCAAGAAACACCTGGAGTAAGAGGCAAATTTGGC
The DNA here is from genome assembly GCF_014754425.2 of Oryx dammah. NCBI lineage: Eukaryota > Metazoa > Chordata > Mammalia > Artiodactyla > Bovidae > Oryx > Oryx dammah. The sequence continues at coordinate 133,514,362 of NW_024070186.1, read as the reverse complement.
CTTGGAGTACAAAATGAAACAGGGCAAATGCTAACACAGTTTTGCTAGGAGAACACACTGGTCACAGAAAACACCCTCTTCCAACAACACAAGAGAAGACTCTACTCATGATCATCACCAGATAGTCAGTACCAAAATTAGACTGATTATATTATTTGCAGCCAAAGATGGAGAAACTCTATGCAGAGTTTGCTTGTTTTTGTTGCAGTTGGCAAAAAAAAAAAAAAAATAGGGAGCTGTTTGTGGATCAGATCATGAACTCTTTATGGCCAAATTCAGACTTAAATCGAAGAAAGTAGGAAAAACCACTCAAACATTCAGGTATGACCTAAATCAAACCCCTTACAATTATACAGTGAAAGTGAAAAATGGATTCAGGGGATTCAATCTCATTGACAGAGTGCCTGAAGAATTATGGACAGAGGTTCGTGACCTTATACAGGAGATAGGGAACAAGATCATCCCCAAGAAAAAGAAATGCAAAAAAAGCAAAATGGTTGTCTGAGGAGGCCTTACAAATAGCTGAGAAAAGAAGAGAAGCAAAAGGCAAAGGAGAAAAGGAAAGATATACCCATTTGAATGCAGAGTTCCAAAGAATAGCAAGGAGAGATAAGAAAGCCTTCTTCAGTGATCAGTGCAAAGAAACAAAGGAAAACAATAGAATGGGAAAGACTAGAGATTTCCTCAAGAAAATCAGATACCAAGGGAACATTTCATGCAAAGATAGGCACAATAAAGGACAGACGTCACATGGACCTAACAGAAGCAGAAGATATTAAGAAGAGGTGGTAAGAATACACAGAAGAACTATACAAAAAAGATCTTCATGACCCAGATAACCACGATGGTGTGATCACTCACCTAGAGCCAGACATCCTAAAATGCAAAGCCAAGTGGGCCTTAGGAAGCAACACTACAAACAAAGCTAGTGGAGGTGAAGGAATTCCAGCTGCTGCTGCTGCTGCTAAGTTGCTTCAGTCGTGTCCAACTCTGTGTGACTCCATGGATGGCAGCCCACCAGGCTCCCCGTCTCTGGGATTCTCCAGGCAAGAACACTGCAGTGGGTTGCCATTTCCTTCTCCAATGCATGCAAGTGAAAAGTGAAAGTGAAGATGCTCAGTCATGTCTGACTCTTAGCGACCCCATGGACTGCAGCCTACCAGGCTCCTCCGTCCATGGCATTTTCCAGGCAAGAGTACTGGAGCTAAGCTATTTCAAATCCTAAAAGATGATGCTGTGAAAGTGCTGCACTCACTTTCCAAATGCCAGCGAATTTGGAAAACTCAGCAATGGCCATCAGACTGGAAAAGGTCAGTTTTCATCCCAATCCCAAAGAAAGGCAATACTAAAGAGTGCTCAAGCTACTGCACAATTTCACTCTTCTCACACACTAATAAAGTAATGCTCAAAATTCTCCAAGCCAGGCTCCAACAGTACATGAACTCTGAACTTCCAGATGTTCAAGTTGGATTTAGAAAAGGCAGAGGAACCAGAGATCATATTGCCAACATCCGTTATATCATCGAAAAAGCAAGCAAGTTCCAGGAAAACATGTACTTCCACTTTATTGACTATGCCAAAGCCTTTGACTGTGTGGGTCACAACAAACTGTGGGAAGAGATTGGAATCCCACACTACCTGACCTGCCTCTTGAGAAAGCATTATGCAGATCAGGAAGCAACAGTTAAAACTGGCCATGGAACAACAGACGGGTTCCAGATAGGGAAAGGAGTACATCGAGACTGTATATGGTCACCCTGCTTATTTAACATATGCGGAGTAAATCATGAGAAATGCTGGGCTGGATGATGCGCAAGCTGAATCAAGCTTCCCAGGAGAAATCAATAACCTCAGATATGCAGCTGACACCACCATTATGGTAGGAAGTGAAGAATTAAAGAGCCTCTTGATGAAAGTGAAAGAGGAGAGTGAAAAAGGTGGCTTAAAGCTCAACATTCACAAAACGAAGATTATGGCATCTGGTCCCATCACTTCATGGCAAATAGATGGGGAATCAATGGAAACAGTGAGAGACTTTATTTTTTTTGAACTCCAAAATCACTGCAGATGGTGAGTATAGCCATCTTATTAATAGATACTTGCTCCTTGGAAGAAAAACTATGACCAAACTAGAGAGCATATTAAGAAGCAGAGACATTATTTACCAACAAAGGTCCATATAGTCAAAGCTATGGTTTTTCCAGTAGTCATGTATGGATGTTAGAGTTGGACCATAAAGAAAGCTGATTGATGAAGAATTGATGCTTTTGAGCTGTGTTGGTGGAGAAGACTCTTGAGCGTCCCTTGTACTGCAAGGAGATCCAACCAGTCCATTCTAAAGGAAATCAGTCCTGAATATTCATTGTAAGAACTGATGTTGAAGCTGAAACTCCAAAACTTTGGCCACCTGATGCAAAGATCTGACTCATTGGAAAAGACCCCGATGCTGGGAAAGATTGAAGCCTGGAGGAGAAGGGGATGACAGAGAATGAGATGGTTGGATGGCATCACCGACTCAATGGACATAAGTTTGGGTAAACTCTGAGAGTTGGAGATGGACACAGAAGCCTAGCGTTTTGCAGTCCACGAGGGACTCAAAGAGCCAGACAGGAAGAGCAACTGAACTGAACTGAAATGATGTTTCCTTTGACAACTTAAGATGAGATAATGTAGCTAACTTCCTAGACTTAAATATTATACACATACTAACATATTATTTAAATGTTTCTCTCAAAGTAGTAGCCATTAATTCATTCCAGCTTTAAACAAAATTGTTTATATGCATTTGGAAACCACTACCTCCTAGGAAAATCTCATTATGCATTTTACTCCTTATAGTAGAAATAGATAAATTTGTGTGGCATCACTTTATGTACATTTCATACACCATAACTGTAAACTTTATGTACAGTTACTTATGTTCGACAGTACATTATGTGTGGTTGTTTGCCTTGTGAATTTATGAAGTAACTTTGAACACTTTAGGTAGTTAATGATTTCCAGAAGTCTCCCTTGAAAAGAATACCTTAAATATCTTTATGTAACATTTCTCTTTTACTGGTAATAATCTTTTTGTTTCTCCAACATAGATATCTTGTCTGTTTCTCCTTAAACTTACACTTAGGATCCCAGCAGCATTCTTATCATGGTCTCTTAGCTCTCCATGTATCCTCTCTCGTTGTTGAGTCACTCAATTGTGTCCAACTCTTTGTGACTCCATGGACTGCCGCACATCAGGCCTCCCTGTCCCTCACTATCTCTAGCTTCCTTTTAATCTGTTTACCCTCTGAAAGGGATGGTGTTTAAAAATTCTTCAGTGTCTTCCTCTTACAGGCATAAAGGCAAATCTGCTGATCACAGAAACAAGTTACTCAGTCCCATCTGGTACTGTGGTCCTTGCGCTTGGACTCATGTTGTCTTTTTTTTTTTTTTTTTTTTTTTGTGGCAAAGGGTATTATTTGCAACATTTAGGGATCTTTGATCTTCATTGGATCATGATGGATGGTGTATTGTGGCACACAGATTCTCTAGTTGTGGCATTTGAGCTCTGGAGTACAGGGGCTCAGTAATTGCAGTATGTGGGCTGAGCTGTTTCTGCAGCATGTGGTATCTTAGTTCTCTGATCAGAAATCAAACCCACATGCCCTACATTGGAAGATGGATTCTTAAGCACTGGGCCGCTGAGGAGGTCCACCGTGTTGTCTTATTTCCTCTGAATGTGTTTCTCCTCTCCTTTTCTTTTCACTTTTCAGGATCACCCCATTCAGTTGCATTTGTGCGACATCAGCATTTTCAGATCTCTTTCCAGACTGTATATTTTGAGAGTTACAAATATTTTCCCATGCTACCAAATGTCTTTTATTTTCGGTTGAATTGGTCAGTTAAAAAACACGGTCTTTCAAATCTTAAGAGTGCAAATTTCATCTCTTTCCATTTCACTCCATGCCACTTGATTTTTGGCAAACTCTAGGTCCCTTTATACCAGATATTTCAGAGTTACCTTCTATAACTGGTCCCCAAATCCTACCAATGACATTAACAGCCTTTATTTCAGCCTTTTATTTCTACTTCCATACACCTTGTTGTAATTTATATTACTCCATTCAGGGACTAAGTTGGTGGCTCAGTAAGGTGGTAAGGAGTCCACCTGCAATGCAGGAGACCCAGATTCAATCTCTGGTTCTGGAAGATCCCCTGGAGAAGGGAATGGCAACCTATTCCAGCATTTTTGCTTGGAGAATCCCATGGACAGAGGAGACTGGCAGGCCACAGTCCATGGGGTCACAAGAGTCAGACACCACTGAGTGACTAACACTTTCACTTCATTCCAGGACTACTCCAGAAAACTCTTAATTCACTCCCCTCCCTATATCCCAAACTCCCATCAATGCATACCATGCAATGCTTCTAGAATAATCTTCCTAAGTTTCAGATCTGATATTGTCTCACCCTGGTCTTAAAAAAGCATAAAATTTACCTGAGATTTATACAATTATCATCTATCTTCAGTTTTAGACTTATCAATGAGTAGCTTGACTTCCAGATAACTCAGTAGTAAAACATCCACTTGCCAATGCAGGAGATATAGGTTCAATCCCTCAGTGAGGAAGATCTCCTGGAGAAGGAAATGGCAACCCACTCCAGTATTCTTGCCTGAGAAATCCCATGGACAGAGGAGACTAGCAGGTTACAGTCCATAGGGTCACAAGAGTCAGAGACAGTCTAGCTACTAAATAACAACAAAAACACGGCTAGCTAGACCAGTTCAGTTCAGTTGCTCAGCTGTGTCTGACTCTGCGACCCAATGGACTGCAGCATGCCAGGCCTCCCTGTCCATCACCAACTCCTGGAGTTTGCTCGAACTCATGTCCATTGAGTCGGTAATGCCATCCAACCATCTCATCCTCTGTCATTCCCTTCTCCTCCCGCCTTCAATCTTTCCCAGCATCAGGGTCTTTTCCAGTGAGTCAGTTCGTCACATCAGGTGGCCAAAGTATTGGAGTTTCAGCTTCAACATCAGTCCTTCCAATGGATATTCAGGACTGATTTTCTTTAGGATGAACTGGCTGGATCTCCTTGCAGTCCAAGGGAATCTGAAAAGGCCTCTCCAGCTCAACAGTTCAAAAGCATTAATTCTTCAGCACTCAGCTTTTTTTATGGTCCAAATTTCTCCTCCACATATGACTACTGGAGAAACACTAGCTTTGACTAGACAGACCTTTGTTGGCAAAGTAATTTCTCTGCTTTTCAATATGCTATCTAGGTTGATCATACCTTTTCTTCCAAGGAGCAAGAATCTTTTAATTTCATGCCTGTATTCCCCATCTGCAGTGATTTTGGAGTCCAAAAAAAAAAAAAAAAAAGTCTGTCACTGTTTCCAGTTTTCCCATCTATTTGCCATGAAGTGATGGGACCAGATGCCATGATGTTAATTTTCCGAATGTTGAGTTTTAAGCCAACATTTTCACTCTCTTCTTTGATTTTTACCAAGAGGCTCTTTAGTTCTTTGCTTTCTGCCATAAGGGTGGTGTCATCTGCATATGATTTTATTGATATTTCTCTCAGCAATCTTGATTCCAGCTTGTGCTTCTTCCAGCCCAGGGTTTCTCATAGTGTACTCTGCATATAAGTTAAATAAGCAGGGTGACAATATACAGTCTTGATATACTCCTTTCCCTATTTGGAAAACAGTCTGTTGTTCCTTTTTCAGTTCTAACTGTTGCTTCCTGACCTGCATACAGATTTCTCAAGAGGCAGATCAGGTGGTGTGAACTTCCTATCTCCTGAAGAATATTCCACAGTTTGTTGTGATCCAAACAGTCAAAGAATTTGGTATAGTCAATAAAGCAGAAGTACCTGTTTTTCTGGAACTCTCTTGCTTTTTTGATGATTCACCGGATGTTGGCAGTTTGATATCTGGTTCCTCTGCCTTTTTGAAAACCAGCTTGAACATCTGGAATTTCATGGTTCACGTACTTTTGAAGCCTGGCTTGGAGATTTGAGCATTACTTTACTAGCGTGTAAAATTAGTGCAATTGTGTGGTAGTTTGAGCATTCTTTGGCATTGCTTTTCTTTGGGATTGGAATGAAAACTGACCTTTTCCAGTCTGGTGGCCACTGTTGAGTTTTCCAAATTTGCTGGCATATTGAGTGCAGCACTTTCACAGCATCATCTTTCAGGATTTGAAACAGCTCTACTGGAATTCCATCACCTCCGCTAGCTTTGTTCGTAGTGATGCTTCCTAAGGCCCACTTGACTTCGCATTCCAGGATGTCTGGCTCTAGCTGAGTGATCATATCATCCTGATTATCTGAGTTGTGAAGATCTTTTCTGTACTGTTCTGTGTATTCTTGAATATCTTCTACTTCTGTTAGGTCCATGTGACTTCTGTCCTTTAGTGTGCTCATCTTTCCGTGAAATGTCCCTTGGTATCTCTAATTTTCTTGAAAAGGTCTCTAGTCTTTCCCATTCTATTGTTTTCCTCTATTTCTTTGCATTGATCACTGATTGAGGAGGGCTTTCTTATCTCTCCTTGCTATTCTTTGGAACTCTGCATTCAAATGGGTATATCTTTCCTTTTCTCCCTTGCCTTTTGCTTCTCTTCTTTTCTCAGCTATTTGTAAGGCCTCCTCAGACAGCCATTTTGCCTTTTTGCATTTCTTTTTCATGGGGATGATCTTGATCCCTGCCTCCTGTACAGTGTCATCAACCTCCATCCATAGTACTTCAGGCACTCTATCAGATCTAATCCCTTGAATCCATTTTTCACTTTCACTGTATAATTGTAAGGGATTTGATTTAGGTCATACCTGGATGGTTGAGTGGTTTTCCCTACTTTGTTCAATTTAAGTCTGAATTTGGCCATAAAGAGTTCATGATCTGAGCCACAGTTAGCTCCCAGTCGTGTTTTCGCTGACTGTATAGAGCTTTCCATCTCTAGCTGCAAATAATATAATCAATCTGATTTTGGTATTGACCATCTGGTGATGTTCATGCATAGAGTCTTCTCTTCTGTTGTTGGAAGAGGGTGTTTGCTATGACCAGTGCATTCTTTTGGCAAAACTCAATTAGCATTTGCTCTGCTTCATTTTATACTCAAGGCCAAATTTGCCTGTTACTCCAGGTATCTCTTGACCTCCTGCTTTTGCATTCCAGTCCCTTATAATGAAAAGGACATATTTTTTGGCTGTTAGCTCTAGAAGGTCTTGTAGGTCTTCATAGAACCATTCAACTTCAGCTTGTTCAGCATTACTGGTTGGGACATAGACTTGGAATACTGTGATATTGAATGGTTTGCCTTGGAAATGAACAGAGATCATTCTGTTGTTTTTGAGATTGAATCCAAGTACTGCATTTTGGACTCTTCTGTTGAGTATGATGGCTACTCCATTTCTTCTAAGGATTCTTGCCCACAATAGTAGATATAATTGCCATCTGAGTTAAATATGCCCATTCTACTCCATTTTAGTTCTCTGATTCCTATAATATCAATGTTTACGCTTTCCATCTCCTGTTTGACCACTTCCAATTTGCCATGATTTATGGACCAAACATTCCAGGCTCCTATGCAATGTATTCTTTACATCATTGGACTGTACCTCCATCACCAGTCACATCCACAACTGTGTGTTGTTTTTGCTTTGGCTCCATCTCTTTATTCTTTCTGGGGTTATATCTGCACTTATCTCCAGTAGCATATTGGGAACCTACCAGCCTGGGGAGTTCACCTTTCAGTGTCCTATCTTTTTGCCTTTTCATACTGTTCATAGGGTTCTCAAAGCAAGAATACTGACGTGCTTTGCCATTCTCTTCTCCAGTGGACCACGTTTTGTCAGGCCTCTCCACCAAGACCCACCCATCTTAGGTGGCCCTACACCTCAGATGAGCCTACATGGCTCATAGTTTCATTGAGTTAGAGAAGGCTGTGGTCCATGTGATGAGATTGGTTAGCTTTCTGCGCTTGCGGTTTTCATTCCGTCTGCCCTCTGATGGAAAAGGATAGGAGTCTTATGGCAGCTTCCTGATGGGAGAGACTGACTGAGGGGGAAACTGGGTCTTGTTCTGATGGGCTGGGCCATGCTCAGTAAATGTTTAATCAAATTTTTTGTTGATGGGTATAGCTGTGTTCCCTTCTGGTATTTATTATCAGAAAGAGGTTTGGAGGGGCAAAATTGAGTTCAGAATCAAACCCCATTTCATGTAATTGAAATTGTAAGCCTTATTTAAAAATCTTCTGTAAGTTTTTTAGCCTTTAGAAAAAGGCACCTATATTCTGAATTGTCACATGAGCTATAAACCATGCTTTTCAAATAAGCAAAATCAGAACTGTTAATAGCAAAAAGAAACAGAATTTGAATGGAAGCAATTCCTGCTTCTCTGTCTGAGAACACACAGGGAACAAAGCACCAGATTAGATGCCATTTTCAAGGAGCAGGTTGAGTCAGAATAAATGAATAATTTAAGGAAACTTATTTTGTGGCTGTAATATCTTTAGTGGTGCATTAGGGTCTAGTCACCTTCAAAACTCCTGCCTTTCTCCCCCACTCACCTTCAACAGCAAAGTTCTACATCAAAGTGATTAACGACTGGACATTACAGTGTGTTAATATGACATTCTAATTGATCCAAGTAAGTAGCAGTGGTCTTAGAAGCTAATGATGAGAGGAAAGCCCTGATTAATTATGTCAGGTTAGAAAATTCATCAGTCTCATGCTGTTTGTGTTTTAGTCACTCAGTTGTGTCCAACTCTTTGCAACCCCATGGAATGTAGCCTGCCAGGCTCCTTTGCCCATGAAATTATCCAGGTAAGATTACTGGAGTGGGTAGCTCTTCCCTTCTCTGGGAGAACTTCCCAGCCCAGGGATCGAACCCAGGTCTCTAGGGAGCTCTCATGCTGTTTACAGTAATAGATTGTCAGAAAACCACAGTCCTTGGGAAAGAAGTCAGCTGTTTTACCCTAATTTCAGATAGAATTGAAACAAATCTAAATGGTGCAAAATAGAGGTTTAAAAAAGTGAGCAAGAGTCAAATCATAAGAAGAAAGGAATTATTTAGCTACTACTTTGTATCATGTGGTAACAGCTTTATGTTCCAAATCTAAAATGGTCCTAGGCATCCAAGAGCACTCTTCACTAGTTGGCCACACTTCCACCATATGCTCAGCCTTGGAGCCTCTTCCTGTCACTGGAGGATAAGATGGAGCTAGTCAAATCCTCCCATCACACCAAATGTGATTTCAGAAGAAAGACCTTCAGTTTGCCATAAAAGAAAAGTGAAAATGCTTAAAAGGTAATGAGACTGGTATCAGCAATTCCAAATTACATTTATAAAAAAAAGATACTGTGAGGACTTTATGCAACTATATTTTTAGTAACTATTTTAAGAAATGAAAGCTTCATATTTTCTCTAAGAAATAAAAAAATATTGACATGTGTTATATGGAATGCCTAATTTTATTGTGTTAACTGAATTGTTAAAATTTGGAAATTTATTCCATGTTTTAGCATAATATTTGGCATTCTAACATAGTAGACACTAAGGAGACCAGAAGTGAAATTGAGCACAGTACTTAATTTATTACAAGATCTTATTATAAAATTCCACATGGTGAATATTAAGGAAGACCTTATTTAATGTGACTTAGACAAATTTTCACTGCCCAAAGTTACAAAGAAAAAAGTCCTAACTAAAAATAATTAAAACATTTTAAGAATAAGAGTAAAAGCAAGTCACATTGTAAAGCAGCTTGAATTCACTTCAAATAGACTCAGAAATCAGAAATCAGATTTTCTAGGACTAACTTGGTTAAACTTCTAATAGGAGTGACTCAGACACCCTCACCAGTTGCAGAATACTTTTGAGCAATGATTCTAGGTAGTGTTGACAGTAATCAGTTTGTTCAGTCTAGAGTAGAGAATGGGAACTATGGCATAAATTAACTTCAGCAAATTCTTTGAAACTTTTCCTTTGATAAGTGGTATTTACTTTCCTGTTTATGGAAATCTTGGCAGACTTGTGTACTCACAGAAGGAAGAGACAGCGTATGTCTTCTTAGACTGGGTCATAAAGGCTATGAAGCTTCTACCTGGTTCTCCTGGAATGCTTGCTTTAACAATGGATTGTCTAGGGGGTACTCTTTGGGGACACATGCTGTGGGAGCTTAAGCCCCATAAAGAGGACACATGCGAGTGTACCAGGTGATAGTTCCAGTCTTCTAGTGAATCCAACTCAAGTGCCAGACAAAGGAATGAACAAGTCTCTAGATGATTCCAACTACTTGGGTCTTCCCAGCTCAGGCTTCAAACTTAATGGGTAGAGATAAGCTGCCTTCTCTGTATCTGGGTCACCCTTCTTCCCTATAGAAGCATGAACATCATAACATGCTTGCTCTTTTATACCACTAAGATTAGGGTTTTATGCAGCAATCAATAACCAGACACAAACAAATAAATTATTGACACAATTCCATATATTCAATTAGTGCATTTAAACTTTTATGTATAGTTCACTTAATCTTTACCACAAACAAGTAGTTGAAATCTGCATATACATGAAAACCTGGAGTTCAGAGAACTTAAGTTGGGGAAACAGTGGAAA
>NW_024070186.1:133119228-133503755 GCF_014754425.2 Oryx dammah | reverse complement strand
TGGAAAAGACTCTGATGCTGGGAGGGATTGGGGGCAGGAGGAGAAGGGGACGACCGAGGATGAGATGGCTGGATAGCATCACTGACTCAATGGACGTGAGTCTGAGTGAAGTCTGGGAGTTGGTGATAACAGGGAGGCCTGGCGTGCTGTGATTCATGGGGTCGCAGAGTCGGACACGACTGAGCGACTGAACTGAACTGAACTGAAGTAACTTAGATGGCTCTACTTTTAAGTGATGGGATGGAAAATTGAAAATCAGGATTGCCCATGTCTGAAGGCCATTTTTTTAAATTGATTTTTTTGGCTTCTAGTTTTTATTAACATGCTTTTCTATAAATATATAGGCAAAACAATTATTTTTAAAAGTAAACATTTGGTCTGTAGAGGAAAGATCTTGAAAGATGAAATCCTTTTACTGGAAAATGAACTTATCTAAAGACCTTTCACTAATTACAAGTGTTGGGTTGGCCAAAGAGTCCATTCATGTTTTTCTATAAAATGTTTTAAAAACCCCAAAGAACTTTCTAGCCAACCCAATTATACCTGAAAATATAGTCCATCAAACAAATTAAAATGATTAGTACATTAATTAGGTAACCGTGGTAATTAAGTGTTTTATTTTTACTCTGAAAAGTGTGTGCAAAATCATTGTTTTCCATGATGTGACTATGTGGCAATGCGTCTTCAAGTAATTTCCAAATATTTATCAAGAGGCCACTAAGTAACCATCACTATATATATAATGATATCCAAAGCAGAAAAAAATTCCTGTCATCATGTTGGTTACAGTCACAACTGAGGACCCAGATGTTAATCATTCAAACTGAGTTGTGAACAAAGGTTAGGAGGGAGGTTGTGAGAATAACATTTTAACAGGAGGACTTTATGTGTTAAGTGAGATCAGAGAATGCATAACAAGAAACCTCTGTACTTAATTAAACTGCTGCTCAATTTGGCAGGGTGTAGGTTAACTCCACCACCCAGAGGGCTTGAAATGCTTGAATCCAAATGAGATTGAAAATCTATTCTTCCTCCTGTCTAAGTCTTCCCCTATTCTCACCTCACCATACCTGAGGATCTATGTTTTCTTAAGATGACTTAAAGAAGAAAGTACGAATGGCCTTGAAGAGAAGTCTTACTCTACTGTATCACCAATGTATCTCACGCACTGTAGTACATATTCCAATAGGCAGAAGAACAAACCCTTGAAGTCATACACACCCAGTGAAATATTTAGGGCATCAGCAGTCCAAGCCTGGCTGAATTTTGCCAGAGTGGGTTCTGTTTTCTTACAGTCTCTCTCTGAGAATGAAGATGAATTACATGTCTTTCCTGTTCAGTCAGTTCAGTCACTCAATCATGTCCGACTCTTTGCGACCCCATGAATCTCAGCACGCCAGGCCTCCCTGTCCATCACCAACTCCCGGACTTCACTCAGACTCACATCCACCGAGTCAGTGATGCCATCCAGCCATCTCATCCTCTGTTGTACCCTTCTCCTCCTGCCCCCAATCCCTCCCAGCATCAGAGTCTTTTCCAATGAGTCAACTCTTCGCATGAGGTGGCCAATGTACTGGAGTTTCAGCTTTAGCATCATTCCTTGCAAAGAAATCCCAGGGTTGATCTCCTTCAGAATGGACTAGTTGGATCTTCTTGCAGTCCAAGGGACTCTCAAGAGTCTTCTCCAACACCACAGTTCAAACGCATCAATTCTTTGGCGCTCAGCCTTCTTCACAGTCCAACTCTCACATCCGTACATGACCACAGGAAAAACCATAGCCTTGACTAGATGGACCTTAGTCGGCAAAGTAATGTCTCTGCTTTTGAATATGCTATCTAGGTTGGTCATAACTTTTCTTCCAAGGAGTAAGTGTCTTTTAATTTCATGGCTGCAGTCGCCATATGCAGTGATATTGAAGCCCCCAAAAATAAAGTCTGCCACTGTTTCCCCATCTATTTCCCATGGAGTGATGGGACCGGATGCCATGATCTTCATTTTCTGAATGTTGAGCTTTAAGCCAACTTTTTCACTCTCCTCTTTTATTTTCATCAAGAGGCTTTTAGTTCCTCTTCACTTTCTGCCATGAGGGTGGTGTCATCTGCATATCTGAGGTTATTGATATTTCTCTTTCCTGTCTTTCTCTTTCCTGTCTTTCCTGTATCCCCCTTTATCTTGGTTTCTTTTCTCCTGCAGATGACTCTGCCTGTATCTGAGAGAAAGGAGCTAACATCCATATCCCCATACCATTTCTGTCCTTTGTTGTACCCATCTTTGCATGAAGTGTTCCCTTGGTATTTCTAATTTTTTTTGAAGAGATCTCTAGTCTTTCCCATTCTATTGCTTTCCTTTATTTCTTTGCACTGATCACTGAAGAAGGCTTTCTTATCTCTCCTTGCTATTCTTTGGAACTCTGCATTCAAATGGGTATATCTTTCCTTTTCTCCTTGGCCTTTTGCTTCTTTTTTTTCTCAGCTATTTGTAAGGCCTCCTCAGACAACCATTTTGCCTTTTTACATTTCTTTTGCTTGGGGATGGTCTTGATCCCTGCCTCCTGTACGATGTCATGAACCTCCATCCATAGTTCTTCAGGCACTCTGTCTATCAGATCTAATCCCTTGAATCTATTTGTCACTTCCACTGTATAATCATAAGGGATTTGATTTAGGCCATACCTGAATGGTTGAGTGGTTTTCCCTACTTTGTTCAATTTAAGTCTGAATTTTGCAATAAGGAGTTCATGATCTGAGCCACAGTCAGCACCTGGTCTTGTTTTTACTGACCGTATAGAGTTTCTCTATTATGGACCTAACAGAAGCAGAAGATATTAAGTAGATGTGGCAAGAATACACAAGAATTATACAAAAAATATCTTCATGACTGAGATAACCACGATGGTATGATCACTCACTTAGAGCCATACATCCTAGAATGCAAAGTCAAGTGGGCCTTAGGAAGCATCCCTATGAACAAAGCTAGCAGAGGTGATGGAATTTCAGTTGAGCTATTTCAAATCATAAAAGTGATGCTGTTAAAGTGCTGCACTCAATATGGCTACAAATTTGGAAAACTCGGCAGTGGCCACAGGACTGGAAAAGGTTAGTTTTCATTCCAATCCCAAAGACAGGCAAAGCCAGAGAATGTTCAAACTATCAAACAATTGCACTCATCTCACATGCTAGCAAAGTAATGTTCAAAATTCTCCAAGCCAGGCTTCAACAGTACATGCAATGTGAACTTCCAGATGTTCAAGCTGGATTTAGAAAAGGCAGAGGAACCAAAGATAAAATTGCCAACACCCATTGGATCATTGAAAAAGCGAGATACCAGAAAAGCATCTACTCCTGCTTTGTTGATTACACCAAAGCCTTTGACTGTGTGGATCACAACAAACTGTGGAAAATTCTGAAAGAGATGGGAATATCAGACCACATGACCTATCTCCTGAGAAATCTGTATGCAGGTCAAGAAGCAACAGTTAGAACCAGACATGGAACAACAGACTGGTTCCAAATTGGGAAAGGAGTATGTCAAGGCTGTATATTGTCATCCTGCTTATTTAACATACATGCAGAGTACATCATGTGAAATGCCAGGCTGGATGAAGCAGAAGCTGGAATCAAGATTGCTGGGAGAAATATCAATAACCTCAGATTCGCAGATGATGCCACAGGTATGGCAGAAAGTAAAGAAGAACTAAAGAGCCTCTTGAAGAAAGTGAAAGAGGAGAGTGAAAATGTTGGCTTAAAACTCAACATTCAAAAAATGAAGATCATGTCATCCAGTCCCATCACTTCATGGCAAATAGATGGGGAAACAATGAAAACAGTAACAGAGTTTATTTTGGGGGGGCTCCAAAATCACTGCAGATGGTGAGAGCAACCATGAAATTAAAAGATGCTTGCTCCTTGGAAGAAAAGCAATGACCAACCTAGACAGCATATTAAAAAGTAGACACATTACTTTGCCAACAAATGTCTGTCTAGTCAAAGTACGGTTTTTCCAGTCATCATGTATGAATGTGAGAGTTGGACTATAAAGAAAGCTGAAGCACTGAAGAATTGATGCTTTTGAACTGTGGTGTTGGAGAAAACTCTTGAGAGTCCGTTGGACTGCAAAAGAGATCAAACCAGTCAATCCCAAAGGAAATCAGTCCTGAATATTCACTGGAAGGACTGATGCTGAAGCTGAAACTCCAGTAATTTGGCCACCTGATGTGAAGAACTAACTCTGGAAAAGACCCTCATGCTGGGAAAGATTGAGGGCAGGAGGAGAAGGGGATGACAGAAAATGAGATGGTTGGATGGCATCACTGACTCAATGGACATGAGTCTGAGCAAGCTCTGGGAGTTGGTGATGGACAGGGAAGCCTGGTGTGCTGCAGTCCCTGGGGTGGCAAAGAGTCAGACACGACTGAGTGACTGAACCGAACTGATCCATGCTCCATAGTTTACCATGTCTGATCCCATATGGGATACAAACATTTCCCTCAGTGAAGCTGCAGTATCATCAAAACAACATCTCAGTTAAAACAGTTGCATAGCAATTTTAATTTCTTTTAATTGCTAGATTTTCAGACTCAAGTTTGTAAGCAGAATATTCTAATTTCTTGCAAAGTAATGAGTCACATTTGTTTCACTTGTATGTAAAGAAAGGATAGACTGATAGGCTTTTTAGATAACAAAGGAACACAATTATTTACGTTGATTTTGGATCTACCTCTTGCAAAATTGAAATTATATTAATATATGGATTTTAAATAGTTGTTTCTTCTCCAAGTTCCACTTGTGATTCATAAATTTCAATACAACATTTTAGGCAGGGCACCCACTGTCACTGACAAAATTATAAATTCTGGTTACTATCTTGATGATGGAGAGATACTCATGTGAGGTTCAAAATTGATCCATGTAGCAATATATCAAGTTATATAATTCTGAACTGCAGAATTTTAAGTTATTGCAGGTATATACAATCTGTGCATATTTTTAATGGAAGAAAGAGGAATCCAGGAAGTTAGGTAAAGTACTTATGCATTTGTTCTTTCCATATTTTTATATAAGCATTGTAGATAGAAAGATAAATAAGATATTATTTCTTTTAAGGGGTTTATAATATAGTTGATGGATACATGAGTATGTTTAAAAAAAAGACATACATGCTATTAGAAGTACTATGTAAGATGTCTATAGAAATTATAATAATGAGAGCCCCAAGGAGAGAGCTGGATAATTTACCTGGGATCAAAGTTTAAGGGTCATGATAAATTAGTTGAGATGGTTTTAAATGAAACATGATTTTTAAAATGTGAGTCAGTCTTATCAACACTTTTGTTTTTCAATATTGAAAATAAATGTTAAAGGCCTGTTTGATATACTCTTTCTTAATCCCTCACTGGCTTCTCCTTGCTACCCTCATACATCAGTAGTTTCTCTAAAACCAACGTTTTCTGCCCTTTAAAATGAAGCTTATCTTAATTTTAGCTTGAATAAAACAAAATAAGAATCATGAGTCAACCACCAGAAGGTCACATCAAGATATTCTAGAAACAAATTAAAGTGACATTTGTTTAATAAACTCCTTTTATATTCATGTACTGGCTTTCCTCCATTAGAAGTAAATATTCAGAGCCACTGTGATTTAACTAAAAAAGTATCAGTAACATTTTGAGCTCTCCCAATTTACACTTGATTAATGTCTAAAGACATTAGAATTCATTTTTCTGCTCAATTCCAATAAAGACTTTTCCTTACTTTCTTCCAATGTCTTTTCACAAAATATAAAAGACAGATTACTAATGATTTTCTGTTGTGCTGTATAATTTTGAAAAATGAGATTCAATTTTCCTAGCAATAAGCATGGTTTTAAAATACTTATTCCCCATAAAAGTGAGTCACTCATAATTTTTAGAACTTGGTATAGCAGCCATATGAAAGGATTATTGTTGCCTCCTGAGAAAACTGTTTTAGTCAGAAGAGATGGGCACATCTCGGTCACACATATTGACTGCGCTTTGTAACTGTACGGACTGTTGCTCCGTGTATATACCTTGGTCCAGTGGTTTCTGGAAGAGGAGACATGTTCCTTCCTCCAGTGTTATGTTTAGTTAAGGGGTCTCCATGCCACAGATGAGCTCTCAGTATTAACTAATTTAGTTATACTCTTTGAATTCACTTGGCACCCGTTTTCCAGACACACAACCCTGCCAATAGGATGGTTGAACTGGAAGAGATTGTGATGTCAGTTGTTCTGTGTATATCAAAGAATTTCCTCTCCATCCAGTTTTTGGGGCAGAGAAGCTGTTACTAAATTGAGTTCTCTAAGACTCCTCTGTGCCTTTCCTTCCATTTGGTCTTGGTCAGGCATCATAGCCTATGTCATCAGCCACGTTATACCTGTAACCCTCAAAGGCGTAAAATGTCTTAGCCCCAAGAGGCTCTTTCCTTCTAGGTAAATTTGTGAGCACAGATATGTCCACTTAAGGACCACACCAGAGTGCTACATGTTCTAAATATATGCTTGCTTATTCAGTGTACTTGTTGAAGTTTCTCCTTTGTGGCCCAAGATAAGTGTAATTTTCATAATTATGTTATCAGTCAGTATGTGGAAAGAAAATATAGTCCTCTGCAGAGTTTAATGTTGATTTGTTGCTGTTCAGCACTAAGTTGTGTCCAGCTCTTTGCCACCCCATGGACTGCAGCATGCCATGCTTCCGTACCCTTCACAATCTCCCCAAGTTTGCTCAAACTCATGTTTATTGATGGTTGATGTTATGCAACCATTTCATCCTCTGTTGTCCCCTTTTCCTCCTGCCCTCAATCTTTCCCAGTATCAGGGTTGTTTCCAATGAGTCAGTTCTTCATATAAGGTGGCTAAAGTATCAGAGCTTCAGCTTCAGTATCAGTCCTTCCAATGAATATTCAGGACTGATTTCCTTTAGGATTGACTTGATTTCCTTGCAGTCCAAGGGACTCTCAAGAATCTTCTCCAGAACCACAGTTCAAAACCATCAATTCTTTGGCACTCAGACTTCTTTAGGGTCCAACTCTCACATCCTTACTACTGGAAAAACCATAGCTTTGACTAGATGGACTTTTGTTGGCAAAATAATGTCTCTGCGTTTTAACATGCTTTCTAGGTTTGTCATGGCTTTCCTTCAAAGGAGAAAGTATCATTTAATTTCATGGCTGCAGTCACCATGCACAGTGATTGTGGAGCCCAAGAAAATAAAATCTGTAACTGTTTCCATTTTCCCCCATCTGTTTTCCATGAAGTTATGGGACTGGATACCATGATCTTAGTTTTTGGAATATTGAGTTTTAAGCCAACTTTTTCCCTCTCCTGTTTTACCCTCATCAAGAGGCTGTTTAGTTCCTCTTCACTTTCTGCCATTAGAGTGCTATCACCTGCATATCTGAGGTTGTTGATATTTTTCCTAGGAATCTTGATTCCAACTTGTGATTCATCCAGCCTGGCATTTAGCATGATGTACTCTGCATAGATGTTAAATAAGCAGGGTGATGATAATGAACTCATTGATGAACAAGCTTGATGAACTCCTTTCTCAATTTTGAACCAGTACATTTTTCCATGTCTGGTTCTAACTATTGCTTCCTGATACAGGTTTCTTAGAAGACAGGTATTCTGGTGATCTGGTATTCCCATTTCTTTAAGAATTTTCCACAGTTTGTTGTGATCTGCACATTCAAAGGCTCTAATGTAATCAATGAAGCAGAAGTAGATGTTTTTCTGGAATTCCCTTACTTTTTCTATAAGCCAACATATGTTGGCAATTTGATCTCTGGTTCCTCTGCCTTTTCTAAATACAGCTTGTACATCTGGAAGTTCTCATTTCACATACTGTTGAAGCCTGTTTTAAAGGATTTTGAGCATTACTTTGCTAGCTTGTGAAATGAGAATGAACTTCACGTTGGTTTGAACATTTTTAGACACTATCTTTCTTTGGAATTGGAATGAAAACTGACCTTTCCCAGTCCTGTGACCATTGCTGTTTTCCAAATTTGCCAGCATATTGACTGCAGCACTTTAACAGCATCATCTTTTAGGAATTGAACTAGCTCAGCTGGAATTCATCACCTTCATTAGCTTTGTAGTAATGCTTCCTAAGGCCAAATTAACTTTACACTCCAAAATGTCTGGCTCTAGGTGAGTGACCACATCATAATAGTTATCTGGGTCATTAAGACCTTTTTTTTTTTTTTTTAAATAGTTCTGTGTATTCTTGCCACTTCTTCTTACTCCCTTCTGCTTCTGTTAGGTCTTTGCTGTTTCTGTCCTTTATCATCTCTGTCATTGCATGAAATGTTCCCTTGATATGTCTGATTTTCTTAAAGAGATCTTTAGTCTTTCCTATTATGTTGTTTTTGCATTGTTCACTTAAGAAGCCTTTCTCATCTCTTCTTGCTGTTCTTGGAGCTCTCCATTCAGTTGGTTATATGTTTCCTTTTCCTTTCTTCTTTGCCTTTCACGTCTCTTCTCAGCTATTTGTAAAGCCTCATCAGACAATGACTTTGCCTTCCTGCATTTCCCTTTCTTGGCGATGGTTTTTGTCCCTGCCTCCTGTACAGTGTTATGAAAACCTCCATCCGTAGTTCTTCAGGCATTCTGTCTACCAGATCTAATCCCTTGAATCTATTTGTCACCTGAACTGTATAATCATAGGGGATTTGATTTAGGCCATAACTGAATGGCCTAGTGGTTTTCCCTACTTTCTTCAGTTTAAGTCTGGATTTTACAATAAAGAGCTGATGATCTAAGCCACAGTCAGCTCCTGGTCTTGTTTTTACTGATTGTATAGAGCTTCTCCATCTTTAGCTGCAAAGAATATAATGTCTGATTTTGGTATTGACCATCTGCGGATGTCCATGTGTACCATAGTCTCTTGTGTTGTTGGAAGAAGGTGTTTGCTATGACCAGTGTGTACTTTTGGCAAAACTTTGTTAGCCTTTGACTTGCTTCATTTTGTACTTCAAGGCTAAGATTGCCTTTTACTTCAGGTATCTCTTGACTTCCTACTTTTGCATTCCAGTCCCCTATGATGAAAATGACATCTTTTTGAGTGTTAATTCTAGAATGTCTTGTAGGTCTTCATCAGTTCAGTTCAGTTCAGTCACTCAGTCGTGTCTGACTCTTTGCGACACCATGAATTGCAGCACGCCAGGCCTCCCTGTCCATCACCAGCTCCCAGAGTTCACTCAAACTCATGTCCATCGAGTCAGTGATGCCATCCAGCCATCTCATCCTCTATCATCTCCTTCCCCTCCTGCCCCCAATTCCTCCCAGCATCAGAGTCTTTTCCAATGAGTCAACTCTTCTCATGAGGTGGCCAAAGTACTGGAGTTTCAGCTTCAGCATCATTCCCTCCAAAGAAATCCCAGGGCTGATCTCCTTCAAAATGGACTGGTTGGATCTCCTGACAGTCCAAGGGACTTTCAAGAGTCTTCTCCAACAACACAGTTCAAAAGCATCAATTCTTCAGCACTCAGCTTTCTTCACAGTCCAACTCTCACATCCATACATGACCACCGGAAAAACCATAGCCTTGACTAGATGGACCTTAGTTGGCAAAGTAATGTCTCTGCTTTTGAATATGCTGTCTAGGTTGGTCATAACATTCCTTCCAAGGAGTAAGTGTCTTTTAATTTCATGGCTGCAATCACCATCTGCAGTGATTTTGGAGCCCCCCAAAATAAAGTCTGCCACTCTTTCCACTGTTTCCCCATCTATTTCCCATGAAGTGATGGGACCAGATGCCATGATCTTTAGAACCATTCAATTTCAGTTTCTTCAGCATTAGTAGTTGGGGCATAGACTTGTATTACTGTGATGTTGAATGGTTTTCCTTGGAAACAGAGATCATTCTGTTGTTTTTGAGAATGCACCAAAGTACTACATTTTGGACTCTTATTGACTATAAGGGCTACTCCATTTCTACAATATTAACTAGTGATGCCTTTATTCAGGGATTATTTCTATCTGATTTTTCTACTTAATCTGTTAGAGAGTTAAGTTTATTCTGTCCTGTTTACTTCTTCTTATATTTCTAGATTTCTTTCATTTTATGCATGTCAATACTGCCTTACTTGGAACATAAAGGTTATTGTTTTATGTTTATTATGGATTTTATCTTTCAATATTATTAATTTTTTGAAACTATTGTTTCAGTCTTTTCTTCCTTTTGTGTATTTTCCAGATTATGTATATTTTTGTCCATCATCTTATTTTTGTGCTTTGGTACTCTTATTGTTCACAGGACATAGTTATTGTTTGTCTTTGTGTGTTTTTATAACCTATATTCTTGGTCTGTTTCTCCCTGCGTACATTTTCCCCCCATTTTTGTTATGATAGGTAGTTTTGTCAAACTTCTGTCATATGAGTTCATTTTTTATTTTTAATGCTTTTTCTTTCTGTTTTGATTCCATTGAAGCCATATCATTCCATTGCTATGCCATATTATTTGCCATTTCCCAGTAATTTGAAAAGATATAAGTTTAAAAATCTTAGATTGTTTCCACTTGTAAATTATATATTTAAACATATGTTTCAAGTTTCAGCAGAAGAATAATGCAATATTTTATAAAAGTAAGAACACTTATACATCTATTTTTTGCCTCTTCTTTAGTGGTAAGTATATATTAAACTCTTGATCATAGATTTTTGACTGTATTAAATTACATCCTGTTTTATTCCCGCCAATGTAATCCTTTTACTAAAAGACAATTTTATTTATTAATACAGTGTTAATGTCAATACTTTTACCCTAACACCTTTGTTTGTGAATTACTTATTTTGCTCTAGTTCCTATCTTTAAATAAGCTTTTTAGAAGAGAATGTCGTGTGAAAAGGTTTTTATTCTTAAGCAATGTTTTCCCATCATCTGAAAATATATCAACGGCAACCACCCTGAGCATAGAATTTTTTGTTCTCACAGTAAAACTATGTAGACATCTTTTCGTTTGCCTTCTGGTATTGAGGAATCTGAAACAAAACCCAGGAAACAGCTTCCTTGAAAAATTCTAATAAATTTATTAAATGTCAAGATTAAATAAAGAATCTTTTAAGCGTGTCTAGAGAGAATGAGGCGGAGAAGACAATGGCACCCCACTCCAGTACTCTTGCCTGGAAAATCCTATGGATGGAGGAGCCTGGTAGGCTGCAGTCCATGGGGTTGCTAAGAGTCGGACACGACTGAGCGACTTCACTTTCACTTTTCACTTTCATGCATTGGAGAAGGAAATGGCAACCCACTCCAGTGTTCTTGCCTGGAGAATCCCAGGGACTGGGGAGCCTGGTGGGCTGCCATCTATGGGGTCGCACAGAGTCGGACATGACTGAAATGACTTAGCAGCAGCAGAGAGAATGAGGACACTAGCAATATTTCCAGCATTCAGCTTTGCCTCTTAGGTTTGTCCAAGTTGATTGTGTTTTCTCACAATTTGGGAAGTTTAAATAAGGTTTTCTTTTTTCTTGATTTGGTGACTATTTTGGTTCTTTTTGGTATGACTCAGGGAAAGGTGCTCTATAAGAAATACCACCATTATTAAGAGTTGTATTTTCTCCTGTTAGTAATTGATGGGTAGCTTCAAACAATAAAATATTTTGAAGGACTGATAACAATTTGACTAAGTTTATGGCAAATAAAAATGTGTCTGTAACTGTACTTTTTAGAAAACTAGAACTTCAAGGGACTTTAAACAACTTGTCTGAGTTTCTGGAAATTTTAGATGGGCAAATAGTCCAGAGATTTAGCTATGCATTACGTTTATTATCTGAATATTTAATGTTCATTCTGGAAATAAAGTCTGTGTTCTTGCCTGGAGAATCCCAGGGTGGGAGAGCCTGGTAGGCTGCCGTCTATGGGATCACACAGAGTCGGACACGACTGAAGCGACTTAGCAGCAGCAGCAGCCATCACCCAGAGTTTTACTCACCACTCTGTTTTCTTCAGATGCTGTATTTGTGAGGTAATATGGCTGGTAGGCAAAAGGAAGCACCTCTTCTGTTTATTTATGGCTCAAATATGTGAAATATAGTATGATTATACTGGATTCTGATATTTTGCATTTGATGCCCTTTATAAATGAAGGATTCATTTTCCCCCTTGCCTGGCATGTTGTAGATAAAGAACCTTTTAGAATTTTCTTGGCTGCTAGTAGCCACCACTCACCCATGATCCTGTCCTTTCTTAGGGCAGCCTTCACCTACAACTGATTTATGTACAGGGTATAAAGGCCCATGCTTCTAAACCCAAGTCAGGCACCTTTGAAGATTCATGTCTGCTCTGGAACTCCCTGCAAGTTTGAATGAGGGCTGAGCTGAGATTGCATCACTCTTCATTTCTCTGTCTCTCCAGTATTGCTTGCTGGTTTTCCCTTCTACAGGTTTTTATCTTATAAATTTTTTAAAAATTATTTTTTATTGGAGTATAGTAGCTTTACAATGTTGTTAGTTTCCACTGTACAGCAAAATGAGTCAGCCTTACATATACGTGTACCACCTCCCTTTTGTACCCCCGTCCCATTCAGGTCACCACAGTGCATTAAGCAGAGTTCCCTGTGCTGGACAGTATGTTCTCATTAGTTATTTATTTTATCCATAGTATCAATAGTGTATGTGCGTCAGTCCCAATTCCTCCCACCCCACTTTCTCCTTGGTATCTTTTTGTTCTGTATATCTGTATTCCTGTTTCTGCTTTGCACATAAGATTATCTAGGCTGTTTTTCTAGATTCCATATATATGCATTAATATATGGTATTTGTTTTTCTCTTTCTGACTTACTTTACTCTCTTTGACACTCTCTCAGTCCATCCATGTCTCTGTAAATGTCCCAAATTTTGTTTCTTTTTATGACTGAGTAATATTCCATTGTATATTTGTACCATATCTTCTTTATCTGTTCCGCTGTTGATGGACATTTAGATTATAGGTTTTAATCTTAAGGATACTTCCTAATAATCTTCTAGACCTTAGTCTTCATTTCAGTTTCCTGTATAAACCAAACCTGAAATAATACTGAAAAAATATTTTTGATACTAATACTGTTGAGTATATTTTTCTCACATAGCCTGAATCTTATTTTTAGCTTCAGCATATGAATACCAAAGAATAGGTCTACAGTTCCCCATGGTTTACTTGATTTTATCTTTGTGAAGCTCATTACCTAGTCAATAAACATTTGTGTACAGGTCCTGTGCCAAGTGCTGTTGATTAAGTGTTGATGACAAAGCAGTAGAGCCCTGACATATGGAAATATTATCTAAAAGACTCTCATAAATGAGATCAGCATTCATATAAATACATAAGACATTTACATATTAAAAGACTACTATGAGGGGACATGTAATAGAGATAAAAAAGGAGAGTGAAAATGCGGCAAGATAAAGTAGGGTCTAGAAAGGCCATTTAGAGAAAATGACATGTAAGCTGCAGACTGAAAGACGAAAAGATGACAAGGGAATTCTAGGAAACGGGAGAATCACCTGCCAGGGCTCTGAGACGGGAGAATACCTGTGTATCGGTAACTGAAGCTCAGTATGGCTGGAGCATAATAAACAAGGGAAGGAGGCATGCCATGAGGTTGCAGACAGGATTAGGGGCTCTGTTGTGGAGTGTGATTATTTTTCCCACAAGCATTAGGAAGCTTCTGAAAGATTTAACCAAGGCAGTGATACGATGTAGTTACTTTAAAAAAAGAAAGATTTCTCTCTTTGTCATATAGATAGTAGTGAGGGAGGGGAGGGGAAATAAGCAGATGTGTTAGGGACCCACTGTTACATTGAACGAAGTAGTTGACAGTGGTTTGGACTAGTGGTTAATGTAGAGTTAAAGCTGAGTGCATTCATGAGAGACAGGTTGCAGGTTTCATTCACTAGTTACGGGCTTGAAATTGTAGGACTACAGATTGTATACAGGTAGGAAGATGGTAAAGAAAAGGATGAAAAGTGAGTATTCTTTGCGTTTGGGGTTGAGAAACTAGGTACGTAGGAGGACCATTCATAAGATGACTCCATGACAGCAGGATTCTCTGGAAAAGTTAGAGTCTATGCTCATGGGAAGGGTACAGGGACTGCAGAAACAGGGGCACTTGAACTGCAGTTTTGTTAGATAGTTTTACAGGGCTGAATAGAACATAAAGTAGTACCCAGTCCAACTGTTGCTTTAAAGAGATGAGCAGACTGAAGCTTGGGAGCTATAAACTTGTGAACCTGTCAAAATCATCTAGAAAGCCAAAGGGATGTTTTCCTTACCAGGTAATACATTATTTATTTAAATAGTTTCCATTATTTTAGACGTTTTATTTACTTTCTTGATCAGAGACAGTTGTAGATATTTGCTTCCATTTTTAACTTTGCTTACTTTCCATAACTTCATGTAAAACCCAATTCAAAAATTATAGATTTAGCTACTGAATTTTATACTAAGGTGATGTATTCCAAATGCTGAATATACAGAAAAACATTTTGTTCCTGAAAATAATATTAATTGGAAGTTCAAAAGTTTACAGTATTTACAAATAGATGTCACTGGAAATAAAGTCCATTTAATTATATATGCTGAATTTTAAGCTGGCTTAAAACTCAACATTCAAAATACTAAGATCATGGCATCCAGTCCCATCATTTCATGGCAAATACATAGGGAAACAATGGAAACAGTGACAGACTTTAATTTCTTGGACTCCAAAATCACTATAGATGGTGACTGCAGCCATAAAATTAAAAGATGCTTGCTCCTTGGAAGAAAAGCTATGTTGAGCCTAGACAGCATCTTTAAAAACAGAGACATTACTTCGCTGACAAACAGCCATATAGTCAAAGCTATGGTGTTTCCAGTAGTCATGTATGAGTTGTACCATAAAGAGAGTGAGAGCTGGACCATAAAGAAAGCTGAATATTGAAGAATTTATGCTTTTGAACTGTGGTATTGGAGAGTCCCTTGGACTGCAAGGAGATCAAACCAGTCAATCATAAAGGAAATAAGTCCTGCATATTCATTGGAAGGGCTGGTGTTGAAGCTCCAATCCTTTGGCCACCTGATGTAAAAAACTGACTCATTAGAAAAGACCCTGTTGCTGGGCAAGATTGAAGGCAGGAGGAGAAGGGGATGACAGAGGATGAAATGGTTGGATAGCATCATTGACTCAACAGACATGAGTCTGAGCAAGCTCCGGGAGTTGGTGATGGACAGGGAAGCCTGGCGTGCTGCAGTCAATAGGGTTGCAAAGAGTCAGACATGACTGAGCAACTGAACTGAACAGAATTATATATGCAACCAGAGTGCCAGTAATTGTATGAAAAGTGAAAGTGTTGGTCACTCGGTTATGCCTGACTCTTTGTGACCCCATGGGCTGTAGCTCACCAGACTTCTCTGTCCATGGAATTCTCCAGGCAAGAATACTGGAGTGGCTTGCCATTCCCTTCTCCAGGGAAGCTTCCCAATCCAAGGATCAAACTCCAGTCTCCTGCATTGCAGGCAGATTCTTTACTGTCTGAGCCACCAGGGAAGCCCCTACATATGATAAAAATATTTTTCATGCAAAATGAAACTGGAAATGTTAGAGTATTATGTGAAAAAACCTTTGCCTGTAAGAAAGAACTGCCATCTTCTTATGAGGGATTGCTTTAGCCCCTTTGACAAGGGTAGTGAAAAAGAAGTTAAAAACACATCAACGTGATTAGCAAATATGAGCTTAGAAATATCTCACACTTGAAAACAGAATTCTATTATCACCTTTGTAAGGCTGATCTTCCTCCATATTTATGTAACTTTGTCATCTAGAGAAAGATTATGGGAATTTTGAAAATAGCTGATAGTTAAGATAACACCACCATAGCACCACCATAGCACTTTACTGAATACATAATATAACATTTCCATCTCCTCTAAAAGCCTTTTAAAAATATACCGTTATCAGTATAGCTTGGTAAGGACACTGCCCATGATCAAGCTCTCCTATTTAATCAGGGTAAGAATCCTTTTATCATCATCTGAGGATGACACTGTGCTGTTTTTTCACCTGGTTATCTCTACTTTTCATTCCTCTTTATGTATTTACATTTTATGTATTGAAACATTCTTTTTTCAAAAGTAAAAAGTACTGCTATACAAATGAGACTAGGTTGTTGTTTATGTCACATGGAAGTTTAAAGATAATTTACTTTATCTGGTGTTTGTTAGTTTCTGAGGTTTCTGAATCACTGATTTAATTTTTCCAAGTGTAACTCAAAGTTCATCCAGTTGCTGCTCATTATTTCATGTAATACTCCTAAAGGTATTCATAAGCTGGAGGTATAAAGGGATTCATAGAGAAAATTAGGATTTTGAATTAGAGATTGTATCCCCACTATGGACTAGAAATATATTGATATTATTGAGATGGTTTAAAAAAAAATAATACATGTTGTAGAGAGAGAGAGAGAAAAAAAAAAAAAGCCTCTGCACTCTAGCTAGCTATGTGACCTCAGGCAATTTCTTAGCGTGCCCTGGCCTCATCTCCTTCATCTCTAATAAGAAAGTTTTTACAAGTCCCAGCTGTTAGGTCTTTTAATGCCTTTGACTTCTAAGATTCTAAAAGGTCTCTTCTAGGTGGTAAATGACAGTATCTTTATTTGCATATTGAATTTTTCACTAAAATATTAACGAACAACATGGACTTATGTTGCTTTAACATTCTGTGTTTTTCACAGTCTCTTTTAGGGGTTTTATGCAGTTTCTTCAGAAATTAACCAATAGAATGGATGAGGGGATCATATGATATGAGCCAGCAATAAAGGAAAAGGAATACAAGGGTGCTTTGGGAAAAATACAGTGTGGCTGGGGTATACTTCTCTCCAACAAAGAGACCAAGGTCACAACTCTAACTCTTTAGAAGTCTGTCTGCCCTTTCCAATGTCTGACTATGCAGAAGTCCCACTCATTGCTGGGTTTAAAGTCAGTGCTTTTTATTTGCACTTGCCTGTAGGGAATCAGGAATACTGGGGGAGGTACAGTCTAAGAAACAAGTGAGGATATATGGTAGATTTTCCTAGACTGTATATTTCTCCAAGCCTAATGAAGTGATTTATTGTTCTGTAGTGCACCATGAATTGTACAGACACTTCTTTGTGATCACACTGCAGGATAGAGCTAAACTCTAAACACCAAATAGGATTCCCATGATTCTTATAGATATCATTCATATGGCATATTTATGCTCATTTTTTTCTTATATAGCAATTCTTATTCTTAGCTTTTTGGTTGTTTATGGATTTTTTTGGTCACTTTAATCATCTTACTCCATTTAAGAAATGTAAATTGGAAATTCTACTTGGAAAAACTATTTTTTAAACTGGCCACTATGAGAAAAAGTACTGAAAAAAAAAAAATCCTGCACTGATTCCTTTTAGTACCTGAATATTTTTGGAGCTACTTCATTACAATTTCTCAGGGATGGTATTTGGTATTTCCCTTATTAATCTATTAGAAACTGTGTTTGAAAAATTATTGGAAAGGCTTAAAAAATCAGTCATGTATAAATAAAATTAATGAAATAGAAGGGAAACCACAGTCAGGAAATGGAAGGAGGAAGCAAATGTATTAACTATGAGCTTTGGTTTTAGAGTGACATAGCTCGAGTTTTAAAAAACTTGCATGATTTACTAGCTCTGTGACCTTGGGGAAGTTATTTAAAATTTGTGAATCTCAGTCTCGTGAGTGTTATTAATGGCAACTTCTTAGAATTATAGCAAGTATTACATAAAAAACTGCATTTAGTGTTTGGAAGAAGATTGTTAAGATTTATAAGATTACTAAACATTACTTATGCTGTTAATATTGTCACTATTATTTTCATAATTATGGTATATTCTTTCCTTGACAGTGCTATTTGAAAATGAAGGGAATTGTAAAACAGTGCTTCTGAAGTTTAAATGTGTATATGATTCATTTGAGTCTCATCAAAAATGCAAATCCTAGTTCAGTAGGTATTGTTTCTAAGAGGCTCCAGGGGTTGCTGAAATTGTTGGTCCACAGACAGACCACACTTTTTGCAGTAGCAAATGTCCATATATAGAAGGTCACAATCATGCCAGAAGGGGAAGTGTCGTCAATTTCTCACATAAAACAGAATTATGGATACAAATAGGGAATTCCTTGGTAGTTTAGTTGGTAAAGAATCTGCCTGCAGTGCAGGAGACCTGGGTTCAATCCCTGGGTCAGGAAGATCCCCTGGAGAAGGAAATGGCAACCCACTCCAGTATTCTTGCCTGGAGAATCCCCATGGACAGAGTAGCCTGGTGGGCTACCATCCATGGCGTCACATGAATCGGACACGACTTAGCAACTAAACCACCATGGATATAAATGCCAATCCACATATCTTCACCATTTAGCATTTATCTCTCACCTTAACGGTATGTGAAAATGTTAGTTGCTCAGTAATGTCTGACTCTTTGTGACCCCATGGACTGTAGCCCGCCATGGCTACACTTTCCAGGGAATTCTCCAGGCAAGAATACTGGAGTGAGTTGCCTTCCCTTTTCCAGGGTATCTTCCCGACCCAGGGACTGAAGCCAGGTCTCCTACATTTCAGGCAGATTCTTTACTGTCTGAGCCACCAGTGAAGCCCAGTTTATGGTATAATTCAGACTAAAAAATCAGCAAAGAAAAAATTCAAATAATCTCTTTATTCATTCAGTAAACATTAGATTACTACCTCTGGCTTACTTGCTGTAGGTGATAGAAAGAGGGCTTTGACACAGCTCCTTAAGAATCCTATTACAAGCTTATTTTTATAGGAATGTAGAAGATTTTACTTAAATAACCATAATTCAAGACAGAGATTGAAAAGCACAATAAAACACCAAAGCAAACTGCTGGAGAAGGTCAGTGTAGGGGGGAATGATCCTAAAACAGTATCTGCCTGTAATATTAATCTGACTGTCTTTTCCAGGTAGCCCTCAGCCTGCTGTCAAACTGAATCTTGCCTTTAAGTTGTGTGTTTTGCTATTTCTGGAAGTTCTCAGTTTCTTCATATAATAGCAAATACTTAATGTATACTATGTATCAAACTATTCTGTGTGGTTTTTCTGTAGAGATAAATTAATCCTCGCAGTGAGCTATAATAGAATTACCATTGTCTTCCTCATTTCACAGATGAGGAAAGAGAGAATCAGAGTCATTAAATTAACTCAGGTTTCTAAAATTCAGCCCTCACCAGACTTGTTTCAGTTCAGTTCAGTTCAGTCGCTCAGTCGTGTCTGACTCTTTGTGACCCCATGAATCGCAGCACGCCAGGCCTCCCTGTCCATCATCAACTCCCGGTGCCCCTTCTCAAATGGTAATACTCCTGGCCTCTTCTCTGAGAAATTCCCTCCTGCTTTGCTCCCCCCTATTCATCCTCCCCACAAAAGCTTACCTCTTATTTCTTCAAATAACCTCTTTTACCAGATGATTCCACATTTGCTTGTGCATAGCAGACCTCAAGCATATTTGTCATATAAAGTAAATGGATAAGTATATAAATGCATGCTAAGTTTTAGCAAATTATTTAATAGCCTAAAGATGTATCCTCTGCCAAATAAATTTGATATTTGTATATTCAAAGACATGACTCCAGTGATGAAAATCTTACCATATAAGTGAAGCAGATGGTTAACCATGGTATGTTCTAATAGCTCACTTTCATAGTACTGAAGTATATTCCTCTTTCTCCTATCAAAAAATGCATGTTATTTTCTGAGATGCAAATGCATGTCTCTTTTATTGAAAATAAAGAGGTATGGGAAACTCTAAGAATCAGATCTAGTAAGGAATCTTGATTTATTTGCTATCTTTATTTTTATGTTATGCTTTAAGCCTGTCGGACACGACTGAGCGACTTCACTTTCACTTTTCACTTTCACGCATTGGAGAAGGAAATGGCAACCCATTCCAGTGTTCTTGTCTGGAGAATCCCAGGGATGGGGGAGCCTGGTGGCCTACCATCTATGGGGTCGCACAGAGTTGGATGCAACTGAAGTGACTTAGCAGCAGCAGCAGCAGCAGCAGCAGCATAGACAATGTATAGAGTTACGAATTATGAGGTTTTAAAAATTCATTCAGAACAGACAGTCTTTACATCTTTTAGAACATTTTTTATTTTTGTGAAACATTTTTTTTCTCCCGACTACTCACTAGTTTACACTCCCTTCCTTAACTCCACTTCATGAACACCTATATACAAATGAAAATATATTTTAAAAATTAAAGCCTTTTTAGGAGACAATTTTGGTCATAAATAATAAACAGGTGTGAGATTCCTCAGCCCCTCTAGGTCCTGGCTGCCAATCCCTTCTTTAAAATTTCAATAAGATGAGAAAGCAAAATGGGTGAGGGGGGCAAAATGTACAAACTTTTAGTTATAAGATAAATAAGCCATAAAGATATAATGCACAGATGGCAAGAATACACAGAACTGTACAAGAAGGATCTTCACGACCCAGATAATCACGATGGTGTGATCACTCATCTAGAGCCAGACATCCTGGAATGTGAAGTCAAGTGGGCCTTAGAAAGCATCACTACGAACAAAGCTAGTGGAGGTGATGGAATTCCAGTTGAGCTATTTCAAATCCTGAAAGATGATGCTGTGAAAGTGCTGCACTCAATATGCCAGCAAATTTGGAAAACTCAGCAGTGGCCACAGGACTGGAAAAGGTTAATTTTCATTCCAATCCCAAAGAAAGGCAATGCCAAAGAGTGCTCAAACTACCACACAATTGCACTCATCTCACATGCTAGTAAAGGAATGCTCAAAATTCTCCAAGCCAGGCTTCAGCAATATGTGAACCGTGAACATCCTGATGTTCAAGCTGGTTTTAAAAAAGGCAGAAGAACCAGAGATAAAATTGCTGGATCATGGAACAAGCAAGAGAATTCCAGAAAAACATCTATTTCTGCT
Organism: Oryx dammah; assembly: GCF_014754425.2. NCBI lineage: Eukaryota > Metazoa > Chordata > Mammalia > Artiodactyla > Bovidae > Oryx > Oryx dammah. Next base: position 133,482,818 of record NW_024070186.1, on the reverse strand, counting down.
TTATTGACTATGCCAAAGCCTTTGACTGTGTGGATCACAATAAACTGTAGAAAATTCTGAAAGAGATGGGAATACCAGACCACCTGACCTGCCTCTTGAGAAATCTGTATGCGGGTCAGGAAGCAACAGTTAAAACTGGACAGGGAACAACAGACTGGTTCCAAACAGGAAAAGGAGTCCGTCAAGGCTGTATATTGTCACCCTGCTTATCTAACTTCTATGCAGAGTACATCATGAGAAATGCTGGACTGGAAGAAACACAAGCTGGAATCAAGATTGCCGGGACAAATATCAATAACCTCAGATATGCAGATGACACCACCCTTATGGCAGAAAGTGAAGAGGAACTAAAAAGCCTCTTGATGAAAGTGAAAGAGGAGAGTGAAAAAGTTGGCTTAAAGCTCGACATTCAGCAAACAAAGGTCATGGCATCCGGTCCCACCACTTCATGGGAAATAGATGGGGAAACAGTGGAAACAGTGGCAGACTTTATTTTTTTGGACTCCAAAATCACGGCAGATGGTGATTGCAGCCATGAAATTCAAAGACGCTTACTCCTTGGAAGAAAAGTTATGACCAACCTAGATAGTATATTTAAAAGCAGAGACATTACTTTGCTGACTAAGGTCCATCTAGTCAAGGCTATGGTTTTTCCAGTAGTCATATATGGATGTGAGAGTTGGACTGTGAAGAAGGCTGAGCACCGAAGAATTGATGCTTTTGAACTGTGGTGTTGGAAAAGACTCTTGAGAGTCCCTTGGACTGCAAGGAGATCCAACCAGTCCATTCTGAAGGAGATCAACCCTGGGATTTCTTTGGAAGGAATGATGCTAAAGCTGAAACTCCAGTACTTTGGCCACCTCATGCGAAGAGTTGACTCATTGAAAAAGACTTTGATGCTGGGAGGGATTGGGGGCAGGAGAAGAAGGGGTTGACCGAGGATGAGATGGCTGGATGGCATCACTGACTAGATGGACGCGAGTCTGGGTGAACTCCAGGAGATGGTGATGGACAGGGAGGCCTGGTGTGCTGCGATTCATGGGGTCGCAAAGAGTCGGACACGACTGAACGACTGAACTGAACTGAACTGAACTGATGGTGACTATGGTTATAATTATTGTTCTTTATTCACTCATGTTCATTTCCATGGATTGTAGACTGTCAGGCTGCTCTGAGCATGGGATTTCCCAGGCAAGATTACTGGGGTGGGTTGCCATTTCCTTCTCCAGGGGATCTTCCCAACCCAGGGATCGAACCTGGAATTGGCAGGTGTGCCCTTTGCCACTGAGCCAAGGGAAGCCCCATAGTTTATAATACTGTATTTAATAATTGAAAAGTTGCTGAGAGTAAATGTTAAAAGTTCTTCACTGTACACGTGTTCCCAATCCTGATTCATGTTGATGTATGGCAAAACCAATATAGTATTGTAAAATAAAATAAAGTAAAATTAAAAAAAAAAAGTTCTTCACTGCAAGAAAAAATGTGTATGGTGGTGGAAGTGAACTGGATTTTTGTGATCATTTACATATGTATAAAATATATATTCAATAAGTATAAATATTGAATTATTATATATCTGAACCTATCATGTACCCCAATAAAACAAAAAAAAACACTACCACCAGCAAAATATTCTGACCTTAGATGATGTGATAATCCCTTGGATAGTCTTCCAAACATCTTTCCCCTAGTTCCCTCTGATGTCCCTTTTCTGATTTAGAAGTAAAGGCTCGCAAGCTCTAATCCAGTCCAAAGTGCATGAATGTGTTGCTATGTGATGGTTACCAATAAAAGCAGAAAAGGAATTTTATCATTGTAAGGAGAGAGGCATCAGAGAAATGAGCTAAAACATGGGAATATGGCTCATAGGCAGTTGTTCAGTGTCAAAATATTTTCACTAGAAAATCAATTAGATTCAGCTCGAAGTTAAAACCATTTTAGAGAAAAACAAAATGAAGTATGTGAAAAAGGTATGTGAAAAAAAAAAATTGTATTCTATGCTAAGATTGATGCCGCCCACAGTTTTGAAAGGTCTGTGGTCTTTTCCTCTGAGCAAGCTAAAAGGTCAGGAAACAGAAAGATGCTTGTGTGCTGTCATTTGCACACTTACTAATTTTTCTCATTATTTCCATAATGAGATGTACTCTTTCAACAGAGAGTCCCTCTTGGGAGTTGATTTTAGTGTTGTGAGACAGGCAGCTATTTTACTTTTATGTATGTCCTTGGCCAAGGAGTTCAGATAGACTTTTCATTTATTCAGCAAGAATGTATAAATTTATTATTATTTGTTCATTACTCTTCATTACTATACTGTAAATTCTATGAGGTCAAAGACCATATCAAGTTTGAACTCCCCACATCTTTCACAGGGTTTAGAAACATTAGCATAGGTACATATTTTTTTAATTAAAGAATGATTAAGTTTAACTAAATGCTTTGCTTTCAGCTCTGGTCCAGGACTTTAGATTGATAATATGTGAAAAAAAATTTGCAGACAGAATCCCTCTCCTTCAGAAGTTTTTGTCTACTTGAACATTAAATATATGCACATAAGATTTTAAGGAAGAATAGGCTTTTGTGTGTATATGAATATTTAACCTAAATCTTATGTCTATTCAAACCATTTTATTAAAAGTTCTCTTATTTACACAATGCTGGTTGATAGTTTATATGTGGAAAAAACTATAAAAAGTTGAGAATAAGCATTGCAAAGAAGAAATAGAGTGTTGTTAACATTCAAAGGAGGGAAATATTTATATTGGATAAACAAATCAGAAAGATTTATGGGTATATGTGCATTGAGCATTGAAGGATAGTTACGACATTATTATGCCAAAATAAATAGAAAAGTGTAAGTGTACATACTATCTTTTTGTTTTAATTCAGTTCAGTTTAGTTTAGTCACTCAGTTGTGTCCAATTCTTTGTGACCCCATGAACTGCAGCACACCAGGCCTCCCTGTCCATCACCAACTCCCAGAGTTTACTCAAACTCATCTCCATTAAGTCAGTGATGCCATCCAAACATCTCATCCTCTGTCATACCTTCTCCTCCTGCCTTCAATCTTTCCCAGCATCAGGGTCTTTTCCAATGAGTCAACTCTTTGCATCAGGTGGCCAAAGTATTGGAGTTTCAGCTTCAACATCAGTCCTTCCAATGAATATTCAGGACTGATTTCCTTTCAGATGGACAAGTTGGATCTCCTTGCAGTCCAAGGGACTCTCAAGAGTCTTCTCCAACACCACAGTTCAAAAGCATCAATTCTTGGCACTCAGTTATAGTCCAACTGTCACATCCATACATGACTACTGGAAAAACCATAGCCTTGACTAGATGGACATTTTTTGGCAAAGTAATGTCTCTGCTTTTTAATATACTGTCTAGGTTGGTCATAACTTTCCTTCTAAGGAGTAAGCATCTTTTATATTTCATGGCTGTAGTCACAATCTGCAGTGATTTTGGAGCCCCCAAAAATAAAGTCAGCCACTGTTTCCCCTGTTGCCCCATGTATTTGCCATGAAGTGATGGGACTGGATGCCATGATCTTCGTTTTCTGAATGTTGAGCTTTAAGCCAACTTTTTCACTCTCCTCTTTCACTTTCATCAAGAGGCTTTCTAGTTCCTCTTCACTTTCTGCCATAAAGGTGGTGTCATCTGCACATCTGAGGTTATTGATATTTCTCCTGGAAATCTTGGTTCCAGCTTGCGCTTCTTCCAGCCCAGTGTTTCTCATGATGTACTCTGCATATAAGTTAAATAAGCAGGGTGACCATATACAGCCTTGACGTACTCCTTTTCCTATTTGGAACCAGTCTGTTGTTCCATGTCCAGTTTTAACTGTTGCTTCTTGACCTGCATACAGATTTCTCAAGAGGCAGATCAAGTGGTCTGGTATTCACATCTCCTGAAGAATTTTCCACAGTTTATTATGATCTACACAGTAAAAGGCCTTGGCATAGTCAATAAAGCAGAAATAGATATTTTTCTGGAACTCTGTTGCTTTTTCGATAATCCAGTGGATGTTGGCAATTGATCTCTGTGTTTTAATTAGATGTAATATTAATATGAATAAAATAGAATACAGAGAGTCATACCTTGATCAGTCTTTTGTGATTATTATAAGCATAATTTATTCTTAATTAGTTGATTACTGATTGGCATTGATGTACGTGCTTTAAAATTTATCACCTCCTGTGAACCAATTACATCTCTCTTTATTTCTGAATTGTCTTGAAAATAAAGAGAAATAAAGACCACCCTGAATAATTTCTACAATGGAGCACAGAATGAATAATTAGGATGGACTTGGTTACAGAAAATCTGATTCTCCTTAATTTACTGAATATTTTTTCCACCAATAATATATATTATTATATATTTGATATGTGTGTATGAGTGTATGCTCAGATGTATCCAACTCTTTGTGACCCCATGGACTCTAGCCTGCCAGGCTTCTCTGTCCATGTAATCTTCCAGGCAATTATACTGGAGCGAATTGCCATTTCCTTCTCCAGATTGTCTTCCTGACCCAGGGTTTGAACCTGAATCTCTTGCATCTCCTGATTGGCAGGTGGATTCTTTGTCACTGCACCACCTGAAGATCGAAGTAAATTTAGTTTTCAATGCTGTTTATATGCTGGAAGCTTGAATAGATAGTGAATTTTTCATATAAGATTAGTTGAATGATTTCTGCTTTTTAAAAAATTTAATAGTAATGAATAATTGCATACTTTTAATTGGAAACAAGTGTGTTGTTGGTTTGTGTGTGTGTGCTCAGTTGCTCAGTTGGGTCTGACTCCATGGACTGTCTTACTAGGCTTTTTATTGTAAAAAGGCTATACCCATTTTAGGCTTCGTGGAAGGGCCAATAATCTGACCTTTTTTTTTTTTTGAATGCAAAGTTCAACTCACATGTGACTTAAAATTGATTCTAGTGATATTGAATATCATTTCCCTTTCCTAATTCTGACTGTTGTCCTTTTATAAGTAATCATCATGATTAGCACGCATCTAAACTGTTGTTACTTGGAGTACTTGACTACTCACAAATCTCACCATGATTCTGGAAATCATCAGATTCCTGGTGTGTATTTGTTGATATTAATAGTTCTATTATCTTTATTAGTTAAATCACACAATGTCATCTAATGTTGCAAGACCTTGTGCACAGGATATGGATTGTGGGAAATAAAATTTCAGTTTTTATTTTAGGCTCAGAAACTGAGAATCTCTGTGACTTTTTTCTTTCTTTTTTGGCCATGCCTCACAACTTGTGGATTAAACTGGAGCCTGGCTCCTAACCACTGGACCACCAGGGAATTCTCTGTGTCTCTGTGACCTTCCTTGAGCAGATAAATTACTCAATCTCTTAATTCTTAAAATACAAAATAGATTTGTGTATAGTGCTTCACAGAATTGTGGCAAAGATTAACTTGTATGGAAATGAGGTTATTAAATAAAGAACCCAATATTTAATCATTGTTAGTTGCCTTTGTAGGAATCTTAAATTGTCATGACTAGTAGATTGCTGGTTTGGGTTGGAAATCCCCCATCACACCCCACCTGTGTGAAAATAACCACTCTTTGGACTTTTTAGTCCCAGAATCTAGGCATGTTTACCATCTCTGAACGGAGAATAGTATTAATGCACATATGTCCTCAAACCACCCATTTGCTTTTTGGTACATGTGAATTACTGGATATGTTTAGGAAGAATTCTGAGGCTATTGATCATTTAAACCGACAAGGGAAGGTTAGATGCCAGAGGGTACAGCTGGTCTCTTCCTCCAGCCTATTTCTCTGGTGGCCGCAGATGACATCTTTGTGGCCCCTAGGATTCCAGGGTCAGGCAGGAGGGACTTAACCGCACACCGTCTGCCGGGGAGGAGCGGGGAACCTCCTGATTAGCACCACGGACAGCTCGCTTGTCTGGAGGAGGGAGGTGGCGGGACTCCGCTCTGCGCCACCGCCAGGAAGACGGAGTGCAGTAGCGGCAGACGGGGGAGGAGAGCAGAGAGGAGAGGAGGGACGGCTGCTCCAGAGTGGGGAGTGGAAGAAAACCGGGAGCAGCCTGAGCAGCAGGTCCGGGGGTAGACGCTCGGCTCCACTGCCCTCCTCACTCAGGCGGACGCTGCTGAGCTCCCCTGGGTTGTTTCCCAGTCCCGCTGGGCGGAGGCTGCCGTCTAGACCTGACTCCAGGTGAGTTAAGCAGGCAGATCCACTGAACGGTCTGAAATAGAGGCTTCGAATTGTCGAGGTTTGGCCGCTTCTCAAGCGCTGGGGGCTTTGCAGTATTTTACAAAGTCACGGACAGACTGGTCTTAGCGTTGGCCGCACGGGCTGAGGATGGGCAATGCAGAGGGGTGGGATGGGGTGGGGGTTTGTGATCCTCCCGGCAAGGATGGGGAGGTTCAGAGGAATTCAACTGAAGTGAGTGGGCTTTGAAAATGTCCCCAAATGCACATGCTATATGTAAGCCTTCTCAACAGGCATTTGTTTTGCTGGCAGCCCATTTTGTCCTTCTATCCTTCCTCGTTTTTGGCTCAAGATCTGTTCGCCAAGCCAAGTCAAAGGATTTGGAAGGTGTGGATTTAGGGGGTCTGGGTACACAACGAGGCAGGACAACCTTGCCCTCTAAGTGGAAAGTGGGATTTCTTTTTCCCTGATTTACTAGAGGATAGCCCTCTGAATAACTGGAGGTTCTTTTGCTCCGTATCCTCCCTAAGCTTCTAAAAAGGCTAGAAACTTCAGGCTATCTAGAGGAGCTCTGAAGTCTGATGGCAATTTAGCTTAAGAGCCATGGTGATTCATTCATCTCTTCTTCATCCTTTGTTTGCAAATTATTCACATTTTGGATTTCTTTAACATCACAACTTTTAAGTGTCTGAACAGGTAATATGTTTCTCATTCTGCAAATGTATGGGAAAGTGATGAGTTCACATAGAGAGGAGAGCGAGTCTGTTTTCAAGGAGGAACTTTGGTGAAAGTGGGTGATGAAGAAATTGTGGAAACAAAGTTAGTAAAATTTCCCACAGAACTCCCTTAATTTTTTTCACATTTTCTTCACTTAAAAAATATATATAATTTGTGTGTGTATGTGTGTGAGCAGCAAATCTCCTAAAATGTATTATGAGTTTATTTGGCGTAGAAGTTACTTTATAACCAGGTACATGCTCAGTCATGTTTGACTCTTTGCAACTCTATGGGCTGTAGCCTTCCAGGCTCCTCAGTCCATTGGGATTTCCCAGGCAAGGATACTGGAGTGGGTTGCCAGTTCCTACTCCATTCTTACTGGGAGCATAATCATAATTGCCATGGCCACAGGAGTGTTCTAAATATTTTGCTTTTGGGTTGTTGGGGTAGCTATTTCTGTTTTTGGATTCAATACTTACTGCATGGGCCTTGCTGGATACTTTTTAGTGGAGTTGGTATGCATACAATTAGTCATGTGGGTTACTGTGCATTTTGATAGTAGTGAATTATACAAAATATAAATTTAGCAAATAATATAATAACTCAAGTTTGGGGATGAGATTTAAATATCTTCCAGTATTTACTAAATTTTCTAAAAGGGGCGGTGTCATTTTATACTTAAATGAGAGCTTACTGGTTCTTCACATTGAGACATATGCATCTCAAGTTTTAGTAATTAAAGTATAATATTTTACTTTGCTCTTGTTTTAACTTAGCATCAGCCTGGACTTAACATATTCTTTTTGATGTCTGCCACTGTAAGCCAGGTTCTTTCATATGTATTCCATTTCTAATAACATCTAGAGTTTAGATAGAACAATAATGCTTGTTCCATTTTTTCAGGTAAAGAAACAATGATATAGTGGGATTGATTTCCCCAAATTTCTACAATTTCTATATTGTGTATAGAATACAATAGAAATATTCTATATTACTCTAACATAATAATGTTATAAACCATGAATTTAAGCTTCAGCTATTCAAGTAAAAATTCAGTTCTTGAAAAAAAATGTACAGCTGCTTTTAGTTGAGACTATTGCAATAGTGATACATGAATATTACTTATGTAAAAATATCTTAAAATATATCTTGTTATTTCTTAAGACTGGTTTCACTTTTTATGTAAAAGATGCTTTTATTGTACAGAGTTGTGCTTATAGTCTCACCTTTAAGCAATTATGAAAACTCCTAACAGCTGACTTTGTGTCCTCCTTAATAGACTGGTTTGAAAGGCCAACTCAGTATTATACTAAGAATATTCTGGGGAAGAGGTTATGTCTTATAAGCAAGATAGAAGACTGTCTACATTTAGATGCATCTTAAAACGGCAAAGTTCTCACTTTGAATCTATAGCTACAACTTTCTTTCAGAGTAAACTGCCAGGCTTGATACTGAACAGTCTTTAAGACACCTTGAGAACACTGGGATATATTGTATATCCAGTATAGGATGTATGAGAAGAGGAGGGTTAAGAACTGAATGGATGTATATTTTAATATGTTGCGACATTCATAAAAAGTTTCCCGTGCTATATGTCATGAGAGCTTTGGTGTCTGATATGATGTGGTTCGAAGTAAGATCATTATAACTTGTGGGAGTGAAAAAACCTATACTCTTGATTCAGCTTTTTCCTTTTCATTCTTCAGTGATAAAAATCTGCTCTACATTGGCCCTTAAAGAGCCCATTTGAGTTTCAAAAAAGGGTTGTTTTTTTGCCCCAAGGAGGAGTTGTATTTGTGTGTATAGGCACACTCAGCAGACAGTTAAGGTATATGAGAAGAAAGTGAGCAGGAACAGTAAATACTTTACAGGAAATGTCTTGAAATCTCATATATTTTGAAACTTTTTTTCCATTTCACACACATAACATTCATAGCTGAATTTGGGAACTAAAGGTGTGGTACACAACTTTATATCTGATCACAGACTTCCAGTACAATCATCGCTCAGATGTTCTTGAATGTATCCAGATAATAAATTCTATGGCTCTTGACCATCTGATCAGTTCCCTTTAGGTCCTGGCACTAAAAGGATAGCTTAAATGATTTTTTTTTTTTAATCTCAAGATGACCTCTTCTCTCAGAACCCATAGAGCAGCCCAAGCAGGGTATGTGTGAGGCTTCTCTTCATTTTAACCTTTCTGAGAGAAGAGATTCCCTTGAGAGTATTGACCAAAGCCTTATTTCTCTTCTTTTGCAATAATTTCAGATAGACAGCTGAGCAAGGAAGGATGGTGATAGAATAAGAGGATATATATATATATATATAATTTTATCTCTCAGGAAAAAACTAGGAGCATTGTACAATTGAACATAATTATTCAGAAATAGTTATCTACAAACATTTTTGATCAAGGAGATTTGCATACACATTTTAGTAGAATATCTAGTCAATTTCTGGTCATTTCTGAACGCTATAGGGAGTTGGAAGTGAGATGAATAATAGGACTCAATTCTGTTGGGGAACTATGGGAGCCAGTACAGACTACATACAGGGCAAGGGAATGGGGCAGTTTTTTCAATAAATCATCATTAAGAGCTGATCTATAAGTAGTGTTAAGGAACATTGTTGTTCAGTTGCTAAGTCATGTCTGTCTCTTTGTGACCCCATGGACTGCGGTATGCCAGGCCTTCCTGTCCCTCACTATCTCCCAGAGTTTGCCCAAGTTCATGGGAGACATTAATGCTGTAGAATTTCTGAAAAACCTAAGCACACGGTGTCTCCCTGATATTTTTGAGCCATGTGCATGAGAATAGTGAGTACAGAGAAGGTGTGTGTAGAATAGTCACAAATTCTGCTATCAGAGTATAATGAACATGCCTTTATGAAAGTGGGTGCTTATTTCACATATGTAATGCTCATTTGGTTAAGAAATTGGATAACAATTTGTAACAGTGTGAATTGCCTTTTGGACTTTGCTTTCCTAAAAGGGCCACGTTCACCTGTTTTGTTGTTTATTTGCTAATTCATGTCTGATTCTTTTGCAACCCTATGGACTATAGCCCACCAGACTCCTGTGTCCATGAGAATTCCCAACCAAGAATACTGGATTGGGTTGCCATTTTCTTCTTCAATGTTCACTTAGTTGCTCATTTTAGTGTGAATAGTTCAGGGGGCATGAGATACTATGGAAATGGTTGAAATTTAAATTTTAATGTATATATATTAATTATGATCTTCATCTCTGATCCCCCTTTGTGATGACACTGATTGGATGAGTATTTTGGGAGGTTTAAGGCAGAAAAATATGGGGACATATGATCAGTGGACATAGTTAGCAACCATAGCTTTCATGCAATCATTTCACATGTCAAGGTAACTTTGGACAAACATCTTTTATTTACGACTTGCTAAGAGATGGTAGAGAGATTGGTCTTAGAATATTGAATTTAACACACATTTTTTATTCTTAAAATGGGCAACATTTAGGAAAGAAAATGCAGAAGTTACTGAACAAAAATTTTGTCATGTGTAATTCATGGATTACCAAGACTTTAAATGTATTATTTAAGCATATGAAGTTTTATAGAAAATCATGCTGTTTTATGCGAACATATACTTAATGAACTGTATTGTAGGTATAGGAATGGACAAGCCAATTATTTTTTTCCGAGGGAAGAATTTCCATTTTTTAAATTCCAAACTAAACTGTCAGTTTAATGTGATTTGCTATGTATTACTTGAGCTCCAAAAAAATTTGCCATCAAAAGGGATTCATATGTTTAGTTTAGTAATTCTCATACTAAACAATAATAAGGATAAATTATAGCACACTTCAGTTCAGTTCAGTCGCTCAGTTGTGTCCGACTATTGGCGACCCCATGAATTGCAGCACGCCAGGCCTCCCTGTTCATCACCAACTCCTGGAGTTCACCCAAACTCATGTCCATCGAGGTGGTGATGCCAACCAGTCATCTCATCCTCTGTCGTCCCCTTCTCCTCCTGCCCCCAATCCCTCCCAGCATCAGAGTCTTTTCTAATGAGTCAACTCTTTGCATGAGGTGGTCAAAGTACTGGAGTTTCAGCGTTAGCATCAGTCCTTCCAAGGAACACCCAGGACTGATCTCTTTTAGAATGGATGGTTGGATCTCCTTGTAGTCCAAGGGACTCTCAAGAGTCTTCTCCAGCACCACAGTTCAAAAGCATCAATTCTTTGGTGCTCAGCTTTCTTCACAGTCCAACTCTCACATCCATACATGACCACTGGAAAAACCATAGCCTTGACTAGACAGACCTTTGTTGGCAAAGTAATGTCTCTGCTTTTGAATATACTGTCTAGATTGGTCATAAGTTTTCTTCCAAGGAGTAAGTGACTTTTAATTTCATGGCTGCAATCACCATCTGCAGTGATTTTGGAGCCCCCCAAAATAAAGTACGACACTGTTTCCACTGTTTCCCCATCTATTTCCCATGAAGTGACGGGACCAGATGCCATGATCTTCGTTTTCTGAATGTTGAGCTTTAGGCCAACTTTTTCACTCTCCACTTTCACTTTCACCAAGAGGCTTTTTAGTTCCTCTTCACTTTCTGCCATAAGGGTGGTGTCATCTGCATATCTGAGGTTATTGATATTTCTCCTGGCAATCTTCATTCCAGCTTGTGCTTCTTCCAGCCTAGCATTTCTCATGATGTACTCTGCATACCTACAAAGTGTCAAACACTCAAGCTTAGCAAGAATTAGCTCAGCTAATCCTGAAAATAATGTTTATGGATACCGGAGTAATAAAATGTCTTACATTCCTGGATTTGAAATCATCTCTTGCCAGCTCTGTGAGCTTGAAAGTAATGTAGTCTCTTCCCTCCTGTTGCTGCTTCTCTGAAATGGGACATTACCAGTAGCTAACTTACAGGATCTTTGTCCATGTTTTACTTCTTAGTGAAGTTTCATGACCACTTAAGTGTGAGGCTGCCACTTTTATTAATGTCATGATACCTACCATACTTCTACCTTTTACTATGTGTGTGACACTGATCAAGTTTTCTTTCTGTATTCTGATTTCTTTATCTATAAACTGAATGAAATGCCTGTTTTGTAGAGTTTTCATTAGTATATTAAAGAGAGTCAATAAAATCATTTATGTCAGAGACTTAGCACCTGGTAGACGTTCAATAAGTATTTTCCTGACCTCTCACATATTGCTGTGGATATATTTCTTCATATTCTTTTACAGTTTTATATCTTTCATTTCAACTTTCGTATCCATGGGGCACATGATATTCCCGTCTCCTGCTTCTCTTCTGATGTTCTGTAGTCATTAAGCTCTAGAAATGTAGAATAAAGCATTTTTATAATTTTTACTTTGATTAAACTTTTGAAGAGAAGCATGCTAGGTCTCAGGACCAGTTTTGATAAGAAAAGGGAAATATTGATTCCACACAGCATTTATTCTTTGCACCCTTGACAGTTTTGTACTGTCATTCTGTCAGCAATAAGTGAGATTTTTCTATTTAAATGGTTTTCTATTTGTGGTAGCATAGTTCAAGTCTGGACTTCATCCAATAAGCATAAATATAATGGAGACCTGGGCAATTATTTATTTTTAATAAAGGGAAAAATGGATAAAATATTTTTAATATTGTTTCTAAAATCTTTCAAGTTAACTTTGATTCTGTTGGCAAAGAGCATCACAAACTTACTCCTAGGTAGTGTTCTTGAAAAATGTTAGAATTTTCTAGGTATCGTCCGTAGTTTGGCTTCATAGAATTTACTTTTAGATGTTCCTTGTCTGCTAAAGAGGAAGATTAGTGTTGCTCAAGGCCTATCTGCAAGGAATTATAGAAAGGCCGAAATGGAAAAAAGTTCATCTCTAAATTAGACACACTAGTGTATTCATATTGATTAGATGGTCATGATAATGATGGTAGTAATGTGGCTCAACATATGGATAAGTAATATATAAGTTGCCAAGATAAATCCTGTTTAGTACCCCATTTTTTTCTAAGATCTCTCCATTTCATCATTCTTTCATTTGCTTATCATACTGGTGTGTTAATTTCCTTCTGCTGATCTAAGAAATTACTACAAATATAATGACTTAAAGCAACACAAATTATTGTCTTAGAGTTGGGAGGTCGAAGTCCAAAATCAGTTTCCCTGGGCTAAAGTTAAGATGTTTGCAGGGCTTACTCCTTCCGGAGGCTCTGAAGGGAGATTTCCTTTTCTTGCCTTTTTCTGCTTCCAGTGGCCATCTGAATTCATTGGTTTATGACCCGTTTCTCCATTTTCAAAGTACATTTTTCCTATATTTGTTTCCGCCTCTACAGTGCGTCTTCCTCTCAGCTCTGAATTCTCTCCATTGAGCTTGCAAGAACCCTCGTGACTATGTTGTGTTCACCTGATGATGCAGGACAATTTTCTCTCCTTAATGTCCTTAACTCAAATCTACAAATTCTCTTTGATTATGTAAATAATACATTCTTAGGGCCTGGGGATTAGGAGAAGGACATCTTAGGGTCTCTTATTCAGCCGACCACAAGTGATAATAAAATTTTTGTGCCCTGAGACCCCAAAGGGCTTCCCTGGTGGCTCAGCGGTAAAGAATCTGCCTGCAATGCAGGAGACACGGGTTCAATCCCTGAATTGGGACGATCCCCTGGAGGAGGGCATGGGAACCCACTCCAATATTCTTGCCTGGAGAATTTCATGGACAGAGAAGCTTGGCGGGCTACAGTCCACTGGGGTTACAAAGAGTCGGACACGATTGTAATGACTGAGCACCCAAGCAGAAGACCCTGAAAGTAATGTGCTTGCTTCCCCCATGGGAGGATAATGTGCATTTGAGATTTTTAAAAGATCTGTTAGGATATATTGATATAGAATCTTCCTAACAAAGATGATAATCAATTAAGCACCCTTTATTTTATTAAATCTAGTATGAGTAAAATATAAGTGGAATTACTAACTTCTAGAAATTTGTACTTCTGGGTTTAAAACTACTATTTAAATCCATAATTTATCAGGGACAACATCTGGATTAATTAGGCTTAAATTACATAGGGCAGAGTCTATGATGGTTCTTTCTTAGGAAGTCTTCCTTTTGTTTACAAAGCCAGATCCACAAAAGAAACCACTGAAACTTGATTCTCTTTTAAAACTTTTTGGGATATAATTTTCAGGGATGTCAGACAGTGCTTTCATAAAAATTGGTGCTGTTCATAAATTTGCATTGTGAATATTTTGTCTCCTGAGCTATATACACTAATTGTAGACTTCTAGGAGAAATTTAATGATGGTCATGTCAGCTTTCAAATATTTCTGTAAATTGAGAGAGGATTACTGCATGAGAAGGATTCATTTTTCCCCTTATTCCATCGTTGCCAAAGGGAACTTGAAATGCCCTGTTTAAATTAATTTAATGCAAATGAATTCCTGCTGCCTCACAAGTTTGTCCTTCATTTTTCTTAAAATTATGTGTAAATGGATGTGACATGCTTTACTGGTTGTTGTGCAGGGAGCATTGTCCTTCCTAAAAGCTCCCTCATTTGTCAAAAAGAAGCCATTAAGCAAAAAGTAAATTATCTTATCTGATCACAGTATTAAGAATGACCTTAAAACTATAAATTGTATTATCAGTATAATAGCTAAATGGTCTTTGCAGTTGTGGAAGTCCCAAAGAAAACCCTTATTGAGATACAAAACTAGGTATTACAATCATCCAAAATCCATGTTGATCTTTTACCTTGTAAAAGGTAATGTAGGTGGAATGTACTGTTGCCTTATTGCTCTCTGTCCTTGCATTCCAGAAGCTCTAATTCAAATACTTTTTAAAATCTTTTGTTTAATTTAAATTTAATTAATTAATTAATTTTTGGCTGTGTTTTGCCCATTGCTCTGCACGGGCTTTCTCTACTTGAGGTGAGTGGGGGCTGTTCTCTAGTTGCGGTGCCTGGGTTTCTCATTGTGGTGGCTTCTTTAGTTGTGGAGCACAGGCTCTAGGGCATGTGGGCTTCGGTACTTGTGGCACACTGGCCTGGTTACTCCACAGCATGTGGAATCTTCCCAGACCAGGGGTCCAACCTGTGTCCTCTGCCTTGGCAGATGGACTCTTAACCAATGAATCACCAAGACATCCTCAAATATGCTAAAGTTTTTAAGTTTTTCTTGTTGTCTTTAATATTTTTAATATCATACAATATAATTTTTTAGAGACCCAAGTAAAAATAAAACAAGTTTATGTAACATGGAATTACACAAGGTTGATCATGAATGTCATTTCTGATAAGGGGCTGCCCATCTACCATTAGAATGGAAATGTAAATCCATTATTGAGGGAAGTTGAGATTGAACTAAGGAATTCTGCTGATGTTTAAGCCTTAAGAAGAGTAAGGCACAGGCATATTTTTAGTTTCCAAGTCCAGAGATATAGTAGTTGTACGATAATCTTTTTCTACTATTGAAGAAGCATCTTCTCCAGCCATGTATTCATCTGAGCAAGAACTTTAACTCAGTTTTCAGCAGCCATAGTAGAGATGATGGCATGATAGGCTCCTTGTACATATGGCCCTCTTTAGCAGGCCAACTGTTACTTTGTCCACCCACATCACTTAGGACATATGGCATTACTTTGGCTGTGGCAGCAAGTGTGTGTGGACATGTCTTGGTGTGGGTATAGACTGCTGCTTGTCTTCCTTTTGATGCTCGTGCAACCAACTGTCACTGGGTAGAAAATTTCTTATCCAAAGCGTTAGATTTGAGGATAGTAAATGATGATAGTATTAAGTGATAATAAAATAATATGATGAATTTTCTCTTTAGTTTGATCACCAGACTTAATGGATATTTGCTATTGCAAAGCTTCTAGAAGAAATGATGCCTTTTCCAAGAATAGAGTCAGTGCTTTTCAAACAAAGACTAACTCATTCAAATGTTTGAGTTTTATAGAACCAAGATAGCAGGGGTATCAGAAATCCTGAGAAAAGTTATTGTGAAATAATCAGTTAGTGAAATTTAGCCATGAATCTGTTTTTAGTTTTGGCTATGAGGGGGAAAAATGAGAAAACATGATCAGATAGGCTGGAATGAAGAGTCATGTAATCAAAGAGTAACTTATTTCAGAGAGTTTACAGTGTGCTATAAAACAACTTTTGAAAATTGGATTCATTTGTTTTCAGTATTTTGAGTTCTGAATTTGCAAAGCGAGGCCTTTCAATATCTGCAACAAGTGTGTATTTATCAGTGGTGGCCCTAAAACTCCTACATACAGGGGCTCTTATACTGCATTCTCATAAGACGACGAGGCTGAAGGGTACTTGCTGAAGGTATGTGTGCAGAGCTTGATTGAGATTATGCATCAAGTCTCTGAAGAGAAGAATGAGTGGTGCTGCTGCTGAGGATTATGGGTGAGATAACATTGCAATGTACTTTTGCTACCATTGCTTGAAAATGTTTACAGTCAGATTTGTTGCAGATCTCTCATAAGCACACAGTGATTCACATGCTACATTTGGAAAATCTGAAAATTGTTCAGTAAAACTGCATTGACTAAATATTAGGTAAATCAATCAAGATTTGCTTAGGGAATATTGATAAGCAGTATTTCCAGATGTAGAAAGAGCAAGTTTTAAAATTGCTTTTGAATATCACTTGTTTACAGAGTCTCCTTTCAGTTTCAGTACTATGGCACATCTATTAATCACCATTAAGGCTGTCTGTGAAATATTTGGCAGTATAGGTATCAAAGCTCTGTGGTAATGGTGATTGATGCATGGAATATAGCATCAGTATTGTTATTCACTGGCCTTGAAATTTTAACTTTTCATCCTTTTCACCTTGCTGTACCATACTGACAACTTTAATTTACAACTCACTGATTTATTTATTTTTTATTTTGGGGGTCATTCTATATTTATGGTGGTGAAGTATCAGATTATCAAGTATTATACCAGTGTGGAAGCTTAGATGGAAACAAGCAGAAAGTAAACATTTACTACCAATAAATCTACTGTATCAATTTTATTGACAGAAAAAGAATACAGGTAATTTTATTCAGACTTTTTGTTTAATAGTTGTGTGTATATATATTTCTACAATTGAACTTTCTTTGTTGAGTATGTGTTTGCACACAAAGTCAATTTTAGATATCTTCACCAAAAGGTGAATTTAAGGTGACTATTTCAAATATATGTAAATTATGGCAAAATAGTCACACAATGGCAATATAAGGAGCCAAAAAAGTGACATAAACTAGTAAATAATGGTTAAAAACACTTGCAAATGAATAATTGAGTTAAATTTTTTTATTTTTAGCTGATAAAATTAATAGAAATGAAATTATTATGCAAATCATTTTCTTTTACATGCATATACATATATATGTAAATTATAAATACAAAAAAGGTGGTGTATAACATATATAGTCATGGTCATCTATATATATGTATTCATTGTAAAAATGAATACCTGTGGTATATACATATATTGAAAGCTTTCATTTTTATTTCTATTACTTTTCCCATTTTTTAGTAATGAACCAAAGAAAGTAAAGAGAAATTTTATTTGGTAGTTTGATCTTTCATATTTTGCCTCTTTCTGCCTCAAATTTATGGCTTTCTTTGTGATCAGACCTCTAGGATTCACCTATCATATCATACTTTCGGATGTTTTGGTGGCAGCATGCCACTATAAAGTGTGCATGTGCAAAACTGTGTGAATGTTTTATCCTTGACAGAGAAAAGCCAGTTAAAATGATTAACTGTGTGGTAGCACATGTGCGATGAAAAATCAGATATCCACTAACCAAATTTTCTGAGCACCTATTCAGTACCCAGCACAATTTTAAGTAGTGAAAATATAGCCATTAAAAAATTAAGTCTCCACCCTTGAAAGCAAATGTGCAGGACAAAAGATTTAATAAGCTAAAACACAGTTCAGAGCCAGAAATTAAAGTTTGTCTGCAGTTTAGCTGTTATTTAAACCATGTTATGTTATTCACCCACTTAAACTAGCAATTCCTCCATCCATCCTTCGGGGAATAATGGTAGAGAACTAAGTCTGTTATGCCTGAACTTAACTCAATAAACTTAAAATCTGATATATGATAAAAATGTGTTAGATCTGTGGGAGAATTATTAAATTATGAAATGATGTTGAAGTAATTAGCTATAAGTATTTTTTAGTGGCAAAAACTTATAATGCACTGCTCACAAAAATTAATTCCAGAGTAAGTATCAAACTCCTCAAAATATAAATAAAAAACCCTGGAAGCAAATATCATTTCTAATATTAAAGGGAATTTTAGTTTCCCAAGTATTCAGTTCAGTTCAGTTCAGTTGCTCAGTCATGTCCAACTCTTTGCGACCCCATGAATCGCAGCACGCCAGGCCTCCCTGTCCATCACCATCTCCCAGAGTTCACTCAGACTTGCATCCATCGAGTCCGTGCTGCCATCCGCCATCTCATCCTCTGTTGTCCCCTTCTCCTCCTGCCCCAAATCCCTCCCAGCATCAGAGTCTTTTCCAATGAGTCAACTCTTTGCATGAGGTGGCCAAAGTACTGGAGTTTCAGCTTCAGCATCATTCCCTCCAAAGAAATCCCAGGGCTGATCTCCTTCAGAATGGACTGGTTGGATCTCCTTGCAGTCCAAGGGACTCTCAAGAGTCTTCTCCAACACCACAGTTCAAAAGCATCAATTCTTCGGCACTCAGCCTTCTTCACAGTCCAACTCTCACATCCATACATGACCACTGGAAAAACCATAGCCTTGACTGGACAGACCTTAGTCGGCAAAGTAATGTCTCTGCTTTTGAATACACTCTCTAGGTTGGTCATAACTTTTCTTCCAAGGAGTAAGCATTTTTTAATTTCATGGCTGCAATCACCATCTGCAGTGATTTTGGAGCCCAAAAAAATAAAGTCTGCCACTGTCTCCACTGTTTCCCCATCTATTTCCCATGGAGTGATGGGACCGGATGCCATGATCTTCGTTTTCTGAATGTTGAGCTTTAAGCCAACTTTTTCACTCTCCTCTTACTTTCATCCTAAGTATAGCCCTGATCAAAGACAGAAACAGCCAGATGGGTTGGACTTCAAAATAGAAAACTTGTATATTTCAGAAGAAACTATGCTGCTGCTGTTGCTGCTAAGTCACGTCAGTCGTGTCCAATTCTGTGCGACCCCATAGATGGCAGCCCACCAGGCCCCTCCATCCGTGGGATTCACCAGGCAAGAACACTGGAGTGGGTTGCCATTTCCTGCTCCAGTGCATGAAAGTGAAAAGTGAAAGTGAAGTCGTTTAGTCATGTCTGACTCTTTGCGACCCCACGGATGGCAGCCTACCAGGCTCCTCCATCCATGGGATTCTCCAGGCAAGAGTAGTGCAGTGGGTTGCCTTTGCCTTCTCCAAAGACACTATGAGTAGCTATAAAAAGCAAATGTAAAATCAGTAAAAATGTATTTGTAATTTATTTGACTTATTTGACATATAAATAGTTTCAAGAAATCAATAAAAAAGATTAGTAGTGCAATAGAAAACAAGGCAAAGTGTATTGGCAGTAAGCAGCAAGAACCTCATCTGAATGAACACTAAATGTATCAGAATCTCTGTTGTTCATAAACAAAATTTAAAAAAAGTACAAAGATTTATATAGAGGTATATGTAATATTTTAACAAAATTATAGTTTGAATTTATTCATGTTATACATATATGTATCTGTGAAACTATTTGTAGGTTCATATCATGTAGTTTATTTTCTACTATTTTAAACTTCTGTATTTTCAAAGGTATATTCAAACCTCAGAACACACTCTTTGCTGTTGAAAGCTCACATATCATTTTCTTTAAGTTTTATAGAGAATAAGAAATAAAATTCCTTATCAGAAATTGTATTTCAATAATAATTTGTTATTGTGTTTAATAGTTCCTACTCAGGGCTTAACTGACAAAGGAAGATTTCTTTTTAAACAAAGCTTTTTGATGTACCTTTTTATTGGAAAGAGCTTTTATTTCCTTAAGTGTTTTGTTGCCTAAGCGTGATGAGTATCCGGCAGTGGGATGTAGTTGAACAGATGCTTATTGTGATATATGAGATGAACTTGCTTCCCTAAGCACACATAGGCATGAAATGCATCTGGCTTCAGTACATAAAAGTCAATTAGTTTCCAAATGTGTTTCTGCACATTACAGACTTTTAGGGGCAGAAATCCTACTATTCCCTCGAATGGGGGCTCTACTTAATTATGAAATTTAATTTAGACTAGAAATTGGAAAATACTAAATTCTGGGCTGCAGACAGAGCCTAACTTGGTGATATTAACATTGTGTACTAAGGGTGGTAAGTCCTGCAGAGAAAGCAGCTTCTGTGGGGAGGAAATCGTATGTATAAAACTAGAGAATGTTGTAAAGCAAAGTAAAATCAAGGGTGTGAACATGTGGAATACAGAAGAAATAAAATCAAGTTCAGAGGCAAAAAATAAGGAGAGGCTGAGGAAAAGAAACTAATGAAGGTAAACCTGAAAAAGACTCAATGCAAACAGTGATGAGAGTGAAGGCAATTGCTAAGCTTGGGGAAACAGAGTCTGGATAGGAAGGAATTTGGCATGTGCATACTGTCAGAGGTCTAACTTACAGAATTCAGGCCTCTTGAGACATAGTAACTATAGTTCACTTCTATTGTCCAGGGAGACTTGAATATTCCTTTTCATTTTAAAAAGACCATCTACTGTGTTTAATGAGTTAATCTCAAGGACATAAAATTTTTTTCTTATTGTTGTTCAGTCACTAAGTCATGCCCGCCCCTTTGTAACCCCGTGTACTGCAGCACGGCAGATTTCTCCATCCTTCACTATCTCCCGAGTTTGGTCAAACTCATGCCCTTTGAGCCAAAGATGCCATACAACCATCTCATCCTCTATTGCCCACTTCTCCTCCTGCCTTCAGTCTTTCCCAACATCAAGGTCTTTACCAGTGAGTCAGTTCTTTCCATCAGGTGGCCAAAGTACTGGAGCTTCAGCCTCAGCATGGGTCATTCCAATGAATATTCAGGGTTGATTCCCTTTAGGATTGACTGGTTTGATCTCCTTGCTGTCCAAGGGATTCTCAAGAGTCTTCTCCAGCAACACAGTTTGAAAGCATCAATTCTTCGGCACTCAGCCTTCTTCACAGTCCAACTCTCACATCCATACATGACCACAGGAAAAACCATAGCCTTGACTAGACGGACCTTACTTGGCAAAGTAATGTCTCTGCTTTTCAATATGCTCTCTAGGTTGGTCATAACTTTTCTTCCAAGGAGTAAGTGTCTTTTAATTTCATGGCTGCAATCACCATCTACAGTGATTTTGGAGCCCAAAAAAATAAAGTCTGACACTGTTTCCACTGTTTCCCCATTTATTTCCCATGGAGTGATGGGACCGGATGCCATGATCTTCGTTTTCTGAATGTTGAGCTTTAAGCCAACTTTTTCACTCTCCACTTTCACTTTCATCAAACGGCTTTTTAGTTCCTCTTCACTTTCTGCCATAAGGGTGGTATCATCTGAGGTTATTGATATTTCTCCTGGCAATCTTGATTCCAGCTTGTGTTTCTTCCAGTCCAGCGTTTCTCATGATGTACTCTGCATATAAGTTAAATAAGCAGGGTGACAATATACAGCCTTGACGTACTCCTTTTCCTATTTGGAACCAGTCTATTGTTCCATGTCCAGTTCTAACTGTTGCTTCCTGACCTTCATATAAGTTTTTCAAGAGGCAGGTCAGGTGGTCTTGTATTCCCATCTCTCTCAGAATTTTCTACAATTTATTGTGATCCACACAGTCAAAGGCTTTGGCACAGTCATAAAGCAGAAATAAATGTTTTTCTGGAACTGTTGCTTTTTCATGATCCAGTGGATATTGGCAATTTGATCTCTGGTTCCTCTGCCTTTTCTAAAACCAGCTTGAACATCAGGACGTTCATGGTTCACGTATTGCTGAAGCCTGGCTTGGAGAATTTTGAGCATTACTTTACTAGCATGTGAGATGAGTGCAATTGTGTGGTAGTTTGAGTAATTTTTGGTATTGCCTTTCTTTGGGATTGGAATGAAAACTGACAAATCTTTATAAAATATATTGTTACATTTTATTGCCAGAATTCATAGTATATTACACTTAATTTTATCTTTCTTTCCCTACTTTCTTAGCATGTTTGGTAGAATAATAGCCTTCCAATATCTAGAACCTGTAAACATATTGGGCTTTCCCAGTGGCTCAGCAGGTAAAGAATCTGCCTGCAATGCTTGTTACATGGCAAGGAGGAGTTAATGGAAATGGAATGAAGATGGAATTCATGGAAATTTAAAAAAAATTTAAGTTTTTTATTTTGTATTGGAGTATAGCTGATTAAGAGTGTTGTGATAGTTTCAGGTGAACAGTGAAGGGATTCAGCCATATGATACAGAGATTTAATGATCTGACTTTAAAATGGGAGAGATTATCCTGAATTAACTGTGTGAGCTAACGTAAGAACAAGGGATCCTATGAGATGAAGACTGAGAGAAAGAGATGGAATATCTGAAGCAGAGGTTGGAGTGATCAATACATTTTGTATACAGAGGCTGGAGTTGGGATCCAAGAAATGAACTGACCTTTAGAATAACTCCAGAAAAAAACAACAACAGCAAAAATCACAGTCCTGAGAATGGTTTAATTTTAGCCCAGTGAGACCCATTTTGGACTTCTGACCACCAGAACTTTAAGAAAAATAAATTTATGTTGTCATTTTAAGCCACTGAGTTTTTGGTTACAGCAGGAATAAGAAATTAGGAATCACATTTTTCTTATTATTTATTTATTTGTTTTTTTGTTTGTTTGTTTGTTTGTTTTGCTCAAAATGGTGTACTGAATTGAGTTAGACATTCCAAGAAATACCTGGGAATTAATTTTCTTGAGAAAATCCTTTATACCAGAATAATGAGGATTTTAGAGATGAACTATCCTATTTATGAAAGATAATATATGTAAAAACTATGTGAGCCAAAAGGGGGTGTCATCTGAAGGCCAATATAGTCATAAAGTGTTCTCCTATATAATGCTTAGATGGTGCATCAAATGTTGTAGTGGCAGAACCATAATCTTTCTGTAACTATATTAATAATTTTAATTTAATAGTGCCGTGAGTTAGGACCATTGGACCAGTACTCACAGAGAGGGTTAGGGTTGTGAAAGTGACTTGAGTTATTTGAATTGAAGATCAGGATATAAGGCAATAGCCATTGATAATCCAGTTTCTATTACTAGAAACCACTCATTCTAGTAATAAATTCACCAACCATTTATTTGTGGGGTATTATGTTAAATAATACAGACATAGTCTAGTGATGGAAACATGAAAAATATGACAATAGAGATAGAGAAGCTTCTAGTGAGGGGCAATGTTGAAAAACTATTGATACCTGACAGTTGTAGAGAGCAGCAGGATTAAAGGAAGTAAGGTTATGAAAGATTCAATTCACTCAAGATCTCTAACTGGATAATTGATTATTAAATAAATCATATTTTCTTACAACTCAAAGAATGTTCCTTTTGATGAAAACTTCCAAATATAATGAACATTTGGGCTTGATTAAAAAAAAATGTTTTGTAAACTGCTCACAGGAAACTAGAAAACAAATCTGATGTATGTTGACCATAAATCTGTGGAGAGTTCATCCAGAGAATAGAGGATGTGACAGCTAAGAAATAAAATTCTTATAATATCCCTATAATAGGCAAGGCCTATGGTTGAAGTTATTAACACAAATTTAAGCTGAAACTCCAGTACTTTGGCCACCTCATGTGAAGAGTTGACTCATTGGAAAAGACTTTGATGCTGGGCAGGATTGGGGGCAGGAGGAGAAGGGGACGACCGAGGATGAGATGGCTGGATGGCATCACCGACTCGATGGACATGAGTCTGAGTGAACTCCGGGAGTTGGTGATGGACAGGGAGGCCTGGCGTGCTGCGATTCATGGGGTCGCAAAGAGTCGGACACGACTGAGTGACTGAATGAACTGAACTGAACTGATGACAAAAATTAACTTCCATAAAGTTTTATAATGACTTTTTATTTTCTTGATAATTCTGTCAAGTTCATAAACTGAAATTATTTTTCAGTAATTTAATTCCCTCTGAAAAGGTTTTTGAAAAGTGATCCTTAAGTTCCCAAGTCTTCTTTGTTAAAATTTTCTCTAAATGTTAAATAAAATTCATTTTCTCTAACACATTATTAAAAGCTCATCTTCTAGGTTTGAGGCATTTAAAAGTTTTTAAGGTGTTTGTAAGAAATGGTATGTTCCACAGTTTAAGATAGTTGATTAGTCTGATTAAATCTTGGCAGTAAATTGAATTCAATAACAATTTCAGTGATCCATCTCAGAGTATGACTTGAAAGGTCTCCATGAAACATTGTAAAACAATTTTTAAGTTCATTAATTTGACTCATTATACTTGGCCCTAATAGTAGAATGCCCTTAAAATGAAACTGATTTGAACTTGGCAAATATTATGCACTGTTTTTCTTAATAACAATCCCTGTGCCTCACTAGGAAAATTATTTTTTCCAGAATCCCAGTGCCTTGACCAGAAATGCATTTATTATTCTCTAGCACTTTTATTGAGAAATAGTCCTGATTTCTCATTTATAGTTAAATTTCATAAACAAGATTCTATTTGTGAGTGTAAAGAAAACTTTAAGGCATTGCAGCAGCTGGAAGATAGGAATGGAAAGAGGATCATCCTCCTTCCTCATTCCATATCAAGACTTTCTAATCAGATTATAACTGTATGTACAGCTTTGTTTTGATGTGTTAATTTTAATAAACTAATTTTAATTTATGAATTATAATAAATTAATTATAAATTATAATAAGTTATAATTTAGTGAATTATAAATAACTTTATTAGTTCATATATTTCCCCCTACATTAGAAGGGCATCCATTTTTATTTCTCTGCGTTTCCTGAGATTGAAAAAGCAAATAGGAGTCTTGTGAAATACTGAGGTTTACACAAAGTTCTATGCTGTTTAATTTATTGTTTAGTAGGATAAATCTATTAAAATCAACATAAATGTAACCTGTGGGGTAAATTCATCCCCTTCAATTTACCATGAAGGAGATTTAATATTAGGTTAAGTAACTATTGCAAGGTCATTTACATAATTAATAACTCAGCATACCAGGTTTCTTAACTTTAATACTATTGTTCATCAAACTGCCTCTTCCTCAAAGAGTTGTGGATAATTACGAGCTAACGCTAGCATGAAGAACAAAGTATGTGTTTCACGTAGAATACAGAGCAAAACAAAGACTTCTCTTTCCTTTTTCAAATCCACATAAACAAAATGTTTTGTGGAGTTTCTCAAATGCCATGATGGCTACATATAACTTGAGAAATCAAATACTTAAAACGTTTGAACCCTAGAAAGTCTAAATTATGGAAAGCAAGGGGCACACTGCATGGGGCGCACTACATTGATTTTACATATCCTAATTTTTCCACTCATTGTACCTTGCCCTGAAGTAAAATACTATGTATTTGTCTTGTGTGGAGTTTGTCGTTAAGATAGTGGAATGGCTCAAGATCTATAGCAATTCCAACACACACACACATACGTGCATATAGACACATGTACATGTGTGTGTTATATATATGATACATACATATCATATGATTATATATTTATGATATAGAAAGTGTATAAATATATATGCCGTGTATGTCATAGCTTTTCTGTGTGTTTTTCTTTTTAATCTAGCTCTTTCTAGGAAAAAACAGGAAACTATTTTTGTAGAAAGTAAGTATATACCTATCCAATAGTACAAAAATTATGCCTGCCTATGTCTCCCTAAATAGATCTCTTATTTTGACAAGTATCTACTTCATCTTCACAAAATTTTATTTGAGTCAGCGAACTGTCATCCAGATGCTATGTCTTGGCCAGGAAATCTAGAATTGAGCTTCACAGAAAGGTGACTTCCACTACCTTTAAAAGACTCTGCCAGCCCTGGGTTACTTTTTGATGCCATGCCAATGGCACAAGTATGACTCAGCTGAATCTGCCTCCAAAGTTGAACTCTTTATCTTTTTTCCTCTACTTAGTCTAACTTCTTTTATAAAAGATATGTGCCAATTTTTCAAAAATATCAATGCTTGCAGGTTATGGAATGCTTTCTTTACTTCGAATATAGCTTCAAAAATGATCTACAAATGGATAAGACTTGTATGTGCCCTTGAATGTGTATGTGCATTTTACTGGACTAGTACTATTCATTGAATAAGACAAAGTAAATTTTGTAGTACAAGAAGAAATTTAGAAGAACAGGGAGTTATCTGGTTTGGGAGATTTTGAAACAGATTCTGTGCCACTGGGTTTTGCTACACCTTTGTGTTCAATCTAAATTTTACATTGTATGTGTTTACTAAGCTGCTGAAAACTGTAAAAATGACTGTTGTTAAGTTCTACACTGCCTTTTTAATTTTGTTAAAATTGACACCAGTGGAAGACTTTTCTGTAGTCTCCATACGTTGAGACTCAGCCTTTTCTCATCTCTGCATACCTTTCAACCAGAAGTTATTCTTGCTACCTAATATGACTTGCATATTACTATTTTATCTGCTTCTTGCAAATCACACTCTTCCTTTGAAATGCAAGTGCTTTGGAAATAGAAGTCATGCTCTTTTTGTATTGTTGACATCAGCAGACCTCTTGGTCACTCTTGTCAGTTATGTAAGGTTTTAGATCCTCAGTGAAATCTTCAGCCAAGTCATCTTGCCATTTTTAGTGACTTCAACATCTGCAAGGAAGGACCATTGAAATCCTCCATTTTCTCTGTTTCTTGATATCCTTATCTTCATTGCTTTTTTTCATTTCCATTTCAGTTACCCCTTTCACGATCAAATCTGAGATCATTCCTATAACAGTAAATATACCCCCAAGTTCTTGATGGCAGGTAGCCCAGCTTCTGGACATCATTCCGCTTCTGACTCATTTGCTCAGTTATCATCATTCCTACAGTTCTTTATCAGCACTGACACTCACCCTAGGCCATAGCTTTTGCCATTCCCTCCTAATCTGTCACTACTCCCCTGTCTTTAATTGCCACATTTAAAAATTTTAGATGTTATGGTTCATCACTCTCGCAAATATCATGAACTCAACTTCCCCACTATTAATAGGACAGGCTAGCATTTTTTGTTTCTATCCCTCCATGTAACATTTAAATACTGATATTTCTCTGGGCTCAATCCTCATCACTCTGTTCTCTCCATTACACAACCTCCCTAAGCACTACACACCATTTTTGTACTAAAGAGCTAGTGATTTCTGGTAGCTGAGTCTGGCCCACACCTTTCCTCTGAGAGGGCGTGCCTCTCTTGACAATTGCATGTGAATAATTCAAGAGAAACATGTCCTAGTAAATGTCACCACCAACCATTCAGATAATTAAGCCATGAGCTTATGGTTCATTTTTGTGTCCTCCTCCTTTATTCCTGTGGTACTCAATCCAACATTCATTAAAAATATTTTGGTCCCAAATATATCTAGAATTTTTTCCACTTTATTTGTTTCTAGTCTATCCAGATCCAGATATTTTTATTGTTGTTTAGTAACTAAGTCATTTCTGACTCTTTGCGACCCCATGGACTGTAGCCCATCAGGCTCCTCTGTCCATGGGATTTCCCAGGCAAGACTACTGGAGGATTGCCATTTCCTTCTCCAGGGGATCTTCCTGCTGCTGCTGCTGCTGCTAAGTCGCTTCAGTCGTGTCCGACTTTGTGCGACCCCAAAGACAGCAGCCCACCAGGCTCCGCTGTCCCTGGGATTCTCCAGGCAAGAACACTGGAGTGGGTTGCCATTTCCTTCTCCAATGCATGAAAGTGAAAAGTGAAAGTGAAGTCGCTCAGTCATGTCCGACTCTGTGCGACCCCATGGACTGCAGCCTACCAGGTTCCTCCGTCCATGGGAGTTTCCAGGCAAGAGTACTGGAGTGGGGTGCCATTGACCAGGCATCAAACATGTATCTCCTGCATTGCAGGCAGATTCTTTACTGCTGAGCCACTGGAGAAACCCAGATCTTGTCTTACCTACTCCATTATCCTAGCCTCACCATTAGTCTACTTAATTTCACATTGTACTGCATAGAAACCAGAGTGATCTCTTAAAATGTCTATCGGTTCATACCTCTCCCTACTTTTTCAGTGTATTTGTACTAAAGCCTACATTCTCTGCGGTTCAAAATAAAGCCTTTCTAATCTCATATCATATCTTTTAGTTATGTCTCATCAATCTTTCTTTGTGCTTCACTCCAATCAAAAAAGATTCATATACTCCATTCCTTCTACATATCAAGATTCTCCTCATATCGGGTGCTTAGATATTGGTTTTTTCCTTCCTGAAAGACTGTCCCACTGTATGCAAAGCTAGCTCTTATTTTCATGCCTAAGCTTAAATATTGTTACCTGAAAGAAGTGTTTAAAGTAAACTATCTGATGGTCCCCCAACACCCTTGTTGGCTTTTCAGTTCTTCGATTTTTCATGTGAATATATCTGGCAATGATTTTTCTCTTTGCTTAATTTGATTTCTGCCCCTGACTTCCTCTCTAGATCTCAAGCCCTGAAAGCCCAGAGGCCCTGGCTTTCTTGTTTGTTATTGTAGCTCAGTAACTTGTATAATACCTGATACATATTTGTTGAGTGGATT
Source organism: Oryx dammah (assembly GCF_014754425.2). NCBI lineage: Eukaryota > Metazoa > Chordata > Mammalia > Artiodactyla > Bovidae > Oryx > Oryx dammah. Next base: position 133,454,191 of record NW_024070186.1, on the reverse strand, counting down.
AGCTAGATCCAGTGGGATCCACAGCCTACCACTTCCTATAGTTTCCAAAGCTAAAAGGCTTCTCACCCTATCTTAGTGAGAGATGTGGGTCAGGAAATTTTGGCTAGGAATAATTCCTCTTTAAGTCAATTGAGAGGATATCAGGACACCCAGGAATTATTTTATTCTGCTTCAGTAATTCCACAGAGGTTAGGAAGATGAATCATTCTTTTTTTTAATTTAAATTTATTTATTTTAATTGGAGGCTAATTACTTCATAATATTGTATTGGTTTTGCCATACATCAACATGAATCTGCCACGGGTGTACACGTGTTCCTAATCCTGAACCCCCCTCCCACCTCCCTCTCCGTACCATCCCTCTGGGTCATCCCAGTGCACCAGCCCCAAGCATCCAGTATCATGCATCGAACCTGGACTGGCGATTAGTTTCTTATATGATATAATACATGTTTCAGTGCCATTCTCCCAAATCATACCACCCTCTCCCTCTCCCACAGAGTCCAAAAGATTGTTCTATACATCTGTGTCTCTTTTGCTGTCTTGCATACAGGGTTATCATTACCATCTTTCTAAATTCCATATATATGCGTTAGTATACTGTAATGCTGTTTTTCTTTCTTGCTTACTTCACTCTGTATAATAGGCTACATTTTCATCCACCTCATTAGAACTGATTCAAATGTATTCTTTTTAATGGCTGAGTAATACTCCATTGTGTATATGCACTACAGCTTTCTTATCCATTCATCTGCTGATGGGCATCTAGGTTGTTTCCATGTCCTGGCTATTATAAACAGTGCTGCGATGAACATTGAGGTACATGTGTCTCTTTCAATTCTGGTTTCCTCGGTGTGTATGTCCAGCAGTGGGATTGCTGGGTCATAAGGCAGTTCTATTTCCAGTTTTTGAAGGAATCTCCACATTGTTCTCCATAGTGGCTGTATTAGTTTGCGTTCTCACCAACGGTGTAAGAGGGTTCCCTTTTCTCCACACCCTCTCCAGCATTTATTGCTTGTAGACTTTTGGATCACAGCCATTCTGACTGGCATGAAATGGTACCTCATTGTGGTTTTGCTTTGCATTTCTCTGATAATGAGTGATGCTGAGTATCTTTTCATGTGTTTGTTAGCCATCCGTATGTCTTCTTTGGAGAAATGTCTATTTAGTTCTTTGGCCCATTTTTTGATTGGGTCATTTATTTTTCTGGAATTGAGCTGCATGAGTTGCTTGTATATTTTTAAGATTAGTTGTTTGTCAGTTGCTTCATTTGATATTATTTTCTCCCATTCTGAAGGCTGTCTTTTCACCTTGCTTATAGTTTCCTTTGTTGTGCAGAAGCTTTTAATTTTAATTAGATCCCATTTGTTTATTTTTGCTTTTATTTCCATTATTCTGGGAGGTGGGTCATAGAGGATCCTGCTGTGATTTATGTCAGAGAGAGTTTTGCCTATGTTCTCCTCTAGGAGTTTTATAGTTTCTGGTCTTACATTTAGATCTTTAATCCGTTTTGAGTTTATTTTTGTGTATGGTGTTAGAAAGTGTTCTAGTTTCATTCATTTACAAGTGGTTGCCCAGTTTTCCCAGCACCACTTGTTAAAGAGATTGTCTTTCTCCATTGTATATTCTTGCTTCCTTTGTCAAAGATAAGGTGTCCACAGGTGTGTGGATTTATCTCTGGGCTTTCTATTTTGTTCCATTGATCTATATTTCTGTCTTTGTGCCAGTACCATACTGTCTTGATGACTGTGGCTTTGTAGTAGAGCCTGAAGTCAGGCAGGTTGATTCCTCCAGTTCCATTCTTCTTTCTCAAGATTGCTTTGGCTATTTGAGGTTTTTTGTATTTCTGTACAAATTGTGAAATTATTTGCTCTTCCTATCCAGACAGATTTTAGGTCCCTAGTGGCTTGGATGTAAAGAATCTGCCTGCAACGCAGGAGATCCAGATTTGATCCCTGGGGCAGGAAGGTCCTCTGGAGAAGGGAATGGCAACCCACTCCAGTATTCTTGCCTGGGAAATCCCATGGACAGAGGACCCTGGCAGTCTACAGTGCATGGGATTGCATAGAGTCGGATATGACTGAGAGACTGAGCATGCACACACGTGACTCTCTTGGACTCTCAAATGTTAGGGTGATTACTGCTAAAGTTGTTTTGGGTCTTTTCCTCATACTCAATATTTTACTGAAAAGTCAGTCTTTCAGATTAGAAAAAAACTGTAGATTTCTATGAAATCTATTTATCCCTAATTTCAAAGTATCATGGTATAAACTAGTTATTCCCAATTTAATGATTAAAAATAACCACTTGGAGGATTTATTGCAGTGCATATTCCAAGGGCTTACCTTTCAGGTTCTGATTCAGCATGTCCACAGTAATGCCTATGCATGCACATTTTAGCAGCATCCTGGATTATTCTGAAGCAGAGTGCTCATGAACCACAGGACAGAAGTACATGCTATGTTACATTTTGATATGTCTGATTTTTCAGACATATCAAATTGGCAAGTGATTTATCTGTTTCCCTTGAACCAATGGCATAGTAAAATTTTCATACTTTATAGATTACAGGAATTTTAGAGATATTTTTATTTGTCACATGTCACGGAGACTGAATCTTAAAGAGATTAATTAATTTGTCAAAGATATTAAAGGGGGTCAGCAACCCAGTGTCTTTTTGTTGTCTGGACTCTGTTTCTAAAGCATGGTGACTTAGAGTAACATTTTCAGCTCCCAAGTTTTATCCTATTGAAAAACAAAATAAATATAAATGTATCCATGGACTGTATCTGTATATATATAGTTTTTATAAATTGTACTACTTATTGGGTTTATAGAAGACTTTGCCATTATTGAATGCCAGGTATAGTTTGGACAGAGATAATTTCTACTTTTGAGAATTTACTAAAGTCAAAAAGACCCATTTAAAAAATGATTCCATGGCATTTGGACCAAGGACAATGTCAAAGTGAGGCTTCAATATATGTCCTACTCTAAGTTATTACTGAATGTAAGTCATGTGCTGGCTTCTAATGAAAATTTCCCATTGAAAAAAATCAATGTTAATAACTGGAACTCGAGATCTGTAATGGGCTCTGCTGTTCTTCTGGCTTATGTTCCAATAATATGCTGAGAACTGATGACCTATGAGCCATGGTCACTTCCTGATCCCATTTGATTCTTTGGGCTTTAGTTTTAAAAGGGTAACCAGAGAGGTTGCTTTCTAATAGAGAAGTTGAGCAAAAAAGCATCAGCCTGTAGGCTCATTGTCTCATCTCAGTGCTCCCTGAATCACTTCAGTAAAGAAATCTATTGGCAGGAGGGGGGCTTGCAAGGAAACCTCTTTTTCCAATAAAGAATTTTCTTTAAGGGAATTGGTGAAAAATTATTCTAGAAGCTGACTAGAATCACTCTATATATCATAATGAAGCAGCGAATCTGAAGGCATTACCTGTCCGGTTACAGAAATAGACACGTATGCATAAAACTGAGACTGGTTGGTTGGGTCTGCTGGCTAGGGAGGAAGAAAATATCAGAAAGATCCACATGAGAGGTAGAATGACTGGAGAGGGCATACATATAATAATAATACGTAGTAGTTAGATGCAGATATAAACCAAAGTGGTAACAAAGGTGGCCCTACTGCCTAGATGCTTCCACTTGCTTTGATGTTAGGTGTTCCACAGCTGAACAATCTTATTAACTCAAGTCCCTCCTTCCTAGTGAGCACCTCTAGATCTGAAAGCAAGCCCCAGACCAGGTGATATGAGTGTGTGCTCCATCGGACACAGCACAATCTGGAGAGAGTCTAAGGAGCTATAGCACTCCATGACATTGTCTCCTAATGCTGTTTGCTACAAATCCTTGCATATCCAAACTGTTGGGTTAGCCACAAAGTTCATGTGGATTTTTCCATAACATCTTATGGAACTTTGTGGCCAAGTCAGTAATTTTGCTATTATGTATGACAAGATATAATATACTATATATTCTTAAGATCTAGTTTTTTTTCCTTTGGTGACTTTCCCCATTAATAGAGCAAGATGAGAACTACTGAGTGAAGGTGTATTTATATAGTCATTACCGACCTGAAGTCCTAAGCTCTGCTTTTCTGCTCACTGAATCCTACATTTATTTAATGGCCATAAAAGCATAATGGATCCAACTATTCATGTTTTAGGACTTATTCACATCCTTAAAGAGTAACAGTTACAAGGGAATGTTCATAAAATAAAGTAGCTATTTTTCAGTTAGCTATTATTCACGGGCATGAAAAGATGTTCCAAAAAAGATTGAGAAGTCCATTGCATGTTTTATGGTATATGATAGCTTTATTTTCTGGCTTATCAAGCGTACCTCTTTTCTAGTTACTTTGTTTTTCTCTGAAAACAATTAAAAAGATGGATTGGTTTGATCCTATGTGAGCACAGTTGTTAATTAATATAAAAGTTTCTTAGAAAGTTATGATTTTTCATATTAATAGAACAAGAACAGCATATAGATAATATATCATAGAAACTTGGCATTTATGATACATTAGTTTTCTATAAACACCAAATTGGAGAGGAAGGTTACATTTTCTTTTGATTATAATAACAATTTGAAAGCCATCTGTTCCTGAAAATTTTACTAAAATATATAATGGAACTGGTGTTTTATATGCCAACCCTTCGTGAGGAGTATTTTAAGATTTTTCACATGCTGCTTCAATTCTGTGTAGAATAAATGATGATTTAAATGTGAATTTTGACATTATTGCTATCAGATAAAAATTATTACATGATGATTAGAAGCAGACAAAGAACTATCAAATGATGGTTATAAGTTTTTGTGTGTTTGCATATGTGCACATGTGTGTGTGTATATATATACATATATATATATATATATATAGAGAGAGAGAGAGAGAGAGAGAGAGATGCATTCTAGATGGATACCATTAAGATTAGTTTTTCATAAACCTCTTACTCTGACCCTTGCCTCCTAAACAAATAATCAGGCATCACCACTGCTCTTTTGTAATATTATTCGTTCCATTCTTCAGTGTAAAATTACTAGTAATGCTAAGGTATATTGGGAAGGTGTTGAGATTTGCTCTGGGCACCCTACATTGCTCTGGAAAGGACTGATGCTTTTTTGTTTTAACTGTGATAGCTCAATTGTCTTGTGTTTTAATGATCTTCAATTTGAAGATGTATATTTGGGATAAGTACACAAGATTATATTTGTAAGCTATTCCCTTTTCTTCTTCTCACATCCTCTTTGGAATGATTATTGGACCCTAGTTGGGAGAGCTAGAAGTAAATTCCTGTATAGTGATCACTAGTTCAGAGCATAGGTTCAGAAGTCATGCTGTGTGGCTCAAGTCACAATAGCTACTAATCACATGACTTGGGAATTGTGTAGCTTTTCTCTAAACTTTTGTCTTCTCAGATATGAAATGGCAATTGAAATATTTATTATTTCATAGAATTTATTCGAGAATGAAAAGGGACTAGGGTTGTAAGCCAATTAGAATAGTAATAAAATCTGGGAAAATAAATTTTCCAAAAATATTTTTTAGTACTGAGACTATTATCGCCATCATCATTCTTTTGTTACACATGGATTTGGAACTGTCCTCCCAACCTTCTTGGCCTGTTTGTTTATTTCAAATGAGGAGGATGGATTAGTTGATTCTAAATTTCCCTCTAGCTTTGACACTATGAGTCTAAAATAAAGTAATGCAAAGTGAGGCATTAAATCCTTTTTCTTAATGTATAAAAAAGGAAGAAGAAAAAGCTCCTCATGCCTAGATTCCATTACAAGTTTACTAGAATTATGATTATGTAGCATTTTGAATATAGTTTATTCAGGAAATCACTAAGTTCACTTAACTTCATATTTTGTTAATTGTGAAAGCACTGGAACTTAACAGTAGTCTTCTCTTAAGATTCTTCTTGAGGACTGTATAACTTTTAAAATTGAAAATTTTATTTTAGAAGGTGTTGATCATTCTTATGGCTTATTATGTAACACATGTAAACATGTATAATCATTACAATTATATTTATATGTTTATATATAAAAGATACATTATCAAACCTATCAATTTGCAGCTTGCTATTTTTGTTTAAATTTTTATTTTTGACATTGATCCATTTTGGTAAAAGTGACAACTCTATTCTTCTTAGCTACTGTATATGATTCAGCTATAGGAACATATAATATCCCTTTGAGTATTTAAGCATTTTTAATACTAAAAACAGTGTCAAAATGAACACTCTAGTGTGTTTTATCATTATATGTATATGTGTATGACTTTCAATGGTGTGTATATCTGGAACTGGAATTGAAAATGTTTTGTGGTTTCCACAATTAATTTTACTCTCAATTTTAAGCACACAGTATTAGTTTTATGTACATGATGAATCTCTTTATGCCGTTAAAGTTGATGACTAACTAGAGTATCATTTTACTCTGAACTTCAGAGATATGATATATGCAATGTTTACATAAATGCACTGAAAAGTCATATTTTTATATGTTCATAGAAATGGTACAGTGTTATAATGCATCAATTTACTTAAATAACTACTTAGAAATAGTGTCCAAGTACAATTTTTTGGTTGACTGTACTCAAGTAGTCATTTTAGAAGTCCTTTTTAAGCATTCATAGGTTTAATGGCCTATTTTGCTAACTGATAGTGAAAAATTTTCGAGTGAGTGTTGAGAATATGAGGTTCAAGATGAATGAGCTTTCATATTAATCATCATAGTGAGAAGACAAAATAGGAGCATGATTTTCAAATTGTCTCCTTGTAAGTAGGATGATTTGTAAATACACAGTGCATATTAGATATGGAATGAGAATGATAATACCCTTCTCTAAGGTTGTAATTTATTATACTTTTCATTACCCATGCCTCTCAATATGCAGAATTTAAAATGCAATGGCCAGAAGACAGGGAAGTGTCACTAGAAGAATGTGGACATGGACTCCAGGACTGCTGCTAATGACTGTGATCTTTTGGAGTCAGCAGGGGAATGGACAAGGCCAAGGTAGGTGCGAGCATGTTTTCATATTCTGAGCCCTGGATGTGAGTTTCACAGATTACGTGGACCTTTGGTTTGATGTTTTAAGTGACTTCTTGTAATCTGTCCCCAGTTTTTTTTTTTTTTTTTGTCAAAGTGGACTATAATGGTTCTGAAAGCAGTTAAATTGAACTAGAATTTGCTGTGAGTTGGTGTTATCAGATTTGAAGTCATTGCTTCAAGACTGGCTGTGGTAAAGTAGATGCTATATATATATATACATAGCTATATTTGTGCGTGTTTATGTGATTTCACAAGAATCTATTAGTTAAAGGTATTGTATTTTTGAAGTGAAGCTTTTGGATTTCTTCCCTTCAGTGGCTTTTGTGTTTTAATTGTTTAAAATTTCAAGAATCTAGTCTTTAAAGGGAATGATGTTCTTCAGAAATGAAGTAGAAAATTTGGCATTCCTCATTGCCTTGCCAAGTGTACATGGAAGAAATTAATGGTAGAGAGGAGCTTCAGGTCTGTTGTGTCCTGACAAATCCTTTGCAGAGTTGAAAAACACCATAGATTTTGTAATATGTTTTTTGGTATACCAGTTTTCTGAATAGTTCCATGGAGTGGCTTATGCCAAAGTTGGTGTCTATGAAATGTGTTTTGTGATAGGCGTTATTTTTGGAGGTGTGTTGCCTACACATAGCAATTGAATTTTTTGTATGATAAAAGGAGTGACCCCTATGAATTTTGTTTTATCTTGGAGGATAATCCATTTTGTCATTTCTTCTGCATTTGTTAAGCCTTGAAATGTGTGAGCAGGAAATGCATGAGGGTGTTGCTCTAGATAAAACTGAAAATTTATAGTGGTACATAGTGGTGTTAACCTTCTGTTAGTCCTGTGGTTTCCAAAATATCCATAACATATTGTGCATATTCAAGTAAGAGTATGAACTCTTCTGAAAAGATTGTTCAAAAATAGCATTGTTTGCTTATAATATATAATTTCATTAATTTTTGAAATAAAATAGGAAGATGTTTTTCAAAAATAAAAGTGCTTGTGTCATATACAATTAGGTATATATAAATTTTAATAGTGAAATAGACTTTATTTTTTCTTTTATGTCATTAAGAGTTTATATTAACATCTAATTACATTCTCATTTTGCTTTTCTTTTTTGATAAAAATAGTGTAAGAAAATCATACTTAACACACTTTTTTTTTTTTTTAATCAAAGGTCTAAAACAAGAATCTGTAGGCAGCATTTCTGTTGGCTAGGAGAGTTGTTTATTTCTCTGGCAATGTGTCGGATCACTAAAATGTAGCAGGACAACTGTCTCTCTGCAGTAGTGATCCAACAGCACATTCAGTATTATAAGAGACTGCCAAAACCTTTCTGTGGCCATTATTTCCAGGGATTATGGCTTATCCTCACTGGTTAATAGCTTATCGGATATTTCAATTATTTGAAAAATAATATGTATCATCTCTCTTATTTATTGAAACTCTTTTATTCTTTCTTTAATATTGATTGCCTGGATATTCTTTTCTTTGATAGTGACCATCATTTGTGAAAAACATGCACCCAAATCAATATCATGCTCAGCTATAATGAAGCTTCTATGGTTAATGCAAGTTAAGTAATTTAATTTCTTTTAAAAGTATAAATTAAAATAAGTAAGGATTCAAAGCAACTTAACAGAAAGCATGATGGAATGCTTTAATATTATGGTTAAGGGAATTTTACTTCCTTTACAGTGGCTTGAATGAATGTAGCAGATTTCTCAAGCATGATAAGCAAATTTTAATTTCAAGTACAACCCAAGCAGCATATTACCCTTTAGATCAGTAAACCTCATCAAATATTCATTTCTTTTTCACTTTGGGACATATAAATAAGCAGGATTTTAAAATAAAAGTTTTAAAACTGAAATTTTAATTTATCTTTTAAAATAAAAATCTCATAGTACTTCACTATTGATATGAAAATAATACATTAAAAATCTATAAGTAAAGTTTCTTCTGTGTTAAGTTTACAGCTCACTCTTAAACTTTAATTATTGGGATCTCCAAAGTCTGGAATTGTGGTTAAGTGTCCGTGAAGTATGATTTTTGTAACAAATGTGCATACAAAATTGATACAGTTATTTTCACGTAAATTTAAATTTCTTAGGGATAATAAGCAAGCAAAATTGTGTTTTTTATACAAGTGCTCCATATTTATTAGTAGATTTTATTCTAATCATTTGTAAGTCATTGGAAAACGTGGATATTCTTTCCCCGAAAAACATGTTAGGAATGGTAATCAAGTTTGAGGACAGAAGACAAAAATCCACTTACTCTAGAATGTATATGAAACATCATAATATCAATTAAACTGTATGCAACCACCACTTATAATGAATGTTATGGGAAATGCATTCTGAATTCTAAATAAGAATGTTGGCTAATGATCCCCTTCAGGGCATCAAGGTCAAATAAGAAGAAGAGAATGGAGAGAGTGGATGGGAATCAGGTGGGTGTCCCTGGTCAGTTTTTTTCAAATCTACCAAGAAAAGCATCCAATTGACATCCTTCCATGACATTTGACTTAGGGAATAGTGGATGCTGATCCTTAGACTGACACTCTAGGACTTAAACTCTGCCCATTTCTATGCTGCTTAAGCGGTAGTACATTACAGGCTGCATAAAAAGTGAAAATTAAGTCAATCCTTAAGTTAAAGTAGAATATACATCATTATTTTTTAAAGAAAATATGTCTACTATGCAAATAAAAGCAAATAACATAAACATTCAGATTTTTTGGCTTTAAAGGAACTATTATATTTGTATACATATATATTTCCAAACACTAAATTACACATTGACTTTGGGGAACTAAACGAATACCTGATATGTATAGGTGTACTTTCAAAACACAACAGGTAAACTAGTGGAAATTTTGACTGGGAAGAGAATTTTAGGAAGTGTAGGCAACAGTTATTGTATTCAGAACTGAGACATTTTTTCCAAACTCAAAATCTCATTTTCTTTCTTTCCCCAAAATATGCTCAATTAATAATGAGGTGTGATAAAGGTAAAAGTGTAACTTATGTGTAATTTATTTAAATAGTCACTGAGATGCCAGTGAGCTTAAAGGCAATGTGAGGCAGTTTGGCAATATGAATGCTTGTTAAAATTAAAAAAAATTTTTTTGACTTTTAACAAATAAGCCATTCAAAATATTGCTAGGTAGGTAATAAAAATGTATTTCTCTCTTAATGGCTTCAGTAAAGGAGTTCTGTTTATTCAGGTACATAATAAAGGCATGTTATTCTTCTGGTACATTTTAAGAATGATAGAAAGAAGAATAAATATGTCAGTCTGTCTCTAAAAACAAATTTGTAAGAGTTTTAAGTTTAGCATTACTTTTCTTATTTTTGTAGCTAAAATAGCATTTAAATACAGTATTAATTTTTAATATATGATCATGAGTGACCTAGAATTTTAATCCATTTGATTTCCATGAAAATATACATGTTAAAATTCCGAGTAGTACCCTAAAGCTAGATACAAGAGAGTTTGAAATTTTGAAGAGGTAAGTGGAGATCATTCATAAAACAATATTACTTTTGAAGACAAATCGATTTATTTTACCTTCCATTTTCACGACCCAATTTTGTGTCATATACTGAGCACTTGAAAAATAAAACCTGAAAATATTTAACATTTATAATCTTTAGTTTCATGATCTTCATTGTGAAATATTTTAGTTAAGAGGCACAATTTTGAAAAAATAAAATTATTTGGCTGTCTTATTTTACAAGTTGTTAAAGTATATTATTTTTGAATCATCATATTCATACAAAGCTAATCACTTGTGTTCTGCATTCATCACGCATTCATATTTTTCTCTAGAATGATCAGAGTAAACTTTGTGAGGATGGATGGGTAGAGAGCTAAAGAGTCCCTCTATATTTGTATCTTTCTCTTTTTCCCTTGAAATCTTTTCCCAGGGTGTTCAAAGGTTATTTGTTTCTCTCATTTTCTCTTTCATTTAATAACTTTCAGTGATTATGTAATTTTATCAGTAAATGAAGGTAATATCCAACTTTGAGTTGAGGTTTATAAGTATAGCTTTTAATTAGAATATCTCAGAGAATGTGATCCATGAGTTTTAATATCTTAGAATCTCTACTGGTGATGAATAATTACCTTGAAGGAGCTTAATGCCACTGAGGGTTTATGTTCCTTAGGATTATGTGGGTAAAATATTTACATCTTATAATTGAATGTTGTTTAAGAGAGGTAAGCTCAGACATTTGGCAGTGAACATTGCAAGATGTTTATTTGTGTATCTCAGGAAATCTGACCTTAAATTGTTATTCAGTCGCTAAGTTGTGTTCTACTCCTTGTGACCTGATGGACTTCTGTACTCCAAGTTTCCCTGTCCTTCACTCTCTCCCGGAACTTGCTTAAACTCATGGCCACAGAGTCAATGATGCCATCCAACCGCCTCATCCTCTTTCACCCTCTTCTCCTGCCCTCAGTCTTTCCCACGATCAGAATCTTTTCCAATGATTCAGATCTTAGCTTCATGTGGCCAAAGTTTTGGAGCTTTAGCATCTATCCTTCCAATGAATATTCAGGGTTGATTTCCTTTTTAATTGACTGGGTCTCCTTGTTGTCCAAGGGACTCTTGAGAGTCTTTTCCAGCACCACAGTTAGTTTTAGCTAAGTAGTGGTGAAATTGAAGTCTTATTTTATCAAATGTAAAGAATTTCCCATTGTTCTAGTTAAAGTGTGTGTGTGTGTGTATACATACAAAAATATATATGTCAGAATTTAATTTAGTCCAATGCAGACTTAGGGCTTCCCTTCTGGCTCAACTGGAAAAGAATCTGCCTGCAATGCAGGAGACCTGGGTTCAGCCCCTGGGTTGGGAAGATCCCCTGGAGAAGGGAAAGGCTACCCACTTAAGTATTTTTGCCTGGAGAATTCCATGGACTGTATAGTCCATGGGGTTGCAAAGAGTCAGACACGACTGCTGCTGCTGCTGCTGCTAAGTCACTTCAGTTGTGTCTGACTGTGCGACCCCATAGACGGCAGCCCACCAGGCTCTGCAGTCCCTGGGATTCTTCAGGCAAGAACACTGGAGTGGGTTGCCATTTCCTTCTCCAATGCATGAAAGGGAAAAGTGAAAGGGAAGTCGCTCAGTCGTGTCGAATCTTCACGATCCCATGGACTGCACGACTGAATGACTCCTAATGAATGAATGGATGCAGACTTATGTATATCCACTTTACTTTGTGGGGAGGGGGGTGGGAGGGGGGTTCATGTTTGGGAACGCATGTACACCTGTGGTGGATTCATGTCAATCTATGCCAAAACCAATACAGAATTGTAAAGTAAAAATTAAAAATAAATAAATAAATTTAAAAAAAAATAAATAAATTATCTTAAAATATAAATGCATATATCCAAATCTTAAAAAACCTGTAAATGCCCACCTCAACAACATTTAAAATTCTACCAATAATCCTACCAGTACATTTTTTTTTTTTAGTGTTCTTTACCTTCTTTTGATCATAAATGTCATTGCCATGGGGGCAAAAAAGGCTAGCTGTAAAATATTCCATCTTTATGGGGGAAGAACATGCTAATTGATGCCCTTCTTTTTACTGAAATTATAAAACATTACCCAACATTCAGATGACATTTGTTCACAGTGTTTTAAAAAGTATTTTACAGTGTAACATAATAAAGTATATTTTAATTCTCATTAATTATTTTATTATTTAAGGTAAATCTCATTTTATGACGGTTCCCTTCAACTCTAAAACAATAAATTTATTTAGGGAGAAATTATTTTAAACATTTTTTCCATGAGCCTTTAGCATTTTTTTATAGGGGAACTTTAATGTTCTAGTTTTACACATTTAAAGACAGGGGGCACCTGGTTTAGAATTTAAATTTCATTTGACTTTTTGTTGCATTTGAAATTTATTATGGAATTTTACTTTAAGAATAGATAAGTGTACAAGACATTATCTTCTATGTGATATGTTAGCTGTAGCTTTCTCCAGACACATCCATGGAGAGAAAGAAGAATTTAGACTGGGAATAAAGAGACCATAAATAGCTAGAGAGATAGAGGAGTAGAAGTAAGTGGTATAAACAGGAAAAAAGGGAGAAGTGATAGGAGCAGGTGTGAGAAATATGTAAGCTAGAAATATGTAATTCTAACATATGCTATTAATAGTAAAATATGATGTAAATTCTTAAGCTAATTTGCATATGAAGTTTTTAGTAAAACTTTTGCCACAAAAAAAATGGAATTAAATTGGAAGAAGACAGAGGAAAGTGGCTCTCTCCAAGCAGGCACTTACCTTAGTCCATCATATTTTGTAGTCATCCTCATAGACAACTTGTGGTATGAAGTGTTAAGACTGTGCTTTAAAAGCAACTTAAATTCTTTATGTACTGATTAAGGATAAACAAACTAAAGAACCTAGATATTGAAGTCAAGAGATTCAAAATAGCCTTGTATGTGAGACTGGGTATCTCAGTCTTTGGCAGAAAGTACTGCTAATTCTAAATTTTATTTGTTTTTTTCTCCCTCTTCAACCTATAGTATCATACCTACCTCAGTGTAAAGAATCACTTCTCTGTCTCTTATGAGGTGTCCTTTAAAAAACTCATGAATTACACATGAACTTCAAAGTTGCCAACTTAGATTTCAAGAGACTTAAAATTAATCTGGCACCTTTCCATGATGAAGGCTGTACACAGTGATCACAAGCTAGGTGTTATTTTATGGGTTATGTGCCTCATCCATTAGTGAGTTTGCCTCCCTAAATCATCATGTGTCTTGGCAAAAGGCTTTTTCTGAAAATTTAGAAATGCAGATTTATATCCGGTCATGTCACAGTGTGGCCTGTTTATCAACTTAGTTTTAGCAAAATATAAACTGTGTTTGGTTTTTATAGTTAATTGTATATAACATAATAATTGGGATGCAATATATCTTACGCTTTTCTATATGATATTTCTTTTACTTATTTTTCCTGTGGTCATTTCTGATGCTCATTTGTAAGATCTTGCTTTCTTTCTTTTTTCCTTATGTCTTTCTTCCTTATATCCCTTAACTCAGACGTCACCTCCTCTGCTTCTTCCTAGATTCTACATTATTATTTTGACATGCTGCTAAGTCGCTTCAGTCATGTTCGACTCTATGCTGCCCCATAGACGGCAGCTCACCAGGCTCCCCCGTCCCTGGGATTCTCCAGGCAGGAGTACTGGAGTGGGATGCCATTGCCTTCTTCAATTATTTTGACATAGCTTCCTGCAATTTACCAAGCTCTCCATATAAAAGCAGATCAGTATTTCTCAATGTACACTATACTTGTTAATTTGCGTCTTTTCCTTATTTATATGTAAGTTCCCTGATATCTCAGAGTGCATATTCATTCACTCAACAAAGCTTTGTATTTACTTTGAACAGTTTCGAAAACTGACAAAAAGCCCTGTCATCATGAAACTTGAATTCTAACATGGGGAGACAGATGCCAGACAATGAGCCATGTAAATATGTGAAGTATGGGTAGTTAGATGGTGAAAAATATTGCTGTGATGGAGACCAGATAATTCTGAGAGGCTGGTTTAATTGGATAGTTAGAAATTACCTCACAGAGAAAATAGCAGTTGAAAGTGCAAGAAAGAGAGAGCCTGAGCACACAGATTTGGGGCAAGAACATTCCTTGCAAGGGTACGAGGATCATGTCTGGTGGTATGTGAGAACAACAACAACAACAAAAATATGTGGCTGGAGCAAACTGTATGTGGTGAGGAATAGGAGAAGAGGTAATAACTGGCATAAGGGAAGTCGGTGTGCTGCAGCCCATGGGGTTGCCGAGAGTTGAACGTGACTGAGCGACTGAACTGATCTGAGGAAGGGATGGACGCTAGTTAGAGTCTTAACTTGCAATGGTAATGAGTTTTGACTTTTGTTTGGAGTGAAGTGGAAGCTATAAAAGGACGTTGAGATCTCTTTTGGTAATTCACTTAGAGTTTTCAAATTACACAACGGTCACTGCTTAGGAGTCAATGACATCTCTTTACTGCTCTTGCAGTCAACTACAAACTAGTATGTCAATGTAATGTTAAATTTTATTTTAAAGGATTTCTTTTCTACTACCAAATATCTCTTTTTAAATTAATTTAACAGCTTTCCAGAATGGTAAGCCAGTGCAAATTTAACATAATGTATAACAAATTCTTCATCAGCTTTAGGTGTTTAATTGAATTTGCTAATTAGAGAAGGCATTTGTTCTGTTGAAAAATGTTGATAACACTTCTTTTGAATTAATATCATATCCATTAATACCATATTAAGTTGTAGACAGTCATAATGAGTTAATAGCCCTAAGTGTACACCTTCATCTCTATGGTCGAGGGGGCTTGAACATAGGAAAATTTACTGGCTTCAAATGTGGGAACTTGGAATTACCAGCAGTGTTTTTGTCTATTTGTTTCCTGATGGAATTATCCTTCCATATAAAGGTGACTCCTTATACCAAGCAAACATTTACTCTATTTTGTCTTACCTTATGCCTCTTTTCCTCTCAAATAAAGGTTTTTGAGGAAATTAATCTCTCAATTTAGAAAGAAGAAATTCTAAGGACATGAAATAATATGCATTTTATAATTGAGTAGAAACCCAGAGGAGGGATAAGGAGATAAGTATAGAGAGGGAGGAAAAAAGAAATTATCACACCTGATCTTCTTCCTAGCAGTAAACTCTTCATATCCATTCACTATAGCTAGCTATAGAGAGGTCAAGAAATTCTCTCTCTGAAGACATGATATTTCAATTTAGATTGGAATGAAGAGAATGAGGCAGGTCCTTCAAAGAAACCGGGTGTTCTAAGCAAAAATAATAACATACAAAAAGATTCTGAAATAAAAATTAGCTTGCTATTTTCTTGAGAAGGCGAGTTTGGCTGGAATCAAGAAAGGGCACAGGAGAGTTGTGATGATATGACCTCCCAAAAGACCAGAAAAATTAGGATCTTGTAGGCAATGTTCAGATGCCAAACAAAAGGTTTAATATATAGATGTGATATGGTTAGATTTATTCTTGCCCAGTTCCTTATAACTACAGTATGGAGGGTGTATGATTGGGGAGGGATAAAACAGTGGTTGAAGAGGGGTCCTTTAGCTTACTATTATACCTGTCCATGTGAAAGATTGTGGTTGGGATTATGATTGTAGCAATAAAGTTGGACAAAGTTTGTTGAGACTGGAAATTGTTTTGAAGGTAGAGCTGATAGGATTTATTGATAAAGCATTGCATTTTGGATTTAGGGGCACAGGGTTATCATATTTTATTGGATTGGGGAAGTTTGATCTCAAGTGGCAGAGATATAGTTAAGTACCTGAGTTGATTGATTTTACTTATTTTTTCCTGTTGGGATACCTGTTAGAATTCAAGTGGAAATATGAAGTAGGCATCAAGAAGCTGACTTGGCTAGAGGTGTAGGTTTGAAAATCATAGGCTATATATCATATTTAAATACTGTGTCTAGGTAGGCATTGGTAAGCTATAGCCCATGAGGTTAGATATGTTCTATTGCCTAATTTTATGTAATCTATGAGCTAAAAGTATATTTTTTACATTTTAAGTGTAAAATGTAAAATGTTCAAAGTATTTATCTGTCTCTTGACAAGGACAATTGCCCAAACTTGCCTTGGCCCACAAAGCTCACAATATTTACTCTCTGGCTCTTCACCAAAAATTTTGCTTACCTTCGGTTTAGATGAAACTATAAGAGGTGAGAACTGGCAAAGAAGATGGCAGCATAATCATGGAAATTAAAATTATGTCCATTGTAGTGTTACAGGGTAGAGAATTAAAGCCTAGTAGTAATAGACATTAAAACTTTAAAACAATGGTTGAATTATCAATATGATTACTGAAACTTGGGGAGTAAAAGGATGTCACCATCAGACTATTCTTTCTATCTTACAAGGAGCCTAGGCAAGAAGTGAGCATTTGAAGAAGAGGGAAGAGTAATGTAGTTTGAACAAAGATAGCACATGGGAGGATGACATTAGCTCTGGCTGGAGATTGAAGTGGGGGGGTGCAGTAACAAAATACTTCAAGGTTTTTAGAGTGATCTTTAGAAAAAGAGGAAGTCATTAAAACACTCTGAAGGGGAGGAACTCTAATCATATCTGATAGGAGATGGTCACTCTGACTGCATGTGAAGTCAGAATGGAAGGAAGTCAATATGGATGAGGAATTAAAATTGCCCATTGGTATTAGTAAAGACCCCAGGTAGCCTCAGCAAGGGGAGATTTGGTACAAAATCCATATGGCATAGTTAAGAGTGAATGGGATAAGGACCTAGTTATTATGTTTAGTGAAATTTTGTCAGTCTTCTCACTGTATTAAGATACACATATGGTCAAGATAAAGAGCTTTCAGGTTGCTGTTGTTTTTGAAACTTAGATTCTAAATCTAACCCCTGGAGATTTATGATATAATAAGTGTATAGCAGGGCCAGAATTTTTTTTTTTTCTAAACTCTCTTAGTGAAGAGAATGCCAATCATGGCTCTATTGATACTGAAATACTTCCTGACACTTTATATTTTTTACACTTTTGTTATTTTTGCACATACAGGAAGTTTTGCCTTAGCCCCATGCAAGTGCATAAATTTAGTGCAGCTCAAATATGTCCTTCCATCTGCAGTTTCCATGGTTCCTCTCATGGAGTATAGCTCTCCCTGCTCAAATCTGCCCTGTAGTGCTAAGATGATGTGCTAGTCTCATAACAGAATCATCACATTGTATGGTAATGTCCATACCACCCTCACTTGAAGATAACCTCTCCATGAGTCCTGAAATCATACTATTCCTCTGAGATGTAATCCTACTTATACTCAACTAATTAAACACATTCTTCTATTTTGAATATACCACAGCATCTAATTTGAATATCCCTTTTTCCATTATGCTGCTTAGCAAGTGAGTGATGTGGGCTTCCCAATGGCTCAGGGGTGAAGAATCCACCTCCAGTGCAAGAGACACAGGGGGTATAGGTTCAATCCCTGGGTTGGGAAGATCCCCTGAGGAGGAAATGGCAACCCACTGGAGTATTCTTGCCTGGAAAATTCCATGGACAGAGGAGCTTGGCAGACTACAGTCCATGGGTTGCAAAGAGTTGGACATGACTGAGTGACTGACTGAGTTGGACACCACTAATTCCCATGAGTGAATTCTGTTATGGAAACAGATTTTAGCAGCCTACAAACACGTTCAAATCTAAACCTTACAGTCAAGATTAATGTCTGTGTGCTAAGTTGCTTCCATCATGACTGACTCTTTGTGACCCCATGGACTGTAGCCCATCAGGTTTCTCTGTCCATGGGATTCTCCAGGCAAGAATACTGGAGTGGGTTGCCAGGCCTTTCTCCAGGGGATCTTTCTGACCCAGGGATTGAACCTGCATTGATAACTGGATTCTTTACCACTAGCACCACCTGGGAATTAGAAAGGTTAAAGTCTCAGCTCAGTTCAGTTCAGTCGCTCAGTCGTGTCCGACTCTTTGTGACCCCATGAATCACAGCATGCCAGGCCTCCCTGTCCATCACCAACTCCCAGAGTTCACTCAGACTCACGTCCATCGAGTCAATGATGACATCCAGCCATCTCATCCTCTGTCATCCCCTTCTCCTCCTGCCCCCAATCCCTCCCAGCATCAGAGTCTTTCCCAGTGAGTCAACTCTTCACATGAGGTGGCCAAAGTACTGGGGTTTCAGCTTTAGCATCATTCCTTCCAAAGAAATCCCAGGGCTGATCTCCTTCAGAATGGACTGGTTGGATCTCCTTGCAGTCCAAGGGACTCTCAAGAGTCTTCTCCAACACCACAGTTCAAAAGCATCAATTCTTCAGCGCTCAGCCTTCTTCACAGTCCAACTCTCACATCCATACATGATCACTGGAAAAACCATAGCCTTGACTAGATGGACCTTTGTTGGCAAAGTAATGTCTCTGCTTTGAATATGCTATCTAGGTTGGTCATAACTTTTCTTCCAAAGAGTAAGCGTCTTTTAATTTCATGGCTGCAATCACCATCTGCAGTGATTTTGGAGACCCCCCAAATAAAGTCTGCCACTGTTTCCACTGTTTCCCCATCTATTTCCCATGGAGTGATGGGACCGGATGCCATGATGCCAGGGATTGAACCTGCATTGATAACTGGATTCTTTACCACTAGCACCACCTGGGAATTCAAAAGGTTAAAGTCTAGTCAACACCTATAAAGATATTTCTTTCCATATAGTATTTATAGCCTTTATTGTTGTTTTCAAAGTGATTAATGTTTATTTTGGAACAATGCACCATGAAGATTAGAATGATAAATGTATAATTCTTATAAAAATATAATATTTTTGTATTTTTGTATCTAAAAGACCACTTATCAAAAGCAAAAGCCAGGTGTTACCTGTTTATGTTTCTACTTGACTACTGAACTGGTTTCAAGTCATATTTTTCAGTTTGAACTTATTTACTTATTTTTGTTGAAATAATTATATGCTGTCTTTGAATGGTTTTATTTCTTAACATGTTTATGTGCCATTCACTATCTCTGCACAGCACCACCCCCCCCCCCCCCCCCCCCCCCCACATCCATTTCTTAGATATCTTTCTTTGGTATGCTTTAACTCTGAGGATTCTTCCATTTTGGAAGTTCTACTGGTTTCTAATAATTTTTATTTTTCTTGCAAATAGATATTTTTTCTGATGTACTTGAGAATTTAACTCAGAAGCATTCCATAGTACCTTTTACCCATAACTCCTTAGAGATCTCTTTAAGAATACCGCTTTAACCGTCACCTAATATAAAGCTTCAAGGACATGATGTCTCCTAACATTTGCTTTGACATAGTTTGAAATATTCACTAAATATGGGCTAGTGGAAAGTTTGTACTTTTTTCCCCTCTAGCCTTACATCATCTTAAAAATATTCAGAAACATTTAATTTTTGTGTTTTGGAAAATAGTCCCTTTCTGAATAAAGCTGGTTTCTCAGTCAGCTTTGTATGTCAATGTTGGATACATAAAGTATTATATAAACACTCATTCACTGGGCTAAGAAACATTGCTGTGACAAATCAGCAGAAAAATAAATTATTCTTGTTGTTCGCACTCCAGAGATGACTCTTCTGAAAGCTATTTGAATTTATTATAAATTATAGTTGTGTTTAACTTTAATTTGTTTGTAATCTGAACTTTATGCATACTGCATTTGTTCTCATGATTAATCATTTTTGCATGCTAAATCATTTATTAACAAATGGCTTGTCCTTGAGAAAGAATTTTAATGTTAAAGTTACATTAAGTGTCAGCTAGAATTCAGTGCCAGTAGCTACATCACAAAAAAATGGACAAAATTGATGTACAGTCTCCAAATCATAGTGTCACTGAATTCAGAGTTGTCCCCCAAATTTAAACTTTCATCCTAAAATTGATAATTCCCTTTGTACAAAGAAAGGCCAAATAAAAAACAAAATAGTAAACTCATTAAAAAAAAATTAGAGGTCAGATTTCTCTTGCAGGCTGTCCAATCCCTTTCTTTTTCTTTCCACACTCCCCACATACCCACATGTCAATATATAGTTTGTACATTTAGAGTACATATCATGAGAGAACATGGTCACTGTGCTGAAAAAAAAATGTAATATTACATGTTTGAGATTATATCTTAATTCTAAGTGAAAGATAGATGTACATATAAACTAAATTCTATTGATGATATAGTTCTATTCCAGGTGTTTTGTATGGGTAGACTAAGAACAATAGAGGAAAATGGACGTATGTCTTTTAATTTTGAAATGATTGGAAATGAGTAGTCCTTTTCTGGTAAGATATGTTTTCATTAGGATTGGCACACTCTTTCTGTAAAGGACTAGGCAATTAATAATATTTCAGGCTTTCTGACCATATTTAGTCTCTCCCTCTTTCCTTATCTTCCTCTTCTTCATTCTTACAACTTTGTAAAACTGAAAACCGTTCTTCCCTCTCAGGCATAAAAAGTAAAGCATGGACCATTGTTTACTGTGGTCTGTGGGCCCATAGTTTGTAGATCCCTTTACGTCTTCAGAGGGCTATTTTCTTTTTAAATGTAGTATGTTTACAGTCAGTGGTGCTTCTAGTGGTGACAAATTAGCCTAGGTGAGCTTTGAGCTTCAGTGCAGTAGAAATGCCATGGCAGCAAATGCTGTGCTTTGAAAATAAGTTCCACACTGTGCCTTGATTCTTATACTATACATGAAAGCTACTTCTTTAAAGGACTTTTCTTTTCTTTTTTTTTTTACTTTTTAAAAAAATTCATTTTATTTCAACTTGTAATTTTTTTCATTACTACATTTTTTTAAATTTATTTTTTATTTTACTTTACAATTCTGTATTGGTTTTGCCATACATTGACATGAATCCACCACGGGTGTACATGCAAGTTTTTAGTGCATCTACTCATGTATGGTGCACCAATTGCCTTTTCAAGTTGAACCTTCATGCAATGAGAAGTTCCAAATCTTTTTTCCTAGATAATTTTATACCTACCGTGCTTTATGTACATTTTGCTGCTACTTTTTTCATAAATATAATGGTACAATCTGCGCATTGAGTTTTTTCAAGCAAAGTGAAATAATAATAATAATAATAATAATCATATTAAGTTGAAGTGCAAGGTATTAAAAAACAAGATCTATCTTTTGATAACTGCAGAGGACAGCATAGACTTTAATATCTTATACTTAAAGATCTGATGCATTAAGTCCATCATGTCCCAGAAATAAGTCTTAAACAAAAATTGCAATGCCTCACGAGACTATCATAACACGGGGTTTGGTGGAAAAAGTGAAGTTAATGTGTCCCTAGTGTGTCTCTCTTTGTATCAAACAGTACTAAGTCAACTATTCAATGAGTATTTTGGGTCTCAAGAGCAGATTCTGACACTGGAGGTGAAAACATTTTTACTATGATTATTGAAATAAATTTCTCTGGAGATACGCTTTTGCAACATAAAGAATGAATTTATATTGTTGAATGAAAAACAATCTAGAAAAGCAGTGTAAGTATACTTGTCAGGCACTTTCCAAACTTGTCAGATTTTGTGTGACTAGGTGGAAAAATCTGCTCTACTTGTTTCATAGACTTAAGCAATTTCAGGTTGACAGAAAAACACTGAATGAAAAGTACAGAGTTCCCGTTTATCCTGTACTCCCACCCCAGTTTCTCCTATTTTTAATGTGTTGTTGTTGCATTACTGTGAGATTGTTATTGCAAGTGATCCATATTGATACACTATTAGTAACTGCAGTCCATAGTTTACATTAGCGATCACCGTTTGTGTTTTACTTTCTAGATTTGAGAAATGTATGCAGATGTACTCACCATTATCGTTTCATACCGAGTAATTGTTTCACTGCCCTAAAAATCCTCTGTGCTCCATCTATTCTTCTGCAGAACATTTTTTTTTTTTTTACTCTAAGTGTAACGCCAATTACTTCTTTGAAAGATTCTAAGCCTAGAAATGTAGAAAGCTTTCTACCATTTCAGATAACTTAATATGCAAACACTACACAGGAGTCCTTGAAACAGTCATAGAGTCTAAAAGCTCTCACATCCAAACAAGATTAAAAAATAAAAAAAAAGAACAAACAAAAATGACTCAGATTCTGATTCTATTTGTTTTTTATTTTCAATTCAAGAACAGATTACTGAACAGTATTAAGCAAGGCATGTAGTCATTATTTCTGCAATGAAATGCCTTGTAAAAGCAAATCACCTTGAGTCAGATTTACATTACTGTCATTAAACAAAAATGTAATTAACCAAAGATGAGAAATCTTTCTTGTAGTATATCTTGTTGAGCAAAGTGTATCTTTTATTCTTTTTGTTTCTCCATTGCTGTTTCTCTAGTATGGTTTCTGGGATTGCTGACATGGACTTGTTAATCTCAAACACTTTGTGATACAGTTGTCTCCTCCACATACTTCACACCCTCTCTGTCCATGTAGTCAGCATAAAGGAAGCATGTCAAGAGGAAAGCATGTGCCATGTAACTTCTAGGTAGAGGCGAAAGGTGATAAGTGGATCTCCCATGTTTGAATTTCCTTCTGCAGCTTTTCCACTTGAGGCAAGTTTTCTGTTCCTCAGGCCTCCCAGCCCTGCCACTCTCAGGGCTGCTGTTGCAGCAAAAACAGAAATGAGTGAACAGCCTTTGGCACATACCATCCAAACAGGCCTACAAGAGTTAAATAATCTTGATTATTCTCTAGCTGTTACTACTAACAAACATTTGTATTTGGACTTGTCCTTCACAAAGCTAATTACTCTCTAACTCCATATAGGTTATACTCTACACCTGGCATACTTTCCCTACACTCTCTTGTAACATTCTACATTTCAGAAAGAAGGTCATGGGCACAAGACATAGAGAAGTTGTCTGATGCCAGCCATTTTGAAACTTTGCAAAAGAAAAAAAATGCGAGACCTTCAAGATTATGTAAAACCTCTCCCTATTCCCTAGAATGGGAGTCACATTTCTTGAGGAACTAGCCTGCTGTGTTTCCTTTTTCCTGGCAAAAATAATAAAGGTACTCTTTTTCTATTTCCTCCTAACTCTGTCTCCATTATTTTTGTCATTATTAGACAGGGAGCCCAGATTTTGGCAACACTGCTTGATACAGTCTTGAAGCTAGATCTGTACTGTATCCCTGATATGGATAAGACAGTGCTTGTATCTTCATTTTCTAGGATACAGAGCAGAGATGTAAGACTGAGCAGGCAGTGTGTCTCTTCTTTCACCATAAATCACCCATCCTTTCAATTCCTACCTCTTAGAGGACTAAACTGGATTCATGATTTACCCTCATTTGAGATCCAAGGCCAAGGGAAATGCTGTATTGTGTGGTTTTTCACCAATTTCTCTTCAAACTTGCCTTAGCAGAGAAGTTCCCAAACTGAAGCTAATGTATGTCCTGTCTCCTCAGCCCAAACACAGTTTTCTAAGCAAACTATATAAATTTAGGGGAAATTGTGTACTTTAAGTTTGCATTGAATTTCATCATTTGCTGTGGATAGTAAAGCTCTGAGAAAAACTATAAAAAGACCATATTTAATGGTTTTTGCCTAGTATTTTGCAAACATTATGAGCAATAATGCAGAGCTAATGTTCTATGAGAAAACTTAGCAGAAAACCAGGTATTCTAGGTCGTAGTATACATAAAAACAAAATTTAATCATGATATAAGTGAATGTTTTTTTAAGTGTAAGTGATCCATTTTATTTTGTTGTTTTTCAAGCAAGGTGGTTAGAAGTTAGGAACTTAAGATCATGGAACCCTCCAACTTAGAGAAAGGTATGCTACTGTATGATGGCAGCAAAAGGAAGTACTATGGAAATAAAATAAATTCACCCTTTTTGCCCTCTCCCTATTTAGTTTTTTGCTGGTACAAATGGAAACAAATCAATTTCATGGTTTTGTCATTGTAAATGTATAACTTAGCAGTGGCTGTAGCCAACATACAATGTATACAGCAAGAGATTAGATGTAGCTTTAACACTGTTATTTTGTTGATTTGCATGAGTGCCAGTGAGGACTTTCCACTTATTTTCCTGTTTTTAAGATGACTATTTAATTGAATTACAAAATTCATTTTACAATAAGATTCTGAGTATAATATAAATTTCTTTACAAGAAAACCACTTTGTATGCATGGGTCTGAAATCAGTTTAAAGTAGCTGTAACTCCATTCCAGACTTCCATTTCCTACTTTTTCAGAAAAGGAATGATCTTATAGTGTGGTTGTATAGGTCATAAAAGATAATGCTTGTAAATATGCTGTTTCCACTCAAAGTGTGCTCTATAAACTTCTCTATTGGTTTACGAGACCACTGTTTGCTGGCAATCCAAATCTGACTCAGACTAGGTTCTCTGAGTGGGAAGCGATAATTGAAGTTTTGAGCACAGAATGTCACCTCGACAATCTTAGTCTCTTACCCTTGCCACACGCCCTCACTGTGCCCTTTTATAACTGTTAAAAACAGCTTTTTATCATCTATAAGTTAGGCCGTGACCTCAAGTGACTGTCCTAGGAAAGATTAGTCTGTAAGAAGAGCTTCCCACAGTGCTTTGTCTAAATCAAGGACTGTAGTGATGGCTGGGTGTTGCTAAACTAGAATCCTTCACACTGTAGCCTATATACCCATGCTTAACAAGGTGCCTACTATGCAGTATGAACTCAATCAATGTTAGTGTTTTGACTACTCAGGAGTTAACTATATTGTATTTACCTTCCTTCAGGTGACAGCATTATTCCAAGACACCTTATTTAGCTGGAGCAAAAGCCAGCACTTGTTACAAATATAAATTTGATCATTAAGAGCTGCCTGATTTCACAGAGATGGGATTTCCATCTCTTGGAACTAAACCATTGTGATCAGAAGGAAAATTATATGGTGTCCATTCTACTACGTTTTATATTTCTGGAGTCTGACACATAACTTACGGGATTTTCTGCGATGCCTTTTACCTTAACAAAGCTCATGAGATCTGCTGCCTGGATTGTTAGGCTTTTTGTGTGTGTTTGGACACAGACTGCCCTAATGGCACTAGAAAGCCATTTAAAATGACTCATTTTTGTTTCCTGTGAGTAATTTTTATGTCAACCATAATTACTTTGCACTTAACATTTTAATTTGAGGATGTGCAAATCTATTAGCATTTTCTTTGAAATATCATAAAGATATTAGATCACTGAAGTAAATGTAAAAATATCTATCATTAGAAATCTTAGTAGATTATACAGTTAATATTTTTGATGTTGTTCAGTTGCTAATTTGTGTCTGACTCTGCGACCCCATGGGCTGCCACTGAAATTCTGTTCTTTATTTGTTCTCCATTCGGCCCCATCACTTCATGGCAAATAGATGGGGAAACAATTGAAACAGTGACAGACTTTTTTTTCTTGGGCTCCAAAAGCACTGCAGATGGTGACTGCAGGCATGAAATTAAAAGATGCTTGCCTCTTGGAAGAAAAACTGTGACCAACCTAGACAGCATGTTAAAAAGCAGAGACATTACTTTGCCGACAAAGATCTGTCTAGTCAAAGCTATGGTTTTTGCAGTAGTCATGTATGGATGTGAGAGTTGGACTGTAAAGAAAGCTGAGTGCTGAAGAATTGATGCTTTTGAACTGTGGTGTTGGAGAAGACTTGAGAGTCCCTTGGACTGCAAGGAGATCCAACCAGTCCTAAAGGAAATCAGTCCTGAATATTCATTGGAAGGACTGATGCTGAAGCTCCAATACTTTGGCCACCTGATATGAAGAACTAACTCATTGGAAAAGCCCCTGATGCTGGGAAAGATTGAAGGCAGGAGGAGCAGGGGACGACAGAGGATGAGATGATTGGATGGCATCACCCATTCTATGGACATGAGTTTGAGCAGGCTCTGAGAGTTAGTGATGGACAGGGAAGCCTGGTGTGCTGCAGTTAATGGGGTCGCAAAGAGTCAGGCACAACTTATATAAGTTTATTAACTTGTATAACAAGTGAATATTCACTTAACCTGAATATAAAACAAAAATATAAGATTCAAGTGGGCAAGTATTCTAGATTTATTTGCTTAATGAACAATGACTGCACATAACAGTCACTCAGTTAATGTTCATTGTTTGAATTCATATTGAATGACAAGTCTATTATTTATCACCAGTGACTGACATTAGCATTGGCCCAGAGTATAAGGAAAAAAAAGACTAGACAATACATATTGAGTCTTTCTGAGAAAACAGATTTTTTTTTTTTCCTTACAGTTATAACTCTAGTTGCTATTATGGCCTTGATGTTATTTTAGGCCATAATGGAGGATATTATGCAGGTTACATCTTAATAATACTATGAAATTTATTTTTCATTTACTGTAAAGAATTTATGATGGAGTTGATTATCTTAACTGATATTAATAGCTACATATAAATATATGAATTCTGTCATAACCTAATTTGAAAGAGAAGTTATACTTCTACCAAAATATTTTAAGTGGTACATATTTAAGTAAAATTACATATTACAGTTAATTATAGTTTTAAAGTTTTTTATTTAACTTCTTTGTTCCTGTTATTGAAATTCCTGCTCTAATAACCTGATCAGTTTATAATATTCATTTTAAGAAGGAAAACAAGCCTAAAAATAATTAGTTTGCTTTGGTGATTATTTTCCTTAATTTATAATTAAGTAATTTAATAAAATATGCACAGGCCATTTTGTAGGAATGCCTATTGGAACTACCCACATAACTTCCTGCATAAAGTCTGAAGTAGAAAGTTTTTCTGTTTTTTTTTTTTTTTTTTTTTTTTTACTTTAGTGTCCATGTTAAAGTCAATGCCATTGAGTGGTGTTTATTTTGCAAAGTCAAGCTGCTTAATGTGCAGAAAGACAACCTTCTGACTTTTAAAGCAGTATCTCTTTGATTCCTGCGTATAATCTAATTAAAGTCTTTCCCAATAGAATTGTTATTTCAGTCAGTATTTCTGTTGACACTTAAGAGTAGGGTTTATCAGGATATGGAATATCCACTCTTATAAGTTATATGAAATTTCTCACGTTTTAAAATAGCATCTGAGGAAGGTTATGCAGCCTCATATGCAAAACAAAACCATTATCAGACTGTGTGTGTAAATTAGTGCAATGTGATGATGCTAGTTATTTTATTGATGTGTTCCTGAAAGTAGAGTCAATTTGGAAAAACACTGGTAAAAGGGATTTTTATTTCATCCTTGAAGATTAATTTGAGATAAATGATTGCATTTGATCTTCGCCTTCCTTCTTGCCTTTAACTTCCCATATTTCATCTCTAATGCTAAATTTGCACTGGACTTAATACTGTATTTTATGTTTTTTACCAAATTGCTAGTTACAACTTTGTTAAATTTATATGCTGCTCAAAGAAAATCCCTGCTTGTTAATCTCTTACTTACATAAAAGATTAGTTCACCTTCAAATTTATAATTTAAGAGAGAATTTCTTATTAGAAATGTAATAATTTTACTTTACATGTAATGCTCAAGACAAAAATAAAAATCATTGCATCAGTGGCTTGCATATGTCATCCTGATAGAGAGCAACTGAGATTAGGAAAGGTGACACTATATCACTGAATGTAGACTCTGTTTAATTTTGAAATTAGGTGTAACCCAATTTTAGTACTTCATTGCTACAATCCTTATATTTCTAGTGTGATTTTCATGCAATGTGATTAACTGCTATGTTTTTGCCTGGAGTCCTATTCACACTTTCAGTAATCACAGAAATACCTGTTGAACAACATTTATTCAGCAAATATTTATCATTATTACTACAGACCAACACTCTCATAAGTAGGGGATATGCAATACTAGGTCTGATCTGATACCTGCATTTGAGGAACTTACACTTAATGAAAGGAACAGACTATAAAACAAAAATATCTAAACTGTATAATTATAAATGGGATATGATTTTATGAAGGAAAATGTAATACCCTGAGAAAAAATTATAAGGGAGATGAAATATGTCAGGGACTTTGGGGGTCAAAGAATTAAGATCTGGAATATGAGAGCAAAAGAGTGGGAGATGAGGTCAAATTGATAGGGTTTTATGTTTACAAGGGCTGAGCTGATATCACATAACTCTGTATGTAAAATGGAAAAATTAGAAAGAATGTGACTGACAGTTTTTTGAGTTTCTTTGTTTTAATTTCTGAAACTCTTGACAATTTATTATAATGGTTAATAAAGAAAAATAAATTAAAACTAATAAAGCAGACAACTGAAAATGATGCTAGCATAGTTGGGAGATCCTTTAAGTTCTTTAGTCCACAAAAGTTACCCTGATATTAGTTTGCTAGCACTGCCGTTACCAAATGCCATGGATCAGGGGGCTTAAGCAACAGAAATTTATTTTCTCCTAGTTGAAG
The DNA here is from genome assembly GCF_014754425.2 of Oryx dammah. NCBI lineage: Eukaryota > Metazoa > Chordata > Mammalia > Artiodactyla > Bovidae > Oryx > Oryx dammah. Next base: position 133,425,170 of record NW_024070186.1, on the reverse strand, counting down.
CCCAAGATCAAGGTGCTGCAAGGACTGATCTCCTCTGAGGCCACAATGTTCCAGGCTTATAGATGGCGCTTTCTCACTGCTTTGTCCTCCTGTGTCCCTCACTCTGTGCACGTATACTCTTCACATCCCTGTGAGTCCAAATTTCCTCTTCTTACAGGGACATCAGTTAAACTGGATTAAAACCCACCCAATGCTCTAATTTAGTTTAGTCATCTCTTAAAGACCTTTTCTCCAAATAGATTTACTTCCACATATGAATTTTGAGTGTAGATAGTTCAGCCCATAATACTGATCTATGGTATGGAGCTATTTCCCAAGTTACTCTGGTGGCTCAAAGAAAATGATTCACCTAGTTTGCTGCTGCTAAGTCGCTTCAGTTGTGTCCAACCCTGTGCGACCCCATAGACGGCAGCCCACCAGGCTCCTCTGCCCCTGGGATTCTCCAGGCAAGAACACTGGAGTGGGTTGCCATTTCCTTCTCCAATGCATGCAAGTGAAAAGTGAAAGGGAAGTCGCTCAGTCGTGTCTGACTCTTCGAAACCCCATGGACTGCACCCTATCAGGCTCCTCCGTCCATGAGATTTTTCAGGCAAGAGTACTGGAGTGGGGTGCCATTGCCTTTTCCGTCACCTAGTTTAGAGAAGGCAATTTTAGAAAAAAAATCTCAGCTGTATATCAGACTAAAAGTATATTTGAAACAGAAGTAGCGTTTAATATAGTGTAAGAGATGTAGCTGAACCCTAAATAGAGAAAACTATGATGGCTTCCTGCATTTCAAGTTCTCTTTGAAAACCTCAACAGAGTCATCCCTGTGATCCACTACTCAGGGCTGCTGACTCCACAAGTCAGGGGATATTTTTGAGAAATTAAGCACAGTCTAATGAATTAATTGGAAGGAAAAAGAAAGAAACCATTATATTTTGAAAATAAAACCTTTGCATCATTCCTTTACAAACTTAGCTTTATTTACCTCAGTCTTCATGTAGATATTGAATACATGTTATTTTTTTTTTGATTCACTTGTTCATTCTGATGATGGTATTCCCTCAAATCACCATTTGTTACATTTGGTTAAATGTTATTGTATTATACATATAATCTCAAACTTGAATTTTTGTTTCCATTTTATGCATAGGTATTTCAATCATAAAATCATGTGCCTAATTATTTCTGGTATAATGGAGGCTATAAGAAATTCATACTTCTATCTAATTGCTAACTTCTTTTTCATCTACACTTACCTAGTCAGCAGTCTTTATTTTTTGCTTATCTTAAGCAATTGAAATTTCCATCCAAGCTCTAGTCCAGTGTGAAATATATTTTATAATTCAAGCACCAAAGTGTCAAGTGCTTACCTTTCTACAACATAGATAGATTTTTACTCCCGCTCAAGAACCCACACCTTTTAAACTCTTTGTGTGGTGGATACAAGCATGCAGGTTACCAGTTTATATGCAGTGGCTATTTTGTATTTCAGTGATTATTGTCTCTTAAGCAATGAGTGTGCTGAACTTGTTCTATAGTTACCATTTAAGCAAAAGTTAAATGTGAGGCATATATTGGATATTAGTAATGCAGATATACAGCCTGCACAGAGATCTTTTGCCCATGTGATTGGTATAATTATGAGTGGCCAGCTTCATTGTGAGTCTTTGGATCATTCCAAACTAAACAAATCATTCTTTAATGAATTTTATGTAGCAGTTTTTTTCCCTTGCTTATTTTGGTTAATGTAGTATGTATCTTTGTAGAAGGAAATGGCAACCCACTCCAGTGTTCTTGCCTGGAGAATCCCAGGGGCAGAAGAGCCTGGTGGGCGGCCGTCTATGGGGTCTCACAGAGTCAGACACGACTGAAGCGACTTAGCAGCAGCAGCAGTATGTATCTTAACGAGACATAAATGTTTTCAACTATATGGAAATAACTTCTAAAAGTTTTCCATTTTATCAAGGAGAAAAGGTAACTAAGGCCCATACTTTTAAATTTTTAAAATTTAACTAAGTAGAAAAGGCTTGGAATTCTTAGAACACATATCTATTCCTGTACTGTTCTTATGAAAAATGAAGTATCAAGAAATGAAATAAATCCATTAGAATATCTTATTTCATACAACTAAGTGGTGCTTTGAAAAAAGACTTTGATGCTGTATCTTTTGACATAGAAGTAAGAAAGTAATTTTTTTCTTGAAATCCAACAGGATAATGACATTAGTACAATAGTTATGTCCTCACATTTTGTTGCTCTTTAAATTGCAAAATCTTAATTATTTCTCCAAGAGGTCACAGATATGTTCATATTAAGTTGGCTATTATAGAGACAGGAGTTTAATTAGTTCACCTTAAGAATCAGTCAAACCATTCATTCCATGAATGGGTAATTAACTAATCCTATTAAGACAGAGAGACCATGCCTAAAATTGCCTGGGTGGAATCATAATTTTAGGAAGGTGAGATAGCTTCTCATTAGCACTCTGCCTAAGGAATACATTTTTACTGTTGTACATGCAAAAAGAATATGAATGCATACCTGTTTAATTTGTGCATGGTTCCTCATAAAATAGTCACAATAGCAATCAAAATAATGATAAATTGCAAGTTGTGAAGGTAGATTTTTTTTTTAGATGAGCAATTTTCTTTTAATTTAATTCTGGCTTATTTTTTCTGGACTTCCATACAGTCTTCATAGTTTCTCTGATATAGATTTATCTGCAGTTGGAAATCAGTGATTGTGGAATGGATGGTACATGGACTGTGTGGTCGACGTGTCTAGATTTGAATCATGTCTGAACTACTAACCAGTATGGCATAAGTGAAGTCTCAGAACCTTGGTTTTGAAGTATAAAAGAAAACCAAAAATCAGAGGAACACTAATCTCATAGTACTGTTTAAGTGAAATAACTTATGTAAAGTGCAAAGCACAGTGCCTGACACATAACAAACACTCAAACATTAATGCCTATTTCCTAATCCTTTTCTATGCCTCCAAACAATAAAAGCAGCTTCGTTTTAAAAGCTTTTCACTCTACATTATCTCCTGAAGAAAAATAGAGAATTGTCGTTTTCCTGTCTAGTAACTTTTATCCCCTTCTCTCCTTGAGCTTCTTGAGTTAGATGTTATCATGGCAACGCACTTCAGTATTCTTGTCTGGAGAATCTCTTGGACAGAGAAGCCTGGTGGGCTACAGTCCATAGGATTGCAGAATCGGACACAACTGAAGTGACTTAGTAATATGTATTCAAATTGACCTCGTGTCTCTACAGATGATTTGTTATCCACATACTGCTTATGGTCATCAGGTCTTGGCACATAGGCTATATCACTTATTTCTATTGGGTATGTTTATGTGTATTTATTCATTTATATGCTCTGCTGCTGCTGCTAAGTCACGCCAGTCGTATCCAACTCTGTGTGACCCCATAGACGACAGTGGTGGAAGGAAGAGGGTAGAAATCATAAGTAGAATTTTACTTCAAATTAATTTTCTAGCTTTTCTTTGAAGAAACATAACAATATAATTATTTAAACTTGGAACCTGTTAAACTACCCTTTTTTTTTTCTCTCTCTCTTTTTTTTTGTGTGTGAAAATCTCAAAATGAAATGACTGTCAGCAGGATGAGGCACATGCCAGTATATACTGCCAGCTTGAGATAGATCTTATCCCAGGACTTTTTTAGACTTGTCTATATGCCAATATTGAGAAAAATCTCAGTTACTTGCTGAGTTTTTCTGTGTATGAAAGTGAATTCAGTTCACATAGCTTACCAACTAGATGTGCATAAGTCATTTTCTTTTCAATAACTGGGGCTAAGTGACCCATCTTTTTAAATAATTCTAGGTGTCTCTGGACTTACTATATATATATATATGTAAGTCCAAAAATGTGTACCATAGTAACTACAATAATTAAAAGTTTAATGTGTATTGTGTGTTTCTTACTACACCTGTGACATACTTATTTGTCCTAATAACTAGTTTTATAGGCAAAAAAGTGCACAAACAGAATAATATAGCTCTGGTACATGAAATAACCTTGTATTTTCTATTATCTTAGTCACCATCCATTAAAAAGCAAGCTTATTTTTAGGCTCCTTCAATAAATCCTTAGAGTTAACAGGATGAAAATGAGTTTAAGGAATTACTTGAGTAAGATGCCACTTCTGATAGTGATTGGAGATAGTCATTAATGGAGACAGTATTAAGCATCTCATAATCACATTGAAGCAATGTTGACTTGAAGTATTTCAAGCACCTTGCAGTGTTCCTGACATACAGAAAATACTCAGGATGATGTGCTGAACAATTTGAAAAGTTTTTAGAAACCAAGAGATAGAATCTTGAACAAATAACTGAAGATATAAGTTTCACATGATATTTCTATGTATGTACGATATGCATTGGTGTTTTTTCTTTTTTTGTAATTTTGGTGACCAGAGTGTTACACACATAGACAATCAGAGAGGCAGTCTATTACTAAAACAGATACTGGAATCAATATTCATTTCATGTTTTGAAGCAATAATGTATTTAAGTCAAGTAGTTTGATGATTTGACTGTCAATACTCTGGATGTTATTAATGTGCCCATAGGCTTCACAGATTAGTCAGCATCTATTAGATTATCTCCTCTTTATCCTCATTTATTCTCACTCTCATAGTATTGAAGCAATTCTAAATTCTTTCTATTAAAACATAACAAAGCAATAGCACACCCCTTTCTCCCCCCTTCTTAATAATAGAAGTTGATAATAATACCTTAATCATTGTAGCAACCAGTATTTCTTAATGCATTTAATACTTTCTCTGTTAATGAAATGTACAGTTATCTTCCTTACATTGTCTTATAAATCTTCACAATAACTTTGAAATTACATCTAATATTAACGTAGAACGTAAGAGACTGAGGCTTAGAAAAAGTAACTTTCTGAAGGACAGACAGTGAGTAAATGAAGGGATGTACATCCGTCTCAGCTCTATCTCACTTTCAGTTCTTTCCTGTGTTGAGGACCCAGTCTTTCTTTCCTGCCTTATCTTTACTTTCTTACCAACCATTGAAGGAGCTTGTCTGATCCTCTGTTCTTGACCCCCAAATCCTTGAAGCACCCCACAGAAACTGCCCTCAGGTCTTTAGTGGTGTCAGAATAGTTAGGGATGACATTCATCAGTCTGTATTTTACTTGTACTCTTGCTGTTTTGTCCTATTTTGACCCCACCCATCATCTAGAAATATTCTTCTGTTATCTCCTGACACTCAGTCTCCTAGCTTCAGTTTTCACTGGAGGACATGCTTTCTCAGTCCCTTTTTCATGCTGATCCCTTTTCTCTTTCTTCCCTAAAATGCTGCATCTTCATTAGGGTGTAATTTATTCACGCCTAAGAAATCTATATTACCGTGAGCTCTGCTTCCCACATCAGTTCAGTTCAGTCGCTCAGTCGTGTCCGACTCTTTGCGACCCCATGAATTGCAGCACGCCAGGCCTCCCTGTCCATCACCAACTCCCGGAGTTCACTCAGACTCACGTCCATCGAGTCCGTGACACCATCCAGCCATCTCATCCTCAGCCGTCCCCTTCTCCTCCTGCCCCCAATCCCTCCCAGCATCAGAGTCTTTTCTAGTGAGTCAACTCTTCGCATGAGGTGGCCAAAGTACTGGAGTTTCAGCTTTAGCATCATTCCTTCCAAAGAAATCCTAGGGCTGACCTCCTTCAGAATGGACTGGTTGGATCTCCTTGCAGTCCAAGGGACTCTCAAGAGTCTTCTCCAACACCACAGTTCAAAAGCATCAATTCTTTGGTGCTCAGCCTTCTTCACAGTCCAACTCTCACATCCATACATGACCACAGGAAAAACCATAGCCTTGACTAGACGGACCTTAGTCGGCAAAGTAATGTCTCTGCTTTTGAATATGCTATCTAGGTTGGTCATAACTTTTTTTCCAAGGAGTAAGCGTCTTTTAATTTCCTGGCTGCAGTCACCATCTGCAGTGATTTTGGAGCCCAGAAAAACAAAGTCTGCCACTGTTTCCACTGTTTCCCCATCTATTTCCCATGAAGTGATGGGACCGGATGCCATGATCTTCGTTTTCTGAATATTGAGCTTTAAGCCAAATTTTTCACTCTCCTCTTCCCACATAGTTGAGAATAATTTCAAATCTATAACTGTGCTGATTGTCTCCTATCAGAGATAGACCCTCTCAGCTTCTTCTTCACTGGGACTGTTCCCTATTCTTTATTCCATTTTTTTTTCTTTTTACATAATAATTCCTACTCATTCTTCAAGTCTAGATAAGTGCAAATGTTCCTTCCTCAGGAAAGCCTAAAAGGCCTCATAGATATGGTTAAATTGCCTTATTATTTTTTCTCTAAGGGGTTTTTATTTCTCATTCAAAATTCCAACTTTAAAAGGTGTATCCCTTTTATATAAAGAATATATAGTTTGCAAAATGAGAATAAAATCTCACTTGCTCTATAAGCTATTATTGAAGTGAAGGAATATTTTTGACATATAATAAATACTGAGAACCTTTTGTTGAATTCAGTGAAAACCTACAACTCATGTTTTTTTGTTGTTGTTATGTCAGGTATGGATATCCAGCATTTCCATGATAAGGTTTTTCTTTCTCTCAGTAATGTGGAAGACACGCCAAGAGAATGTCGTGCCTATATAAATGAAGCATTCCAAAGAGTATATGTGGTTTATTTGAATTGTTTGTGGGGGAAGGAAAGACAATTTTCTAAAGGATATTTCTTCTAAATTCTCTCTTAAAGCTGTTTGTAAGTAAGAAAATTGAGTTTATAATACATTAGAAGATAGTATAAAGTCTTTATTAAATTCACTGTGCAATCTTTAATCAAATAAGTAAATGCATTATTTATTCCCAAGGTTAAAGCACACATTCTCTTCATCTGGAATGCCAGTTCTGGAAGAAAACATGTCTAATAATATATGAATCTGAAGAACGCTTTTACTTTTCATCATTCATATAGCATTTAAAGATCTAAAGCCTGTCTTACTTCTTGTAGCATGTTTTCAACAAATATTTTTTTTAGAAATTACAGCTATTCTTATGCATATGAAATTAACCTCAATAAATAATTTATTTTTGTACACTTCATGCAAATGTAAAATTCTTGGCCGAAACATTTTTAATCCTTTAATTTATTCTGCAAGCAACTTTGATAATAAATTGACTTTCAGTGGAGAATATTTCAAATGTCTGCTTGAGATTAAAACCTTTCTTTTGATCAAAGAATCCCTATATTTCTAATGCTTAAGACACAAAGAATTAGATGTGACTTTGACCCCTAAATAACTAAGTAAAATGTACATCCTTAGATTGGAGTGTTTAGAGGAACAGAGCTTGTAAGAATATCCTGGGGAGATCATGAAACTCAATTAGAAAAAAAGAAAACAAATTATCGAGTTGTAATATATTTTGTACATCAACATATGTTAATGAGCTGTCATCTCAGTCACAGACCTTTGACCACCATCATAAAATGTTAAAGTACTGCTTTTTAGTGACATTGGTATGAGAACAGCTATCACAAACTTGGAACAAAAGAAGAACTTGAAGCAGAAGAGTAATAGAAACAACTTAGGCCCAAATCCTAGTTTAGTTGCTAGTGGCAAACCTTAGACAAGCAATTAGCCTCCCATTTTCTCCTTTGCTTCAATTGTAAAGAATGAGTAACTAAACTCAACCTACTCTGTCCACAATTTTTGTGAGGAAGTTGAGTAAATGTGAATTTTCATGGTAGCATATAATTATTTAGCTAGATTACCAAAAATTCCTTTAAAAACTAGCTCTCTGATTTGAAATAGATATCCCAACTAATTCCATAAATCTATCTTGTCCAATTTTGTAATATTTTAGGCAATATGGCTACATCAGGGGGAAATACAGCATCTAGATACCAAGGTATTACTTCTCGTATACTTTTAGATTATTGAATTTTATAGTTTATGCATTCACAAGGAGCTTCCCTAGAGGATCAGATAGTAAGGAATCTGCCTGCATTTGGGAGATCTGAGTTTGATCCCTGGGTTGGGAAGATACCCTGGAGGAGGGCATGGCAACTCACTCTGGTATTTTTGCCTGCAAAATCCCGTGGACAGAGGAGCCTGGTGGGGTCCATGGGGTCCCAAAGAATCAGACATGACCAAGTGAGAAAACACATGCATTCACAAAAGGAGTTACTATATATGGTTAGAAATCCTTCAACTTCTTCTATTTCATAGAAAAAGATCTGTATAGTTGAAAAATCCCACTGGTTCAGAGTACATTATAGAAAATAGCATGCTGAAATAAATATTTCTCTCATTTTTCTTTTGCTAGGTTATGAAAACAAGGCAAATAAAAGGAAAAGCAAAACTGTTCCATCCACAGAAAAATGATATTTATGGCTCAATGTTAGATGCTTCACCTTCCTCATAGAAATGGAATATGATGCTAAGTCAGCTATATGTTTTTGTTTTTTCTGAGTCCCCTGTGGGTCCAACAAATGCTTAGAGAATAAATGCTTATCAAAAGGCTATTTTGAGTAAAATACTTTAGCAGCAAAAATTATTAAGATACACTTAGGCATTTGTAAGACAGTTATGAAATATGCATAGAAATGATCAATAAAAAGCAAAATATGCTAAGTACTACAAAAGGAGAACACCAGACTGTTTGCTGCTGCTGTTTAGTTGCAAAGTTGTGTCACACTGTTTTGTGACTCCATGGACTGCCAGGCTTCTCTGTCCACAGGATTTCCCAGACAAGAATACTGGAGTGGGTTGTCATTTCCTTCTCTAGGGAGTCTTCCTGACCCAGGGATCAAACCCATGTCTCCTGTGTCTCCTCCTTGGCAGGAAGATTCTTTACCACTGAGCCACCTGGGAAGCCCTATACCAGGTTATTATGGGAACACAAAATTAAAGTATTCTAGGATGAATAAGAAGTTCTGAAAATGTTTTGGATGTTGACCAGGACTGTGTTTCAGTGGAGGAAACAGTAAGGGAATGTTGGTGGGGCAGGAACACTAGACATCATTTTGAAGGAAAAGTAAAGAAAAAAAAATGCCATAAATGAAAGGTCCTTTGAGAAGAAAACAAGTTGTGTTTTTGTGATCAGTTCAATTTGGTTGACTTGAAACAGACTGCCAGACATTTCTCCAGCATAGATAGGTTTATTTGGGATCAGCAGAGATTTGCAACTCAGTGTCTGCCACCTTGGTGACCCCCAGGCAGGTCCCATCACAGCCAGGGGAGGGGAGAAGCCACTTTCATAGAGGGGAGAAGGAAGCTGGGAGAGAGAGGGTAAACAAAGAGTCTATCCATGGTTGAACCCTTGACTGGAAGTAAGAGGGGTCTTTCTTCTTCCTGTTAGGCTCTTCTGTCTTCAAATGGCATGAGACCTCCCTCTTCTGATCTCTCTATTTCATTGAGGTTTCTGTTTATTAATTTTTATAAATGAGTATTCTCTTCCAAGCAAATTCCAGAAAAGTGAAACTCCATTTGATTATGTTAGGGATTAGCTAGACAGAAACTTGCATTTTAGATACATTTAGTACCTGTCATCATTTGTCTGAAATTAAAACTTGTAGATCAGTGGCATTCAAAGTGCGGTGTCTGGGCCCAAAGCATCTGTGTGACACTGAGACAAAAATTCGTGGACCCCTCCCCAGATCTACTTAATCAGAAACTCAGCATGTGGATCCCAGCCGTCCCTTTTGTAACAAGTCCTCATGATAACTCCATTGCACATTTTAGTTAGAAAATCACTGAGTAGACACACAGCCCAAGCCTTGCAAGTCTGTCTGGTATTAACTGTGGTAGCCCATTAAATGGGGCTCCTGTAGCACTAGCTTTGTTCATCCTATTTAAAATCCAGTGACATGAAATGATGGCAAATGAGAGGATACAGCTTTGTATACAAGGCCCATGGGGTAATCTATTTTCAAGTCTTCTGACTAGAGGACACAACTCCATGTTTAAAAAAAGTAAAATAAAATATTGGTATGAGAAAACCTATGTGTCAGGGATTATTCCAGATACTTTCCATGTGCTATATCAATGAGCACACCTACATTTCCAAATATCAAAAAAAAAAATCATCTTAAATCTGCATGACACCACAGGATAGTATATAGTTATAAAACCATATGATGAAAAAGCAAGATGCAAAACTGTACACAGAATGAACTGTCAAGTTTGTTAAAATAAAGACAATAATAGAGACAAGACTAAAATTATTTAGCAAAGGATGCATAAAGCTGATTAACTCAGCTTTGGTAGGTTTAGAGGCAATTATGTAACAGTAGTCATTTTGTATGGGTTTCCCAGGTGGCACTAGTGGGAAACAACCTGCCTGCTAATGATAGAGGCCTAAGAGACATGGATTCGATACCTGGGTCAGGATGATTCCCTGGAGCAGGGCATGGCAACCCTCTGCAGTATTCTCTCCTGGAGAATTCCATGGACAGAGGAGCCTGGCAGGCTACAGTACATAGGGTAGCAAAGAGTTGTACCTGACTGTACCAAGTTAGCATACATGCACAGTAATTTTATATATTTTGTATGTTATATAAATTAAAATTGTATATCATCTAAAAATAATACTGTTATTTGAGTGCACCATATTCTAGCATTTAACAAGGAGTCTCTAGAGGCTGACTACATGGTATAAATTCTGTCCCCATCCCTTTCTAATTGCGTGAACTTTAATATTTGAACATCTTAGAACCTTAGTTTCTTCATCTAGTAAGTGGTAATAAAAGTGTTTACCTTAAATGAGAAACAAAATGAGTTAAACTATTTGCAGAAAATATAAAGGTGATAAGTATTATAATTAATAAATATTGTGTCTAATAAAATTCTTTTACTTTCATGTCAATATAAAAATTCTGTTAAGGTTACATAAGGATGAAACTATTTCAGCATGAAAATGTTGACACTGCAAAAACAAATTCTCTAATTAGAAAACAATAAAGCAATACCATGCAGATTAGTTAGTGTTCTGTGATTAGCATTGAGTAACAACATAAAGCTTCACCTATTAAAACAAAACAAAACATATTGCTGTCCAGTTCAATGAATTAGAGTAGCTGAGAGGAAGGTGAATTTGCATTCCATTATGACTAGGGGATGTTTTATGGAGTCAAGTTCAGGGGCATTTCTTGGATGATATATCTTGGGCCCTGTGACAGTTTGCAGTAAGATGGAGAGCACAGGTGTTTAATTGCTGAGATATGGTCCGGGCAAAGTATGAACATTTAAGAGGCTATTCATACAGCAGTGTGTAGAGTTGTGGCCACTTATAATGGCAGACTTGTCTGTGTTTGCCAGTTCTAATGCTGTTGATCTTGCGCAGACTACCAAGGAATTTGGTGATCAAGGTTAGGGAATCTGTAGTCGGTGAAAGAGAGAATGTGACTTCGAGAAATGTCAATAAGGCAGGAGTTTGTTTGTAAAGAGCAACAGGAAAGCGTGATTAGATTACAGAAGACCTGGGAGTCTAGGAACGAAAAAGGGAGGACTGGTATGAAAAGAATAAAAGAGTTGTGAGATCTTGTTAATAACAACAAAGTCTGATAGAATTTATTACCTGAATATAAATGTATAGGAAAAAGAGCAGTCAAAATGTTGTCTGGGGGCATAGTGGAAATTCCGAGAATCAGGAGAGTAAGAGAAGAGAACAATTAGAGAGGACGTTAAGTTTGATTTTGGATTAGATTGAGATGACAGCAGGATATGATGAAAGTAGCTTTGCCACAGATGGAAATGCTGATGTGAAGTTCTAGATAAGAGTGGTATCTGAGTCATCACATAGAAGTAATATGCAAAATCTCAGAGCTAGAATAAAAGGGGAAACCTAAACGCAGAAGATTAAATGAAAGGGCTCAGGTTTAGAGAAAGAAATGGTGAAAGAGAAACCATTTGAGGTGGCAGGAATGGGCTGATGTGTCATTAGGAGGATGAGGACAAAAATAGCAGTAATGTGGTAAGTGTGGAAGAGAGGGGTCATTTTTTTAAAGGAGAAAATATGGGGAAAGAGTGGTTTCATGAAGAATATCAAATACTGCAGAGAGCTCATAGTCTGCTAAAATTCAAAGGGCATCAGGGTTAGCCATTGGGAGGTCATTATTATTGTAAAATATAAAGTAATTGGTGATCATAAAATGTAGGGGTGAAAGGAGTGTATGAAGATGTTTAAACACAGAAGAGAAGTGAGTGTTCTCAGTAAAGGAAGAATGTAGTGGACAAAAAATATGTTAAAGTGTATGGGAGAAAGAGAGACTAGGTCCAGAAAAATAATTTTTGGTTCATAAGCAAGCAGCTAGGAAGGGAAATCACGTTTACTGTTGCATTGTTATCAGCATAATAAGAGGAAAAATTGTATTCCCAGTATTTTGAATGGTAAGTGCACATGAGGAATTGAGAGTAGCTATACTTTGAGGTAACTAACATGGAAGCATTGTTGTTTAGTCACTAAGTCGTGTCTGACTCTTTGCTACCCCATGGACAGTAGCCCACCAGAGTCCTTTGTCCATGGGATTTCCCAGGCGGTAATACTGGAGAGGGTTGCCATTCCCTTCTCCAGATCTTCCCGATTCCCCAGATATCGAAGTTGTGTCTGCAGCATTGGCAGGCAGATTTTTTTTTTTTTTTTACCACTGAGCTACCAGGGAAGCCCAGTGTGAAAGTATTACTCGGGGTTAAATCCATTAATAAGAGAACTTTCTAAAAGTCAAAATACTGTTGATTACAGCAGATAATTCAATTTTCAATTTATATGGCTTGCCCAGTAATCCCATTAACTAATTCATATGCAATTTGGCAAAATGATGTCTTAAACATTACTGTAGTTACAATCATTGTATTATGTTTATTATATAAGTATTTCTAATATTTTCAATGCCTTGAGTTTAATTTCACAAATGACTTCTTGCAAACGTTAGTATGTTTTGTAGTTCTGTAGTGTAAATAAGAATTAATTTTTGAGAAACTAATATATTGTAGGTATATTTATTTTCAGTAACTTTTTAGTCTTAATTCATATAATATTTTTTCAATAACACAAGGAAAGAATTTGTTGATTTCATGCATATACACAGATATGTGTTTATACTGTTGGACTATCTGATAAATCAATAATAGCTCTGTTTATCTTTGTGGTGCCTTAGCATATTTCTTGATTATATACTTATAATCTGAATAAAGAATAACAAGTGAAATGATAGTCTTTTTCACAGTAGCTGAAAATATTGTTTAAGTCTTAATGTATGTTTTACATTTGGAAAAAGAGTAGGTTGCCATTTCCTTCTTCAGAGGGACTGTGTATCTTAGTCTGTTCATGTTGCTCTAACAGAATATCACAGGCTGGGTAGCTTATAAACAAAAGGCATTTATTGCTCACAGTTCTAGAGCCTAGAGGTTCAAGTTCCTGGATCTGGCATGGTGAAATGAGGATCCTCTTTTGAATCACATATTTCTGTCATGTGGCAGGAGGGACTATGGACCTCTCTTGAGCCTGTATAAGGACAGTAATCACCTTCAAGTGGGCTCCACCCTCATGAGTTAAGTACCTCCTGAAGGCCACACCTGGTATACCATCACCATTGGGGGTTAGGACATCAGCATATGAGTTTTGGGAAGATACATTCAGACCAGCACTGTCATAGATTGTTTTGTTTTCTAACTGGGTATGATAAATGAATATTAGTAAATAAGATTTGCTCAGATACAAATTTAATTAAAACCATTTGTACCAACTTAACAGTTTGTTGACCTTTCCCTAGATAATTTCCTAAGATCAAATACCTTTTCAGATTATTTATATAAAAATAAATAGCACATGTAAATGGTTAAGATATTTGCATATTTGAAGAGAAATTTTATCTACGCCTTATTTATAACTACTAAGAAATTTCAGAAGTCCCTATTTAAATTATTTTTAAATGCACTTCTCCATTTATCAGACTTTTCACATGATTCATCTTCTGCTACTTACTAACATTTAATTTTGTCAATATGCCCCTTAACAGCAACAGCTATAAAAATGATGCGGCTTAGAAAATTACTCATCCTCTCTGATGTATTCTCAATAAAGAGGGGAGGCTAACATGACTATAAAAGGTTCTTGTGTAAAGATTACACTGAGATTGTTGGTGAATCTGTGGTTAACAATTGATTAGCACAAACTAGCTAAACAGTGAAATTCCTTCTGACTATACTTAGAAAAGGCAGTTAATAATATAAGACAGGAAGTAGAATTAATCTGACTTTTATATAACAAGGAGGCTTTTTTCTTGTTGGGCACAAGCTGGAGGCTGTGCTAAAGACCACCTAAAAAGCTCGGGGCCATAAAACACTAAATGCTACTTTGCAATTGTGAGAATCAGTACTGAATAGCAACTCTGAGTGTATATCATATAGAAGCATCATTGTCAAAGTAATGGGGATTTATAGCTGTTGTATGTGAGTTTTCCATGGAGACATGGTGACTATCTCAAGATCTGTACAGATGGGGAGATGAGAAACACAAACTGTAAGTTAAATGATTAAAAAAAAACACTTGATACTTAAAATTTACATGTTGCATGTGTTATGATCTAGTAACCCCAAAGAAATTTCTACATGTTTTCAAAATAAAAATGTATTGGAATGTTTGTGTCTACAGTATTCTAATAGCAACATGTTGGAAGCCACTCAAATGCCCAGCAAAAGTGGGCACATTACTAACATTGCTAAAATAATGATACTAAAATATCATTGCACATTCAGGTAATGTAATACTACAGAGCAATAAGAATGGGTTACAACCATAGGCAGCATTATGGGTGACTCTCACAGGTAGAAAGTTGAGTAAGAGACATTGGATATTAATGTAAAAAACACACATCTGCATAATTTCATTTGTATAAAGTAGAAATGTATGAGTTCTTTTCTGACTGGAAGTGGCAAAAAGGGAGTTTCTAGGTCACTGATAATATTTCATTTCTTGACTTGACTTTTGGATGTTTGAGTATGTTCTGTTTGTGGAGACCAGTGAGCTGTACACTTACATGTTCATTTTTCTGAAAATATATTACACATCAATAAAAATTTTTAAATCAATTTTTATTACAAAAAGTAGGATTTTAATTCACAGTAAAAATCTCACATCCAAGGAACTTCCCATTGTGATGGAGAACATTGTAAGACATAGACTACACAATATATGAGAGGAATTAGAAACAATGGACTCAGGAGGAACAGCAGAGGCAGAAAGTTTGCATGTGACTTTTATGAAAAGTCTTAGCCACACATCTATGGAATGGGTACTTCATACTGTAGACTGGGGTGATTGAAGATATATTAGCCATATGGCATGATTTTAGTTGGTTGCCTCTAAAGTTACTTTACCTTTACCTGTTGGTAAGAGTTTTCCTCCTATAGTTTAGTTTATAGTGTTTTCAATTATTCCTGCTTTCTTTATAGAACATTGCATTAAATAACTCTTGCATGTACTATTAAATAATTGCTAATTACTTTTGTGCCTGGAATTATATGATATGGTCAGCAGCAACCATTTCAAAAAATATGGTAATAAACAACAAATCAAAGATTAATGAAACTAAATCTTGCCTGACCTCACTCGGTCTTGCAATAATGTCTGGCAGTAGAATAGAAATTTAGGTTCTGAAGTAGCCAGATGACAAATTAGAAGATACGTCCAGATATACACTAAGTAGGTAGCTAAGCAATGAATTTGAAGAAGAAAATGTATATGTATATGTGTATGTATAGTCATATTTTGTGCTTTTTAGAATTGTTGCTCTCAAATTACCCTTATTTTTTTTAGATTAATTTTGTTTATGGGTTATAGCTGATTAACAATTTTGTGATAATTTCAGGTGAACAGCAAAGGGACTCAGTCATATGTATATCCATTCTCCTCTAAACGTCCCTCCCATCCAGGCTGCTATATAACATTGAGCAGAGCTACATGTGCTCTATAGTAGGCCCTTGTTGGCTATCCATTTTAAATACAGCAGTGCGTACAGGTCCATCCCAAACTCCCTAACTATCCCTTTCAAATTACCCATATAGAGCATTAATGAAAGGGTAAGCCATTGCATATAAAAGTGTTGAGGTGCGTATGTGTAGTTGGTTTTCAGTTGATAAGATGGAGAAGCAAAATTTTCATAAGACAGAGTGGAAACTCCTCCCTTTTGAAAATGCGTAAAAATATTTTTGCACCACTAGCAAGTCTCTCTATAAGCTATATTTTATACCACTTAGATACATTTTAAGAGAACTTAAAATTTAAGGAAATAGATGTATCTGAAGATCTGAGTAGATTTGCTGCTGCTGCTGCTGCTGCTAAGTTGCTTCAGTCGTGTCCGACTCTGTGCGACCCTGTAGACTGCAGCCCACCAGGCTCCCCCGTCCCTGGGATTCTCTAGACAAGAACACTGGAGTGGGTTGCCATTTCCTTCTCCAATAGAAATAATGTTAGTTGCAGTTTAAGCAGAATCAATCAATATTCACAATAAAGACATTTGAAATAATGAAGTTGTCACGTTGATATATACACTGTAGCATGTAGTATGGGCTCTTTTCAAAGATCTAAAAAAGGTAAGAATTGATAAAGATGGATCACATTATATATTTTTTCTGTTATAGATTATTTCCACCATTTCTTTCTTGTTACAGTTTTAGCAGCAATGAGACGTTCTTGTACACAGCCACAAAGATTCTGAAAGCTCTGAGTAAATCGTTGGGGTTACTTTAACATTTTCTCATTGAATTTATCAGTTTAGAGATACTGTCTTAAGATCAATATTGTTGAAAGATGATTATACTGTCAAGAAATTATAAAAGAAAGCGAGAAATACAACATCATGTGATATATATTCCAATTTCTGAAAAAAAAATAGATATCTTACACATAAAAACAGTGTGTACACAAAATCAGCAACAGTTTTAGCTGAGGGTTATAAGAGAAAACATGAAGCTGAGACTAAGAAGAAACAAGTAGGTGATATTCAGATATTTTGAGAAGGAGAAAGTGGATCAAAAACTGAATTCAGATCATTTGTTGAAGATAAATCCAGTAATGTGAGGACTTGAAAGTGACTGGATTTAGCAGTGCACTTATCATTGATGACATTGATAAAAGAAGTTTCAATGAAATTAGGGAAAGTAAATCAGACTAGAAAGATAGTTTCAAGAGAACCATGGCAAAGAAAACAGAGGTGTGAATAGAGTGAAAATTTTCAAGACATGTCATTAGGAGAGGAAAGACATAGGATAGTAACTAGTAAGGAATAAAAGGATGATTGAAACCTTTTTGAGAAAGTGGGAAAGTTTGTATATGTAAATGGTATATAACATATTATCATATATAATGACCTTGCATATTTAGCTATATGCTAGTTATCTTATCTACTAGAAAGACAGGAGAAATGCTAAGACAATTTCTTTGAATATGTAGGGAGAAGAGGAGCAAGATACAGGGTAGAACTTAAGATAGGTGTCCTATAGATGATGAAATTTATAACTGACTATTATTCAGTTAAGTGACTATAAAAGGTAAATAATTCTGAGGACAGGTTCCTACACACTCTAATGAGAGCATGTTAAAATTCTCTTATGATATATAGTTTTAAGAGTTATTAATGAAGACTGAGGACAGAATTTGTGTGAAAATGCCTTGCCTATTGGATATTAAAATAAAGCGAGTCCTTCCTGTGTTTCCTTCTTCCCATCAACTTACATATTCGTTTCATTTTATGAGCCCTGATGTCCTAAAAATCAAATCAAGAGCCTTAACACACACATTTTACTTCGTAAGTCTTGAAAGTTACACTTTTTTTCTGTCAAATTCTTAACTGCTTCAAAAGTAGAAGTTTTGTACAGATTGATGTTGATATCCTTTAATCCAGAATTTGCAATGTGGGTCATTTCATCCTGTCTTGAGTCACATAGTGTTGTTTGTCACATGGTTTTTCAAGATATTCGATTTCCTAAACATATTCATAGAAAGATTAAGAGAAAGCTATAAATGTTGAATAATCTTATTAATGAAAATATTAAAGTTACAAAGGTTTAAAATTTTATGAGCTTGTCTAACCCTTAAAATAGATAGTTCTACATTATCATTGGCCAGAGGAAAGATCACATAAATTGAAATCTCTTTTAAAATTTCCAGATTACACAGGGTAAAGGCCTTTGTCATTACGGACTTAAGTTTTGATAAAGTGCTTACGTCTCTCTTAGGAAATGAAATCTCAGAATCCTGAAGTAGATGAACTGTAGGATCATGTGGAACATAATCTTCCCCTCTTCCTTCTGCTTTCATAGGAATGCCACCTCTTTAAAAAAGAAAATATTTAAATATTTTTGGTTGTCAAAATCAACCAAATGTGATTTATTCCATTAACTATCTTTAAGAGTGTCCATGAGAATTTTTGAATTTGATTTTCAATACAACCTAAATATATATGTCTTTACAATTTTTCCTGGTCAGTATGCATCTTCACACTTACTTTTGAACTTGTAAGCACTGTGATGCAATGAATAAAAATGGATGAGAAAAGTTTTGTCTCAGATATCCTTATATTATTTTTGAACATCTTCCAAGCATAAGTACCCTTGGATATGGAAGAAGACATAGCTTATTTTCACATGAAATATGGTGAATTTCTCTATTCAAAGGTATACAAAGCTGGATGGCCCCTGACTACTGGTATGAATTATATGTAACATGTTTACAATGATAAAATGTAAGACTCAAAGCATTGTTAGTCACTAAAATCCAAATTGGATTATGATGAACATGTACATTTCTCACTTTAAGAAAAGAAAAAGTTCCAGAATAGTATAGATAGCTTCATTGGCTCTCTTTTATTTCTTACCAGTAGTTGCTCCCCTTCCACTTTTCTCCATTATTTTAAGAAAATAGGCTATAAAGTATAGGGACAAATATTATAATGAGATAGAAAATTATAAACTATATTGTAACTTGAAATTAAATTAAAATTCATATTTTCATTTTGTGTAGAACTTTTATAACTACATTCACCATGTAAAGTATTCAAATAAAATATTACTTGTGTCTAGTAGAAACAAGATGGTTAATACTTTTGACATAATAACATTAAACTAATTCAAATATTAGCTGAACCTTTCCATTTGAATGTCAGAAATTATTGAAAAGATTGTAGCTCTTGCAATGTAACTTTATTCTCCATAGAATGTAAGATCCTTGAAGGCAAGGGCCCGCATGTTTGTCAATAACATCTCATCTTGTGATGAAGAACCTAGGAAAGGAATTACACAGTCTTACTTGGAATAAATTGATTATCTTTTCTGTTTCTCAATTTCCTCATTTGCAAAAGGGAATATCTACATATATATATATATGTATATGTATGTACGTATATATATACACCATAGGGTTGTTGTAAAGATTGAAATATGACTCATATAAATCTTAAAAGACAAAGTCAGCTCCATGTTATGTATTCAACAAGTTTTATTCTTTCTCATTATTATTCACAAACATAATTCATCAGATTGTAGGTATTGAATGCCTACTATGGATGAGAGGGTATGAGATATACTTTATATCAATACTTTATTTTCATTATCAAATTATTAATGTTTACATTAATATTAAGCATATATTGCAACAAGCTAGTATATGAAATGCTTGTTTTTTAAATCTTAAAATCCAAGTCTTTCAGCTCTATAACACTAGTTCTAGGATTTTGCTCTCTTACCTTTATAATTTCAACCACATCTTGTGTTTTGCATAAAAAATCGCTGCTATCATTGGCTTTTTTCTAGGATGAATATGAAAGTTGGATCACACTTTTGACACTAGACTATGGAGTTGCCTCCTAGTCACCTTCAGCCTTGCCAGAAAATCCAATCAGCTTAAGAGCATCTTAATGTACCTATGTTAAGTCCTCAGAATTTAAGATTGGAGAGAAAAGCAGGTCTTGTGACCTTCATAAGCACTACTCAATGGTTACTCTGGAAATGATAGACTTAGTTTAATTTTAGCTGCAATTTGATTGAAGTGTTTTCCAGCTTAAAATCAGATATTCGACTAGCACTTATGATGTGAGGGAGGTTATATGCAGTGCATTTCTAATGCAATAGAAATGCAGTTGAGTCAAACAAAATCATTTTGTCATCAGTAATCAGGAAGAGGTTGCCCTAGATGCTTTAGATTCCAATTTTTAATTTAACGAGAAAGCTTAAGTGTACAGTAGTGTAGAGTATACACGACTCAGCTCTTTTTACTTAGGGAAAACAGTGCACTATTTTACTTCACTCTGACCTTGAGTCAAAGCTTTGTGAAGAATCTGATTCTGAGTGGATTGGGGGTGAAATGAAATGAAAAAGAGGGAAGAACTGCTTTTAACATGACCAGATGGTAATTTTTACTAGTTGGCAGTGTATTAAAACACATTTTCTGAAAGGAAACTCTACATTATAGACTGGCATCACTAAATGTGTAAAAGCATCCCAAAAATAGATAAAAATATTCTTTAGCTTTGAAGCAAAGTTTTGATAAACTTGTACAAGTGTATGGTTATCTTTAGGGTAAAGATAGCGATGAAGACTAACTGTACAGTTAAAGGTCCTAGAGGAATTAGCACTGAATTCACAGTATCTAATCTCTGACCTCATATCCTCCAAAACATGAATCATGTTCATTGTGCTGGTTCCAAGAAAAACCAGGTATAACAATTCAACATTAACTGCTTTCTTGCCCATTAGTGCAATCTCACTAATGCACACCCTGGATTTCCCAACTAAATTTTGAAATCAATTTTAAAAAATTATAATCATCACAGGGTAGACATCTCAGAGTCTGATAAATTATTCATTAAGCAGTTTACTGCTATTCTTTATGCACACTGAGAAAGTTGCAGCAACATAACCTAAAAACCATTAAAAATTACTTGCCAGAAGTCCAGAAAACACAAATGTTTAATTACTTATGATCAATTACTCTATAGTCAGTGTCATATATCTTATTTTTGGCACTAATGCACTGATTAGACACAATGACTCTGCCTAATCCTCTGATCATTGATATGGTGGGTCTGATGAATTCTTTGGAAGATGTTAATTTTGGGTAATTTTTAAATTTTTCTAGTAGAGGAGTATATAAATATTTTCTATGGAAATGGCTGAAACACTAAGTTAGCACACCACTACAAGCTGAAATTATAGCAGTCTCACATTTTGGAAAAGGATCCTGCAAAAATTTTATAATGTTGAATAGACACAATGTATTCTTCCAAGGTGTACGGATCAAATCAGAACATATTGCATTATTGAACAACCATACATGCACTGGTTAGAAGCTCACTGTTTGAAAGGAGTTATTAAACCAATTACTGAGTTGATTTCTCTTTCACTCTAGTTTTATGTCTTTGATTCATTTTGAGTTAATTTTTGTATATGGTGTTAGTTTAAGGGTTCAACTTTATTCCTTTTCATGTGGCTATTCAGTTTTTCCAACACAACTTGTTGAAAAGACTGTCCTTTCTCTGTTGAATGATCTTAGTCTTGTGAAAAATCATTTACCCATGAGGAGCTTATTTTTGGTCTCTTGTTTCTGTTCTGTTGGTTGATACGTCTGTTTTTAGCCAGCACCACGCTGGAGCTTTGTGGTAAATTTTGAACTCAGGAAGCGTAAGTCAATTGGTTTTGTTCTTTATCAAGATTATTTTGTTTATTAGTAGTTCTTTAGAAGCTCCATATGAATTTTAGGATGAGTCTCTATTTTTCAAAATGTTTCATTGAAATTTTAAAAGAGATTGAATTGAATTTGTATATTGCTTTTGGTAGTGTTTACACTGAACACGGAATGTATTTCTGTTTGTTAATTTATTTCTATTTATATCTTTGAATTCTTTAAAATTGTTTGATTTCTTTAATGTTTTGTAGTTTTCATTGTACAAGTATTTCAACTCCTTGGTTAGTTTCCTAAGTATTTCATTCTTTTTGATGATATTCAAGATGAAATTGTGTTTATAATTACTTCTTTAGACTGTTTATTGTTAGTGTATACAAATGTAACATTTTTGTGTATTGACTTTGCTGAATCAGTTTGTTAGTTATAACATTATTTTCTCATAGATCTTTAGGATTTAGGGCAATATCACATCATCTGCTAAAGGGATGATTTTCCATCTTCCTTTCTGATTTGGATATATTTTACTTCCTTTTCTTGACTAATTCAGGCTTTCCTGGTAGCTCAATGGTAAAGAATCCACCTGCCAATGCAGGACACATGGGTTTGATCCTTGGATCTGTATATCCCCTGGAAATGGAAATGGCAACCCACTCCAGGATTCTTGCCTGGGAAATCCCATAGACAGAGGAGCCTTGTGGGCTACAGTCCATGGGGTCACAAAGAGTCAGACACAACTTAGGAACTAAACAACAAGAGCAACTTGTCTGATTTCTCTGACTGTTCAGCTTCTTTGAATAGACATGGTAGAAGCTGATATCTTTGTCTTATTCCTGACCTTGGAGGAAAAGCTTTTAGTCATTCCTGTTGAGCCTAACATTTGTTGTGGATTTTTCATGTGTTACTTTTATTATTTTGAGGCAGTTATTTTCTATTAGCTATTAGTGGTTTTCTGTTAGCTATTTCTATTTCTTAGCGTGTGTGATTTTTATTACTAAAGGGTACTGACTTTTCACTACTGCATTTTATGCATCAATTCAGATGATTTTTTTTTTCATTCTGTTAATGTGTTTTATCAAAATGAACAATTTTGGTATGTTGAACCATCTTATACTTTAGGAATAAATTAAACCTGATTATTTTAATATACTGGTAAATTTATTTTACTGATATTTTGTTGAGGATATTTCAATTAATGTTCCTGAGTCTGAGTGAACTCCGGGAGTTGGTGATGGACAGGGAGGCCTGGCGTGCTGTGATTCATGGGGTCGCAAAGAGTCAGACACGACTGAGCGACTGAACTGAACTGAACTGAAGGGATATTGGTCTGTAGTTTTCATGCAGTGCATTTGGCCTTTGTATCCTAATAATGCTAGCCTCATAGAATGAGGTAGAAAATGTTCTAGCCTCCCCAATTTTTATTTTGGAAAAGTTATTAGTTCCTTAAAAGTTTTATAAAATGTAACAGTGACACTGTCAAATCCAAGGCTTTTTGTTGTTGGGAAAATTTTGCTTATTTGATTTAATCTAGTTACTAGTCATAAGCCTCAGCAGATTTTGTCCATTTGCTAGGAATTTGTCCATTTGCCTAGTTTACCTAATATAATTATTTTTATTTCTGAAGTTTGGGCAATAATGTTCCCATTCTTATTTCTGATCTCAGTAGTTTGAAACTTCTATTTTTTCTTAGTCAGCTAAAGTTTTGCCAGTTTGGTTGATCTTTTTGAAGAACTCACTTTTGGTTTTATTGATTGCCTCTATTGTTTTTCTATTCCTGATTTTTTCTCTGCTCCGATCTTCGTTATTTCCTCCTTTCTACTAGCATTGGGTTTAGCTTGTTCCTTAAGTTTTAAATGTTAGTTGCTCAGTTGTGTCTGACTCTTTGTGACCCCACGGACTGGAGCCCACCTGGCTTCTCTGTCCATGCAACTCTCCAGGCCAAGAATACTGGAGTGGGATGCTATTCTCCTTCTCCAAGAGATTTTCCCAACCCACCATTGGTCTCTAAGTAGTTTCTAAATTCCTTATGATTTCTTCCTTGAGACATTGGTTGTGTAAGTGTGTGTTGTTTAATTTCCACAAATTTGTGAATTTTCCAGTTTTCCTTGTGTTACTGATTTCTAACATTATCCTGTTGTGGTCAGAAAAGATATTTTATATGATATATATCTTTTTAAATCTGTTGACATTTAATTTTGTTATCCCAGGTATATTTTTAACTTATAAGGTTATAAAAATTATTTCTAATACAATTTAGAATTCTTATGTTAAATATTTTTATAAATTGAATGTATAAGGCTGATTTTTCTTGGTTTTGTATTGTAGCCCACGCTGACATTTCATTGCATACTAATGTATTTGTTAACTTTAATGAAGCTCTTTTGCTCCTCTTTATTTTTCCATGAATTATTGCATTATATAACTAAGGGGCCCCTATATATGATGGAAATTTCTAGAAACTGGTTATTTCAATAAAGTGAGTTTGCTTCTCACATACAGCTTATGAAAACTAGTAGTCTTATAGCTCCCATATACCTTAGCCCAGTCTCCTCTGTTCATGAAATTTTCCAGGTAAGAATACTGGAGTCAGTTGCCATTTCCTACCCTAGCTATAACTTCCTTTCAATATTAAGTTACTTTATAATCTACAGCCTTCCCCAAATCAGTATCAAACGATCTCTCCAGGGTTCACTGGTTTACAAAGATCAGGTTGAAGGTAAGTCTGAATACTTCTGGGGAAAAGTTTTTTTTTTAAACTTCTCTGCTCCCACTTAGGCTTTGCTAGAGCTATGTTAACATTGTAAATAATGTCAATATCAAAATGAAATTTGAAGGCAAACTGCAAAATGCATAGAGATATCATAGGGACTGAGGGTGAAGAATTGGATTACTATATGAGAAATTGTAGAAGGGTGTGCTAAGAATGTTGAACATGCATGCTGATATGGGTGAAAATTTTTCGTGTGAAGAGTTGATTTAATTTGATAGTATTTCTGCCATGATGATACTGATCACAGGTTGATTGCTTAGCTGGTATGTCTTTTTTTAAAATAAATAACTGATTTCTCAGGATAAAAGAATTTTATCAAAAGTTCATCACTACAGAATTTCTAAAATACATTTTTTTCTAAAAAATTATTGTTAAATCCATTAAAAAATTAAACTTACAAAGTATGTTTCTAATACTTAGGTCTCTCTCTGTCATTCAAGTTCCTGAAAATCTGTTTAAGGATAACAGAATTATAGTAGTTAGAATTTGAAGACTAAAGGGTTTGTTCTGGATCACATGTCTTGTTTTTGTCCATGGATTTGTTCGGCTCTGGCTCTGGAATAACATGGGGAAACATTGGGAGCAACTAAAACCTTACGAACTATGTTTACAAAGAAATGTCTTCTAAAGATGCTTTTTTTTTTTAACTTCAAACTGAATGGAGATAAGGTGTGTTAATGCTCAATTTAATTTTATTTGGGGTATGTAGCTGAATAATGTTTTATTTTCTCATAAGATATTATAAAATAGATGAGCTTTGCTGTGGTCTGTTGCTAAAATGGAAATAAGTAATTATATTCTTTTGAATTTGAGAAACAGGACTCAGCTGGTGCATCACTATAGGGGGTTGAAGGAAAGAGTTTTATTTACGCTTTAAACTAAATCACAAAATAAAATATATATCATTTTTTAATCTTTCATCTTTTGTCATTATGGTTATAAAAGATTCATGATGGCATATAATGAATTCATATCACTAGTCCCTTAGTTAAGTCTCTTCAAACTTTCAAAATTCTAGGTCAGAGTTCTCCTCTGCTTGTTAACACTACTACTGTACTTCCTGTGGGAGATTTTGTCATTAAGCAATGGTGATAGGCAGGATGTATCTGGAAACAGATTCATCAACTGTTGGCTTATTGCACTCTTAAAATAATCTATTTTGTGGCAATGAGAAGTGATAAGCAGTTATCATGTCCAGGAACACACAACTCCCTCTGGTCCATTGTTTTTTCAGTGAATCCCTTTTATTTCCTCACTTTTCAAATTGTTCTCAAACTCAAGTCATCCACCAAGGTAAATTTTGATAGTACGTGTTGCTTTGTTTACCATTACTATTTACTTTAAGGTCGCTTTTCTCATCATAATGGTTTTGATGGCAATATAGAGCCCTTTGCGTAAAGATAGTAAGAATATCTAGACAGCAACAGCAGAAAATTTCACCAAATCCATGACCTTTCTAAGACTGAGACCCTTTATGCCTGCTCATGAAGTTAACTCAATTAATACAAAGCATCCACACCAAAATAAATCTGGATTGTTATCAGAGTAGTTTTATTTATTTATTTTTCCTGAGCTGGACCTTTTGTTCTATTTATTCAAGCTCCACTTTTGATTTTTCCTTATTTCATTCTTGTAATTTCAAGAATATCACCACTCTGAAGTTTTAACTTGTTAATAAACCTTAGTGACTAAGACATATCTTCATAAATCTACTGATTTGGTGCTTTCTGTATGGTACTGTGCTGTGCTTGGTTGCACAGTCCTGTCCAACTCTTTGCAACACCAGGCACTGTAGTCTGCCAAGCTCTTCTCCCCATGGGGATTCTCCAGGCAAGAACACTGGAGTGGGTAGCCTATCCCTTCTCCTGGGGATCTTGCTGACCCAAGAACTGAACTGGGGTCTCCTGTATTGCAAGCAAGTTCTTTACCAGTTGAGCTACCAGGGAAGCTCTTCTGTATCGTGGCTCAGTGTTAAAGAATCTGCCTGTGAATGCAGGAGACACCAAAGACGCGAGTTTGATCCCTGGGTTGGGAAGATCCCCTGGAGTAGGAAATGGCAACCTGCTCTAGTATTCTTGCCTGGGAAATTCCATGGACAGAGCATCCTGGCAGACTACAGTCCATGGGATCACAGTGAGTTGGACAGAACTGCACATGTGCACACACACACACACACACACACACACACACACACACTCATTTGACTACAACCTTACCAATTGTCTAACATTATGCACTATAACCCATGTTTGAATACTTTACTTTTTCCTCCTAAAGTACAGGATATTATATTCTGCAATGTATGTTCCATCATTATTCTACATGCCATATGATCCTTGCCAATGTCTCTGTGTCTATGAACTTGTTTCTGTTTTGTTACATTTGTTCATTTGTTCTTTAGGTTCCATATATAAGTGAAATCATGATATTTTCTTTATCTGATTTATTTCATTTAGCATAATACCCTCTAGGTCCATCAATATTGTTACAGATGGCAAGATTTTACATTTTTATGGCTGGGTAATGTTCCACTGTATATATATGCCAGTTACTTTTTATCCATTCACTGTTTGATGGACACTTAGGGTGCTTCCATATCCTAGCTATTGTAAACAATGCTGCATTGAACATTGGGATGCATGTATTTTTTTCATATTCTTTGGATAAACACACAAAATTGGGATTTCTGTATCATATGATTTCAGGTTTTAATTTTGCAAGGAAACTCCATACTGGTTTTCATAGTGGCTATACCAGATTGTATTGCTAACAACAGTGTATGAAGTTTCCCTTTTCTCCACATCCTCTCCAAGACTTTTTATTTGTTGCCATTTTGATTGTCACCATTCTTAAATGTGTGATGTTATATCTCATGTGGCATTATGTCTTATACTTATTAGCTTTTCCTTTATGACTAGTGTTATTAATTGAGCATCTTATCATTGCCTGTTAATCTGTATGTCTTCTTTGGAAAAATGTCTATTCAGATCATCTGCCCATTTTTAACTGGATTCTTTTTGTTTTTTGTGATGTTGAGTTTTATGTGTTCTTTGTATATTTTGGATATTATGCCCCTTATTGGATATATCATTTATAAGTATATTTTCCCATTAAGTAGGTTGCCTTTAGTTTTGTTGATGATTTCTTTCATTGTGGAAAAGCTTTTTAAATTTGATGTAATCTTGCTTATTTTTGCTTTTGTTGTCTTTGCCTGAGAATACATACCCAAAAAAGTGTTGTGAATACCAATGTCAAAAAGTTTACTGCTTATGTTTTCTTCAAAGAGTTTTATAGTTTCAGGTAACTTTCAATACATTTTGAGTTTGCTTTTGTATATGGTATAAGAAAGTGGTCTAGTCTCATTCTTTTGCATGTAGCTGCCCAGTTTTCCTAGCACTACTTATTGAAGAAGCTGTCTTTTCCCCATTGCATATTCCTGTCTCCTGTGTCATAGATTATTTGATCATATGAGGGTGGGTTCATTTCTGGGCACTCTATTCTTTTTTTGTGCTAGTACGTTACTGTTCTGATTACTATACCTTAGTAGTATATTTTGAAATCAGGGAGTGTGGCACCTCTAGCTTTGTTTTGCTTTTTTAAGATTGTCTTGGTCATTCAGGGTCTTCTGTTATTCCATCGAATTTTAAGATTATTCATTCTAATTCTGTGGGGAAAAAGACACTGAAATTTTGATAGGGATTTCTTTGAATCTATAGATTGCTTTGTAACCAACAATGTATGGATGTTTTAACAATGTTAGTTCTTCCAATACATGAGCATAATATATTATTAATTTATTTGTGTCATTTCCAATTTCTTTCATCACTATCTTAAACCTTTCAGAGTATAGTTTGTTCACTTCTTTGGTTAAACATATTCTTATGTAATTTGTTCATTTTGATACAATTGTTAATGGGGTTGTTTTCTTAACTTCTTTGATAGTTTGTCTTTAGTGTATGGAAATGCAGTAATCTCTATATCAGTTATGTCCTGTGACTTTATTGAAGTCAGTTATTCATTCAAATGGTTTTTTGATGGCCTCATTTGGGTTTTCTACATATAGTGTCGCCTCATTATAAATAATGATAGCTGTACTTCTTGCTTTCTTTTTGAATGCCTTTTGTTTCCTTTTCTTGTCTGATTGCTGCAGATAGGACTGTATTCAATTAACATGGTAAGTATGAACATCTACACTTTGTTCCTTGTCCTGGAGTAACAGCTTTTAGGTTCTCACTGCCGAGTATCATGGTAGCTGTGAGTTTGTCCTATACAGTCTTTATTGCATTGAAGTATATTCCTGCTATACAAACTTTATGGAGAGGTTTTTTCACAAATGGTCATTGGATTTTGTCACATGATCTATGTGCATCTAATGAGATGATGGTATAATTTTTATTCTTATTTTTTTTTCTATTCTAATTAGATGATTTGTACTATCCTGTTCTCCAGATTGCTAACCCATTCTAATCTGCTGCTGATTTCCACTAGTGTATTTTCCACTAAAGTTACTATATTCTTCAGCTCTATATGGTTCTTTCTCATACTTTTAGTTGAAGTTCTATGTTCCTCCATTCTCCCAAGTTTGGTGAACATTTTTATGATCGTTATTTTGAACTCTTTTTATCAGGTAAATTACTTATTTCATTCATTTATTTCCCCTGCGGTTTAATCTTCTTCCATTTGGAAATATTACTGTCTCTTCATTCTGTTTGACATTCTGTGTTTGTTTTTATAAATTTCCCTGCTGGCTCAGATGGTAAAGAATCTGCCTGCCATGCAGGAGACCCAGGTTTGATCCGTGGGTCAGGAAGAGCCCCTGGAGAAAGCAATAGCTACCCACTTGTTCTGGCCTGGAGAGTTCCATGGACTGTATAGTCCATTGGGTCCCAAAGAGTCAGACACAACTGAACGACTTTCACTTTCTGGGGAGTAAGTCTGCACAGCATTCCTCAAGATATCCCTCCCTAACACAGGTCACTGTACTGGGGAGAATTTCCCCAAAATACTATATTTTGCCTCTCCAACCTGTCTTTATGTGGTCCATCCATCTTCTGTTGTACACAAGCTCTTCAATCAGACCTCATTTCTTCTTTAGGAGGAATTGCTTTGCATGGAGGTGTCTGTAGGAAGAGGAGAGTTCAGTCTTTCTACACCATCTTGGACCAGAAAATTCTCATTACGAGCAATTTTAAGTTGCCTTAAATTAACAATCCTTGTTAATACTTCCATTGCATGAGTTTTTTTCAATAACATTCTTAAAAAATGTTTGTAGTGTTTGAACATATCAAATGTAAAATCAGCAGTGCTGGACAATCTGTTTCATTTATGAACTTATCTATCGTAGATCAATTTTTGATGCCTCTATTTTGATAACCTCAAAGCTTCTTCGGTATATAATGAAATCTTTAAATATGTCTCTGACCAAAAGACAAAAAAACCCCAAAAAACTTCCAAATATATTGCTTTTTTTCATCTAAGTGCCTAGACCTTCACCAGGGTCTTGATCACACCAGGCCCAAATCATTATGCTTGTGTCCTTCACATCATCCCTACCTCCTGTCTCTGACTACTCACTTTCATCTGTAATTCAAATTGATAAAACCGAAGTACTTCCATCCTCATGTGTCTTTTTGAATTAGTGACCTAAGTACCTCCTTTGCCTCTGTTTGAATCTTTGAACTTTGCATCAGACTTCCTTTGTCTTCATAGTGTGTATCCTAGTCTGAACAGAGAGAATTTATTTCTATCTTTATCTCCTTGTGAAAAGTGACTGTTTTATTACTTGTTCTGCAACCCAGATTTTCTTATTCTTTTAATACTTATTCTCCCTTTACAATCTGTACTATTTATTTCACACATCCTTAAACTTGTGTCATCTTTATAATGGCTAATAGAATTTAGTACAGCTGTCCCTTGTATACATGAGGGATTGGTTATAGGGGCCTCCTCAGATACCGAAATCTGTGGATGCTGAATTTCCTGATGTAAATTGGTACAGAACTGTCCGTCGTCTGTAGCCACAGGTTCTGCATCCATGTCATGTCTGAATTTGCAGCCCCATGGACTGTAGCCTTCCAGGCTCCTCTGCTCATGGGATTTTTCATCTTGAGTAGGGTGTCATTTCCTACTTCAAAGGATCTTCCACACCAAGGGATCGACCCTGCGTCTCTTGGGTCTCCTGCATTGGCAGGCAGGTTCTTTGCCACTGGTGCCACCCAGGAAGCCACGGCATCCACGGATTCAACCTATTTCCGGTTGAAATTCAGTCCACAGTTATTTAAATCCATGAATGCAAAGCCTGCAGATACAGAAGACCTACTGTGCATTTACTGGAAAAAATCTGCATATAAATGGGCCTTCTCAGTTTAAGCCCATGTTATTCAGTGGCCAAGTGCATTTAATTTTTTCTAGCTTGTATGGATGGAGGAAATTGTGGGTGCCTCATGCAGGTAAAAATGAACATTAATATTTTAAAATACCTAATGTTACTCTCCAAATATGACATTTCAAATGTAGCATAATTAAATGTATAAATTAATTGAATATTTTCTCCCTCTTAAAAATCATCTTTGCTTTGCAGAGCATCCACACAGAAATATATATTGCTTATAAAAGCCATATTTTTGACCTCTTATGCTTCAACTGTATGGGTGGTTCAACTGTATGGGTGGATGTGTACATTAAAAAAAAAAAAGTAGCTTTGAAATAGTTGTTAGTAGGATTCTATTCGGAGAAGGCAATGGCACCCCACTCCAGTACTCTTGCCTGGAAAATCCCATGGACGGAGGAGCCTGGTAGGCTGCAGTCCATGGGGTCGCCAGGAGTCGGACACAACTCAGCGACTTCACTTTCACTTTCCACTTTCATGCATTGGAGAAGGAAATGGCAGCCCACTCCAGTGTTCTTGCCTAGAGAATCCCAGGGACAGAGGAGCCTGGTGGGCTGCCATCTGTGGGGTCACACAGAGTCGGACACAACTGACGTGACTTAGCAGCAGTAGTGGCAGTATTCTATTAAAATGTCAACTATTAAAGTTGGCAAATGACAACTTTCTAAGGAGAGAAAATAAAACCTACATGAGTGATGTTGATATACTTTGTATTTATGATAAGAACAAACATATTGTTTTATGACAGTGGATTTCAAAATTTCAATAAAACACATTTGGAAACAAGGTATAAAATATAAATAATGTGAAATAGGAAGAATTATAGCTAATATTTGTCAGGAGATTAATATATACATAACTCCTTAGGAAGTATTGGCCACTGTAGAAAATATTAATATAGGAACATGCATAGTACAGGTAGGAAGAGATATCTAATTTCATAAATTTTATGTAGATCAGAAATATTAAAATTTAGCTGTCTGATTCTTGATAATTATAATCTGGGTAACCTGTGTACAGAACTTTCTCCTACCTTTAGTTAGAGTCTCATGAATTGATGAAATTATTTATGATCTTTTCAATTCAAATGGCATGAGACTTTGGAAATTCAGGGTATTAGCAATCAATATACTCAATATAATAGATAAATGACTTGAGCAGGTGGTATTTAGTGCTTTTACACTTATTGGTCACTTGGGAGGATTCATAATTTCTGAAGTTGATGCCAGTTAGAATAATGTTCTCAGTGACTAAAGAAACTAAGTCGAAAAAACACAACTCCCTTAGAAGAATGCATAAACAGTATATATATAGTATCTTTCATTCATTTCAGATTTCAGTCTGGCAGCAACAAACTAAATTCACAAGTAAATTACCTTTGGGGGATAAAAAGATAAAGACACAGCCTTATTCTTTAGTATGTTCTACTTCTGAGATGAGATCATCAGACACATAGATAGACGACAAAGCCCTGGAGTGAAAAAATACAAAGTTTGACTCTAAGGTTTTAATATGCAACAAAGGCAGGTAACTTGTTCTCTTTTAACCTCAACTTCTCCATGTACCATTGTTAGATACATTGTAGGTTTTTCTCTGATTTCAGATTGTCCAGGAAGTTTGTAATTTGCTTGGTTCTGTCTTGTTGCAACAAAAATTTGAAGTGATGACAGGCCAGTGTTAGAGCTTTGGTGTGGACAAGTGTTACAGCCCTGTGTTACAGCTCAGTTTTATTTAGAAAGTAAAGGAAAATACATCCTCAAGGCTTGAGAGTGAGCTGACCCAAAAGACACGAAGAGAAGGGAAGCCCCAGTCTTTTTAGGCTTCCTCCTTTTACTCATTTGTCTCCTCCCTGCTGAGCCCGCCCTATGTAAATTGGGCTAGCTAGGAGGGGTATTTATTTCATCTGAGGTCCTCGCTCTGGTCCTCAGACCTTCCTTTGTTCTATTTTCATGGGCTTTGTCCCTTCTTTGTCTTTTAGCCACCAACATTTTGGACTCCTTTTTCCTATTCTAGCTACCTAACACTCCCCCCTCAAGAGATGGGAGGCCCAATTCTTTGGTAATAGGGACGTCGAGGGCTCTCTGGCTACTTCCTGCTGAACTGGGACAGCGAGGGGAACTGGACATCCCCCTCTTGCTAGTCTCAAGCCTCAGAGTCCTTATAGTGGTGTTCATCTAAGTGTGAGTGATATTTTCTGTGGTCAGCTGTAGTTTTCCATATCCTTGTTAAACTGGCACTACGTCTCGTAGCTTGTTGACCTGCACAGAGACAAAACAGATTAGACAATTGATAATACATGGAGCAATCATAAGCAGCATCAATATGGTGATAACAGGGATTAGTAGCAGCATTAGGCAACTCCAAATTCCCCCTCGCCAGGAGAAGGATCCCCCCAAAAGAAATTGTAGCAACCCCAAGAATTCTCCAGCTCATTCTTTTGAGGTCCTGTAGGATCTAGGATATTTTTCTTGAGACTTTCTTTAACTTAGCTAGAGGTTCAGTTCAATTGCTCAGTCATGTCTGACTCTTTGCATCCCTATGAACTGCAGCACACCAGGCTCCCTGTCCATCACCAACTCCCGGACTATACCCAAACCCATGTCCATCGAGTCGGTGATGCCATCCAACCATCTCATCCTCTGTCGTCCCCTTCTCCTCCTGCCCTCAATCTTTCCCAGCATCAGGGTCTTTTCAAATAAGTCAGCTCTTCGCATTAGGTGGCCAAAGTACTGGAGTTTCAGTTTCAACATCAGTTCTTCAATGAACACCCAAGATTGATCTCCTTTAGGATGGACTGGTTGGATCTCCTTTCAGTCCAAGGAACTCTCAAGAGTCTTCTCCAACACCACAGTTCAAAAGCATCAATTCTTCAGCACTCAGCCTTCTTCACAGTCCAGCTCTCACATCCATACCTGACCACTGGAAAAACCATAGCCTTGACTAGACAGACCTTAGTTGGCAAAGTAATGTCTCTGCTTTTGAATATACTATCTAGGTTGGTCATAACTTTTCTTCTAAGGAGTAAGCGTCTTTTAATTTCATGGCTGCAATCACCATCTGCTGTGATTTTGGAGTCCCCCAAAATAAAGTCTGACACTGTTTCCACTGTTTCCCCATCTATTTCCCATGAAGTGATGGAACCACATGCCATGATCTTAGTTTTCTGAATGTTGAGCTTTAAGTCAACTTTTTCACTCTCCTTTCTCACTTTCATCAAGAGAAGGGTGGTGTCACCTGCATATCTGAGGTTATTGATATTTCTCCTGGCAATCTTGATTCCAGCTTGTGCTTCCTCCAGCCCAGCATTTCTCATGATGTACTTTGCATACAAGTTAAATAAACAGGGTGACAACATACAGCCTTGACGTACTCCTTTCCTGATTTGAAACCAGTCTGTTGTTCCATGTCCAATTCTAACTGTTGCTTCCCATGAACAACATATCTCATTCAAGGTGGCTGAAGTCCTTCCTTTTTCAGGGATTAGGAGATCTATCTCCTGTCTATTTTGGAGTACAACCCCTGACAAGCTGTGTTGGCTCTTTAGAGCTATCCTGAGAAATCTTATTCCCAGAAACTTAATTTTGGGGGTGTTCATTAGAATGGCACTCATTTGTAATTCTGAATAAGTATCTGAGATTGCCCAAGGGCTCACCGGTGTATTGAATGCCTCTTTTGTTTTCTTCCATGACTTGACTCATGAGTAGTGAATCCAGAAGTCACGTCCTGGTACCTTTACTGCTGTAGGGGTAGAAAGTATTACAGGGTAGGGGCCCTTCCATGAGGGCTGGAGTTGAGACTTTGGGGACCATCTTTCCAGACTTTAATTAAGACTTGAGTCCCTGGAGCATACAGTGGTAACTCTTCAGAATATTTGGGTCCTGTTTGACACCCAACAAGTGTATATCCTGTTGGAATTGCCCAATGGCCATGGTATAAGACTGGAGAGTCTGAGCCTCTGGATCTAGGAAGAGATCATTGACATAAGCAAAAGGTTTCCCATATAGCATCTCATGAGAGCTAAGACCAACCTGTTCCTTAAGGGAAATACAGGTGCAGAGGAGAGCTATTGGTAAAGCCTCCTTCCCTCCCAGGGAGGTCTCCTGGGTTAACTTTTTTTATCACTGATTTTAAGAATTGGTTGGCTCTTTCTACTTTTCCTGAAGACTGAGGCCTCCAGGCACAATGCAGATAATAAGTATGCCCAATGCTTTAGAGACCCCTTGGGGGTCCCATTATCACTTTGTAATGACCTGGACAGACCACATCTTGGAATGATTTGATGGAGCAGTTTTAGTTTTTTTTTAAACCACCTCCTCAGCCTTCTCAATCTGGGTGGGAAAGCCTTCAATCCATCCTGTGACTGTATCTATCATGACTAATAAGTATTTATACCCTTGAGAAACTGGCATCTAGGTGAAGTCCATCTGCCAGTCCTCTCCTGGGTAGGCCCCAAGTTGTTGGACAGGCTGCGTCAGCTGCTGTCTTCAAGCTCCTTGGAGGTTGTTTAATTGGCAAGTGGGACAAGAGGAGACCACTTGCCTTATAGTTGTTTGCAGGCCTGTTTCTCTGAAGCACCTTTTTAGTAACTTTTGGAGGGCCTTTTCCCCTAAATGAGTGGTGGCATGTAAGGAGTTAACTAACTTCCATTGGAGGTTCCCAGGGCGAAAAAGGAGTCCCTCCTTTTGGAACCACTCTATATGATCTTCTTGAAAGCCATCACTCTTAGCTTTAAGAGTCTCACTTTCAGTATATGAAAGAGTTTCTGGCAAATTAGTCTGTGGAACTAAGGTAGCAACCCCTATTAGGTCAATATTCTGTAATGCTGCTCTCTTAGCTGCCTGATTGGGTGCTTGGTTCCCTTGGGTCCCTTCCGTGCTCCCTTTTTGGTAAACTTTACAGTGGGAGACTGAAACCTCATTGGCAGATGGACTGCCTCCAAGAGCCTAAGGATTTTACCACCATATTTGATTGGGGATCCTCGGCTGATCAAGTGGTTTCTTTCTTTCCAAATAACAGCATGTGCATGTAGCATCAGAAAGGCATACTTGGAGTCAGTGTAAATGGCTACTCTTTTTCCTTTTCCCAGCTCTAAAGTTCATGTCAGGGCTATGAGCTCAGCTAATTGGGCTGAAGTACCTGGTGGCAAAGGTTTAGCCTCTGTGGTATCAAAATTGGAGACTACCGCATTTCCGGCTTTTCTTTTGCCATCCAAGAGAAAGCTGCTTCCATCAGTGTACCAGATTTCCTCAAGACTGATTAGAAGATCTTCTGACAATCCCTCTCGAGGTTTCGTCACGTGGTACAAGGTTTCTAGGCAAGAGTGAAAGGAAAGAGAGCCCTCGGGGGTAGGCAGGAGGGTGGCAGGCTTAAGAACCTCACAAGGGGATATAGTGCGGACTGGATTTTCCATCAGCACTACTTGATATCTGAGGATTCTTTGATCAGACATCCACAAATGGCCTCTCCCATTTAGGAGTTGTTTCACTTGGTGGCTGGTAAAAATAGTTAGTTTGCCCCCAAAAGAGAGTTTTAAAGCATCTTCTATTAAGATTGCAATAGCTGCAAGATTTCGAAGGCAGGGAAAGATCTCTTCCCAATATGGGAATAGGATACTCGGGGCCACCAGAAACTGGTGGGAAAATATTCGTCCATCCCAGCAACAAAGAAGTGCTCAGGTGAATCTTTTTGTAATTGTTTTTCCTGTAGCACCCAAAATGGTACAGGTCTGGGGTTGCACAGAGTCGGACACGACTGAAGCGACTTAGCAGCAACAGCAGCAGCAGCTGGGGGGATAAGGCTCTGGAGCAGGAGGTCAGCACAGAGTAGGTAGCCCCTGTGTCAACCAGGAAATTATTGAAACTACCAGCCACACCCAGTTGCACTCTTGGCTCTAGCCTAGCCCTGTGATGGTTATCTGTGACAGGTGGGCTGGCTGGAGCAGGCTGCTTCAGTCTTGTTGAACTATCGTGAGGGAAGGCTTGGCACTTGACCTTGAGGCTCTTGGGTCCCCAGGGCAGAGTGCCACCCAATGCCCCAAGCGATGACATTTGTAGCAAGCCATTTTAGGAGACTTGTGACAGTTTGGACACTCTTTGGCCCAATGTCCTGCCTGTCTACAGATTAGGCATTTTCCTCATGCCTTGTCCTCTAAGGACTCGAGTTTCACCATAGGGCTTCCCTGGAGGGCGGCCAGCATCTGGGCATGCCTTGTCTCTTTCCTTTTCTCCCTTTCCTGGGCCTTGGTCCCCTTCTCCTGTTCTCTGTTATAAAAGGTATTGGTGGCTGTCTGGACTATCTCATCTAAAGAGGCTACAGGTTCCTGCTGCTGTAGCTGTTGTAACTTTATCCTGATGTCTGATTCACACTGGGACAGGAATTTGTCCTTTAAAATCACCTGTCCCTTGTAAGAGTCCAAGTTCAGATTGGTAAACTTTCGCATGGTATCTTTTAGAAAGGCAACAGGGTTCTCGTTAGACTCCTGAGTTGTTGCTGAGACTGGGACAGTCCCACAACTAACAGGCTTTCTTCTATTTCCATGGGTGGACTTCCTTAGGGGGGAGTCTTTCTGAAGCTTATCCTACCCAGTACTGTTGGAACCTGAGAGCCAGGCATCCCTGGGTCAGGGCGCAGATCCCTAGGCAGGCTGAGGCATGACAGCCTCCTGGAGATCAAATCCCTGGGCAAGTGTAGGCATGTTGACCTCCTGGGACCCCTGGACTGGTGGATCCCTGAACAGGTTGAGGCATGACAATCTTTTGAGAACCAGATCCTCAGGCAGGTCGAGGGAGGTCGACCTCCTGGGACCCCCGGACTGGAGTTGGTCATCCCCAAGGTCTCCAGCATGACCAGTGCTGGGTAAGATTAAGGGGTTGTAATCTTAACTCATTGCTGATTTGTCCACCGCAGATAGGAATAGATATCATGATGTAAAGCAATCGAAGCCTGTGACCTGAGACTGGGAACCTGGCAAACCAGCCAGAAGCCTTATCCTCTTATTGCTCTGAGGGAATGTAAGACACTGATTTCTTCCCCTAGTCCTCCATAAGAGCAGGTTAGGGTGTCTCCAATGGTAAACATCTCATTGTCATAGACCCACTCTAGGTAATAGCAGAAATAATGACAAAGGGGTGATTATCTAGTCCTGTTAGGCCCCTAACAGGGGCCTTAATAACTCTTAATATTAAGAGTATTTTAATAATACTGTGGTGGAGCAATGTTGCCTACAAGGGGGCAGGGTCCTGGCTGTAGGAGTTAGTAAGTAGCTTAAGAACAAATTGATAAGAGGAAGCAGACCAGATGTTCCATAAAAATAGAGTAGAGATTTGATGTGGGGGTATATTTGTAACTTTAGGAGAAGGGTGGTAAGTGGGCCCAAATGGTCTGCAGGGCAAACATTATCCCTGGAAGTGGCAAACATTATCCCTGGAAGCTCAATTGCCCTTGAAGGATGCCAGCAGATGGGCTTCTGGCAGGCATTGTGTGCCTGTCACCCACCTTACCAGGTTCACTGAGAGATGCTGTTGTTGCACATGTTGTAGGAAACATGGAAGATGAAGGCCTGAATATCTAGAGGGATTGGATATTATACAGTATTTCCTTCCCATAGGCCAGCTATTTTCTGGTTGTTCCTCTAGAAGATTGTAGAGGCAACATTGTGAGCCAGGACAGGCCTCAGGAAAAGAGCATGAAACAGGAGGGAAGCGGGCAGGGCACAACTTTTAAAAGAATGACATAGCCCAAGGGCATAACATAAACCAATTAAAAGCAAATGGGTCCAAGATGACAAGCCAAATTCAACTAAACCTTGATCCTCAATCCTCAAGCTCACTGACACACCCAGAGGTGCCAGGAGAGTTCCAAGGCATTGTCAAAAGATGCAGGAGTGGGTGGTTCCCCCAGTTGTTGGAATGGTCCTCCCACTCATTAGCATATGAAATCACCCAGTTCACAAAAAATTAACCATACCGCTTTCCATGGCCCCTGCACTGTCCTCTGTGACGATCCACACCCCGTGGAGTGTGTTTCTCTCTGAATCTGAACAAATCCATCTCTTACTTATCGCTGTGTCTCTAATTGAATTTTTGCAATAAGACATCAGAGCCTGAGCTTCATTAGGTCCTGAAGGCAGGCACCATGGGTTTTGGCTGGGCTCAAGTTCCCAGAGAGGAGAGAGGAACTGAAGGATGAGAGGAAAAAGCAGTGGGAAAAGTGTGCCAAGGAATCCCCTTCATAACCTGCTGCAAAATATGCTAAGTACTTGACTTGTGCTCACAATTTTCATTGGCCTGATCCTTGGCACAAAGAATAAGGATAGAAGAACCCCCACACACTTGGGTAACAGCTACTAGGGTGCAGAGGATAGTGGAGCCTTCGGGACATGCTAGGGAGTAGCCTCACTGCTGCTGCTGCTGCTAAGTCGCTTTAGTCATGTCCGACTCTGTGCGACCCCATAGACGGCAGCCCACCAGGCTACCCTGTCCCTGGGATTCTCCAAGCAAGAAAACTGGAGTGGGTTGAGTCCCTCAATTGTACCCACTGCTGTTCACCTGTTCATGGAAAGTTTGAGGAAACAAGAAATAAGAGATTGTAAAGGAATTAAGATTTTGTTAGCCATATGTCCCTCTAGCCTTAGGAGTAGGGACCTCCTACCTTAACCAGAGGTCTTCCAGAATCTGAAACTGAGCCACATGAGCTTTCTGCTGAGTTTTATTTTCTGTCCTGGTTCCCAGCACTCTGGGCTTCTTGTCACTTCCCCTGCACTGGGTTTTCTTTGCGTTCTGCTTCTACTGTGGGAGCTTTCTCAGAGTTGGGCTTCTGCTGTACTTGGCCTCTGCCTGGAGAAGGCCGAGCTGAGTTGTTTCAGCTGGGTTAAATCTGAGTCACAGCACCATAGATATTGGGGGAGTTTGTAATTTCCTTGCTTCTGTCTCATGGCAACAATAATTTGAAGCAACGGACGGACCAGTGTTACAGCCCCCTGTAATTTCCCCGGATCAACCAATGTTACAGCCCCGTGTTACAGCTCAGTTTTATTTAGAAAGTAAAAGAAAATACATCCTCGAGGCGTCAGGGTGGGTCGATCCAAAAGACACAAAAGAAGGGAAGCCCCAATCTTTCTAGGCTTCCTCCTTTTATACATTTGTCTCCTCCCCCACTGAGCCTACCCTATGTAAATTGGGCTAGCCAGGAGGGGTGTTTGTTTTATCTGAGGTCCTCACTCCAGTCCTCGGACCTTACTTTGTTCTATTTTGCTGGCTTTTCCCTTCTTTATCTTTTAGCCACCACCATGTTGGACTCCTTTTTCCTATTCCAACTACCTAACAAGATGTTAATAGAAGTTGGCTTAGAAACAGTTTCTCTTTTAGCACTGACTTCATATCTTTAGCCTTTAACTAAATCTTAATCCTGAACATCAGTAAACCATCAGATATTATTCAGAAACAAGACTCCTTGAACGTGGTAGAGTGCAGTGATTACTGGTTCTTAACATAAATGCCTAGTTTCAAATTTCACATCTTCTGTCTTCTCACTGTATGATTTGGTTGTAGGTAACTACTCTGAGCCTCATTTATCCTTGTCTAGATTGCTTTGAAGACATTGGACATACATATACATATATGTATATGACAGATGAAATTAAACAATATGTAAAAATATAAGCATATTCAAATCCTCAAGAATATTTGCTATTATTATTTAGGAACATGAAAATGATAGGGTTTGATCAAGTGATCCTTGAAAAATTTGAATCAAATGGAAATTCTCTTGCTTCAGAATGATTAAGAAAGCTAGACTCTTGAAAGAGCAAGTGTAACAGGGAAGAGTCAAAACTGACTAAAAGTGCCTTTCTTCAGATGCCTGTCAACCTGTAGGTGGCAGGAAGGAAGAAATTTACACATTCCCCTGCCTGAGGCTTGCCATTCTAGGAGATATTTCAGGAGTAAATGATCTTTTTACTTTGTTTCCTCACCTGCCCCCGTCTCAGATCCATAAAAGAACCTGGCATCAGGATGATTATTTTGAGACTTCAGTCTGCAGTCTTCATCAGCCTGATCTTGGGTGGCCTTGACCTGCTCCAGCTTGGAACTGGGCTGGGTCACATTAGTGGAAGCACCAGATCCTAGCCACTAGACAAGTGGCTTTGCAGAAAAGAATTTACACAAAGAGAGAAAGTAGTGAAGCAAGTAAAGCATTAGAAGGAAAAAGACTGCAGTACATGTGGATAGACGCATGAACACACTTTGAGAGTTCCTGAGTTGCACCTGCGTAGCAGTTTAAATCACTTACATGGGGCATTTCTTCGAGATTTCTTTTGGCCAATCATTTTGATTTGCCTGGTTCACACTCCATGTTTGGTGTATCTAAGGATCTTTCCATGTGTGCGCATGCCTAGATGTATCCTACTGAAAAGGCATCTGGGTAGAGCATCCCTTGACATGACTCCCCTTTGGCCTCCAAGGAGCCTTTTCTGCACATGTGTGGTGGGGGAAATCTCCTGACTTCGGGAACAAAAAATATGTGGTCTGTGCACGGTCCAGCCT
Organism: Oryx dammah; assembly: GCF_014754425.2. Taxonomy (NCBI): domain Eukaryota; kingdom Metazoa; phylum Chordata; class Mammalia; order Artiodactyla; family Bovidae; genus Oryx; species Oryx dammah. The sequence continues at coordinate 133,383,787 of NW_024070186.1, read as the reverse complement.
CCTCTCTTAATTGCCCTGCTATTCTTGGAGTTTTGATCCATAGGGAATGAATCTCCAATTGCTTTCCACTGGGGGACCCATCTCCTCCTGCCTCAAACCAGATTTCTGAATGAAGTCATATTCCTTGCCTCAACATCTTGTCTCTTGGATTCATTGGCCTGCTGTATGGTGAGAAGAGTGAGCTTGGACTTGGCAACTCAAGGAGACTTTAGACAATGCGTGGGAAGAGTGATAGAAAGCAGGTTACAAATTCAGAAATCAGTTCTTGGTTATTCACTGGCTAAGGATGAAAATTCCAGGAGTGATTCATATATGCATGCTAAGGTTGAAACACATGGAATATGCCTGAACTTGGCTCAGAGGTTAAAGTGCCTGCCTCCAATGAGAGAGACCCGGGTTAGATCCCTGGGTCGGGAAGATCCCCTGGAGAAGGAAATGGTAACCCACTCCTGGGTATTCTTGCCTGGAGAATCCCATGGATGAAGAAGCCTGGTAGGCTACAGTCCACGGGGTCGCAAAGAGTCAGACACGACTGAGCGACTTCACCTTCACTTTCACCTTACCTTAGTGATAACTGATAAATCCAGAAATGCTCAGAATATGTAAAAATAAAGGTATTCTAGGTTTTTACATTTCCCCTAAACTTAGAATTGGCATTTCGCTCCTTAGCAGTGAATGAAAGTGGGAAAAGAGCATGTTAAGCATTTCCTTCTTTTTTAGAACAGTATAAAGAAGTAGACTAAGCCACAAATAAAGATATTCATATATTTGTTCATTTTATAAAAACTCTTAGAAATGAAAGATAGCTTTGCATTCCTTTAAAAATTTACATATAAAAGACAACAACAATATTTGACTCCTAGGCTAATATTATTTGCTTTCTGGGAATACACATAAAGCTTCAAGAGAAGTGGTTTGATCTTGTGCTGTCACCATAGTTGGGAAAAAAAAAAAATTGCTACACATGAAAATGTGAGTGTTAAATCAGGGAAATTTAGATGAAAGATCACAGGAAATCATCTTCTGTGAAAAATACTTTCCTTCATTTTGGGGAAATTAGTATAAATAATTCTTAGTAATTTTTGATTAAAAATGCTATATTGAAAGTGACATAGTTTTCTATGACCTTCTTTTTTAAAATTGCTTTCTTTACTTTTTAATTGGAAGATAATTACTTTACAATGCTGCATTGGTTTCTTCCATACTTTAGATTTCTCAGGTAAATGTTGAGACAACAGTTAATTATCTCTAATCAAATCTTATTGTGAAGTCACTACAAAATGTATTCTCAAAACAATTGTTTTAAGCAGGGATCTTGGTAAGTCCAAAAGTTTATCATAAATGATTAAATGTTAGAAAATAAAACATGCAGCTTTATTAAAAAAAAAAAGAACTAAAATGTTTGCACCCAGAAAAAGAAATGGTAATTCTGTGATGTGATACAGGTGTTAGCTAATGCTAACACATGAATAATATTAGCCTAGGAGTCAAATATTAGGAAGTGAAGTGAAGTGAAGTGAAGTTGCTCAGTCGTGTCCAACTCTTTGAGACACCATGGACTGTAGCCCATCAGGCTCTTCCATCCATGGGATTCTCCAGGCAAGAATACTGGAGTGGGTTGCCATTTCCTTCTCCAGGGGATCTTCCCAACCTAGGGATTGAACCCAGGTCTCCTGCATTGCAGGCAGACGCTTTAACTTTGGAGCCACCAGGAGTGACTTTGAACCCAGAAAAAGAAATGGTAATTCTGTGATGTGATAGAGGTGTTAGCTAATGCTGTAGCAGTAATTATCTTACAACATATAAGTGTATCAGATCATCATACTGTACACTTTAAGCCTAAACAATGTTGTATGTCAACTGTATTTCAGTAAAACTGGAAGAAATGATTCAAGATTGATAGATATTTTCTCTCAGCACTTTGAAGAGTTTATTTTGTCTCCTGTAATTTTAAGATACTTTTTTTTTAAATTTTAAAAGTGAAATAGAGAAATTATGTAAAAGTGTACAGTTAATAGATTGGCCATGTTATGGGCTGAATTGTGTTTTCCAGAAGATGTTACAGTTCTAAACTCCAATATTTGTGAATGTGATTTTGTTTGGAAATAATGTCTTTGCAGATGATCAAGTTAGGTCAATAGAGTGGGTCCTAATCCAATATAATTGTGTCCTTTTGAAAAAGTTTAGACACAGTGACAGAAATGCATGGAGAAAGCATGATTTAAAGACAAAGGGAGAACCTTGTCTCCAAGCCAAGGAACACTCGAAGTTACCAGAAGCTAGCCATGAAGCATGGGACAGATTTTCACTCACAGCCCTCAGAATAACCAATCCATAAATGCTTTCATTTTGGAATTCCTGCTTCTAGAACTATGAGGCATTTCTGTTGTTGAAGATACTACTGTCTGGTAATTTGCTATGGAAGCCCCAGAAGATTAATCTAGACATGGATATTTTAATCAACAGAAATAAAAGCCAGAGAAAACTTAGCACTTCCTGTTGTCAGACCCTATCTGGTCTTTCTTGATGCCTTTATGAGGCACTTCAAGCATTAAGTACCTTAGTAGACCCTCATCATATCAACCCCCCATTTCCCCTGCTCCTTTCCTGCATGGGCCCTCTACTGTCAGGCACCTGCAGTGCTTACCAGGCAGCAGTTTCACTTCTCCTCGTTGACACTCCTTTCTGTCCTTTCTGAATCATAACAGCTCCCAACTCTCTAGGTAAATAAATACGAGTGAACATAGCCACCAGTGTGCTAGAGTCCTTAGTACTTTATATCCCATGTAAAGAAGAGCTCTTTTATTTATTTATTTTTTTGTCTTTTTTTTTTTTAAATTTCACTTTATTTTACTTTACAATACTGTATTGGTTTTGCCATACATCAGCATGAATCCACCATGGGTGTACATGAGTTCCCAATCCTGAACCCCCCTCCCCCCTCCCTCCCCATACCATCTCCCTGGGTCATCCCAGCGCACCAGCCCCAAGCATCCTGCATCTTGCATTGAACCTAGCCCGGCGATTCCTTAATGTTGTAGTTTATACCAGGCAGGTATCCAAGTATACCATAAGTGCACCAGTGACTCACAGAAATTTCAATGAAAATACTTTTCTGTTTAAGAAGGTACACTGTGAAGTCAGGCTTAAAATCTATAAGCTCCTGTGAGTTCCTATGAGTTTTATATTTCATATAAAAATCTATGGGTTTTTATAAATGCATTTCCCAAGTGAATCTTCAAACCTCTATACAAAGTCAATTTACTAAATATGTTAGTTATTAGGAATGCCAATAATTGACAGAAATAGACTCAGAATGAGATCTCCCCCAAATATGTATCAGTGGCAAATAACCACTAAAATTTGTTTGAAATCATTGGTCATTAGGAAATATACAAATAAAACCCACAATAACTTGCTGCTACATGGTAGCTCAGCTGGTAAAGAATCCTCCTGCAATGCAGGAGACCCTGCTTCGATCCCTAGGTCAGGAAGATCTGCTGGCGAAGGGAGAGGCTACCCACTCCAGTATTCTTGGACTTCCCTTGTGGCTCAGACAGCAAAGCAATGTGGGAGACCTGGGTTTGATCCCTGGGTTGGGAAGATTCTGGAGAAGGGAATGGCTATCCCCTTTGGTATTCTAGCCTCGAGAATCCCCATGCACAGAGGAGCCTGGCAGGCTACAGTCCATGGGATCCCAAAGAGTTGGACATGACTGAGGGACTTTCATTTTCACTTCCATACGGCTACTAGCATTGCTTAAATGATAAATCACACAAGGCAGAGTGCTGTTGAGGCTGTGAAGACATGTAAACCCTCATGCCTTGTTGGTGGGAACTTTGGAAAACAATAGAGAAGCTTCTTTTAAACTTATACTTATCATGTGACTGCTATTTTACATGTAAGTATTTACTCAAGAGAAATGGAAATATGTGTTTGTACAATGACCTGTTCATAGAAGCTTTATTCATATAGCCCCAAACTGAAAATAACCCAGATGTCCCTCCATTGGTAAATGGATAAACAAAACACTACTCATTAATAAAAGTAATAGCTCATAAATATATATATAACACAATATATAAATCTACAAAGCATTAAAGTCAGAGAAAGCAGAGAAGACTATATAGTATATGATGCCATCACTATGATATTCTGCAATAAGCACAACTCTAGGAAGAGAAATCTGAATGTAGTGGTCAGAGACTAGAGGTGATAGCATGGAAATAAAACACTTTATAAAATTTTATTGATGATGGAGTGGTATCTCATATACTTGTTGTTGTTTAGTCACTAAGTCATGTGTGACTCTTGTCACCTCATGTACTATAGCCTGCTAGGCTCCTCTCTCCATGGGATTTCCCAAGCAAGAATATTGGAGTGGGTTGCCATTTCCTTCTCCAGAGGATCTTCCTGACCCAGGGAGTGAACATGTGTCTCCTGCATTGACACGCGATTTCTTTTACCACTAGTTGCCACCTGGGAAGCCCGGGTGCTTTAAAAATTCACAATTATGAAATTAATTAAGGAAAATTTTAAACATGCAATGTTTAACAACTTTAAAATAGGTTCTAATTGCACTGTTGGTTATTACTAATTTCTTTTCATACTAGTCTAATTTATGCTTCTTTTTTTAGTAAAGGACTGGGAGAAGGCAATGGCACCCCACTCCAGTACTCTTGCCTGGAAAATCCCATGGGCGGAGGAGCCTGGTGGGCTACAGTCCATGGGGTCGCGAAGAGTTGGACATGACTGAGCAACTTCACTTTCACTTTTCACTTTCATGCATTGGAGAAGAAAATGGCAACCCACTCCAGCGTTCTTGCCTGGAGAATCCCAGGGATGGGGGATCCTGATGGGCTGCCATCGATGGGGTCACACAGAGTCGGACACGACTGAAGTGACTTAGCAGCAGCAGTACTGTTATAGGACTTCCCAGGTGGCACAGTGGTAAAGAATCCATATGGCAATGCAGGAGACACAGGAGACATGGGTTCCATTCCTGGGTCAAGAATATCCCCTGCAGTAGAAAATGCAAACCACTCCAGTGTTCTTGCCTGGAAAATGCCATGGATAGAAGAGCCTGGCAGCCTACAGTCCACTGAGTCACACAGAGTTAGACAGGACTAAGCCACTGAGTATGCATGCCTACTCTATTACAGGAAGGCACATCTTGAAGAGGAGAAGGTTTGAATTCTCATGGGGGTTTGGGGTCAACTCCAATGGGTTAGGACCAACAGTGCCAGTGCAACCTACTTCCTGCAAACACAATGTCACACTTAATATGAAAAAAAAAATCAGATTTTTGTAACGTGCCTTGCAAGTTGAAATTCTTTCTATGAGGGCAAACACAATAGGAGTTTGGGCCACCAGGATCCTCTGAACATCCAAGTTTCAAGCATTGCTTTAGATGGTAAATTTCTAATTTTTTCCCCTAAGATGACACATCTCCATTCACATTAAATTCTTATGGTAAGGAATTAGAGTGTTCTATCTGCTATATTTGATTTTCTAGGTAAGATTACTGGAGTGGCTTGCCATTTTCTACTCCAGGGGATCTTCCTGACCCAGGATTCAACCCCCATCCCTTGCATCTCGTGTCTGACTCTTTGCGATCCCATGGACTGTAGCCTACCAGGCTCCTCCCTCCATGGGATTCTCCAGGCAAGAGTACTGGAGTGGGTTGCCATTTCCTTCGCCAGGGGATCTTCCCAACCTGGGGATCGAACCCAGGTCTCCCGCATTCCAGGCAGACGCTTTAACCTCTGAGCCACCAGGGAAGCCCAAATTCTTATGGTAAGGAATTAGAATTTTCTATCTGCTATATTTGATTTTCTAGGTAAGAATACTGGAGTGGCTTGCCATTTTCTACTCCAGGGGATCTTCCTGACCCAGGATTGAACCCTCATCCCTTGCATCTCCTGCACTGGCAGGTGGATTCTTTACCAACTATGCCACCTGGGAAGCCCAGCATGTAAGAGTGTATTTCCAGTTATATTTCATTCAGAAAGTTACTAAACTTATTTTCTTCCACATCAAGCTTAAGAAGCTCAGTTGTTGCCCAACTTTGAGGTATGCTCATTTTTTCTGTCCCCCTTGACTTTGGAGGAGCTGGGCACATTCTGATATTTCTGTTAGCCTGGAATGAGAAAGAGACACAATTTAATTCAGGAAGTTTAAGACTTGATTCCCAGTTTTCTCGAATGTTATGGTTTACTATTTTCTCTTCACTTAACAGAAGGCATTCTGCTTCTTACCCAGATGCTGATCACAGATTTGTTACTGCCCTGAAAACATCCCCCTACTTCTGTCTAACATAAAGCTGTCTTACTTTTTTTTTCTAAGAAGAGCAAAGGAAATTTGTGAAACATCAAGAGAACAGTTTTTTCTGCTTCTTTGAGAAAATCAGCTTAGGAAATTCTACACTAAAACGTACTCTTTGTGGCCCCATGGACTGTAGCCTGCCAGGCGGCTCTGTCCATGGAATTCTCCAGATAAGAATACTGCAGTGGGTAGCCATTCCCTGCTCCAGGAGATCCTTCTGACCCAGGGATTGAACCCAGGTCTCCTGCATTGCAGGCAGATTCTTTACTGTCTGAGCTACCTGGGAAGCCCATAAAACATACAACCTACTTTTTATTTTTCACATCTAGAGTTAAAGTACATTTTTAAAAGAATGATGGTAAAAAAAAAGTACAGTCAAAAAATTACAATCTAATTTCATATTAGTTTTTCTGACTTCTATTTGTAGATAATATTTTAAGAAATTCTTCTTCATATACACATTATTTTGGGAAATGAAAGTGTATAAGAATTCTGGTTGCTGAAGGTTTTTTATTCTGGAAGCATTCATGAATATTTCTTTCTTTAAAGGTTGGCACAAAAGAAAATTTATTTCCAACATTTTAATCTTTGATGCTACCCTATAGTTATTTTTTAATGAGATAAATTGGTTTTTCATTTGAGTTCTTTTTTGAAAATTGGTCGACTTATTTGTAGAAAAGAAACTTTAGTTTTTGCATTTCTCTTTTGCTGGTCAGTGTTTCCTAAGTTCTATGTTGTAATTTTTCATTGGTATTCAAGAAATCCTGTAAAATGCATTTAAAATTGTATTATTTGAACTGGACAAATGTAGACACTGGTACATTTGCAAAAATCTCTTCTACAAAAGTGTCTTTGAAAGTTAGCAGAAACTTAGAAAACTATCATGCTTGGGACTTGAGTGAGTTCAGAGGAGAGAAGTACCAGGTGAGGTTAGAGAGGGAGGCAATGGGAAAGGATGTGAATATTGTAATTATGATAAGGGCTAGTGGGCTGTTTCAAAAAGGAATCAACCGGACATGAATATACAGAACAGGCAGTACTGGGTGTAGCAGTGGTGCTGCTGCCTGTCTGTCCCCAGACCCCAGCACAGGTTCCAAATCAACAATTCCTCTGCCACTGATGAAGGTCATTTACCTCTCAGCTGGAGCTGTGACCTTCTTCTGCATCTCTGGGAACTTCTTGTCACTGTCCCAAAGGCTTCATGACCTGAAAAAGAGTCTGATTTCCCCAGGGTCACTCAACAGTGTTTTGACCTAACTAGGCTGAAAGTCATATGGTATAAATTGCAAATGTTCTGCTACCATTTCTAAACAAATCTACCTAACCAATTTACTGTGATGATGGGATGCTCACTTTGAGTCTGTACAAAAATATTTCTTTAAAAAAATTTGAAAAGGAGTTTTATGTTTATGATTAACTTTTCCTGTCAAGGTGCTTAAGGAAAAGGCTAAAGTATCTTTCCATTGTCAATTCAAAGCAGTGTATGAAACCATTTGGAGAAAAGTGTTTGAATAAATTTAATTGCAATTGCCATCTTGTAAGTACAGACATGTAGGTTGTTGAAATTATAGTTTTGAGAAATTTGCAATGTAAAAATTTGGTAGGAATGTATAGAGAATAAAACAGGTATGATGTACCTTGAACTTTCGAACTCATGTAGTTTTTAATGTATAAATGTAGTCCAAAACAGTACCCAAAGGCATTCAAGAGTTTGGAGCTGTTTAGAAAAGATAAGACCCTCTAGAGTCCCAAATTATTAGGCAGAATCTGTAAATAACAGAAAATAGATTCAGAGAAAATATAGGAGGCAAACAAGGGAGAATTTACAACTGGGGAGAAATGAACTTTGGAGAATTAAATACAATGGTAGATAGACATCTAGGTTGTATCCATGTCCTGGCTATTGTGAATAGTGTTGTAATGAATACAGGGATTCTTTTATCTTTTTGAATTATGATTTTCTCAGGATATATGCTTAGTAGTGAGATTGTTGGATCATATGGTAATTTTATTCCTAGTTTCCTTTGTTAATTTATTTTATTTTTAATTGGAGAATGATTACTTTACACAATTGTGATGGCTTCTGCCAAACGTCAACATGAACCAGACATAGATGTATATATGTCCCCTCATTCTTAAACCTCCCTCCTACCTCCCTCTCCATTCCACCCGTCTAGGTTGTCATAGAGCACCAGCTTTTAGTTCCTCACATCATACAGCAAATTCCCACTGGCTATCTACTTTCCTTTCATCTTTCTTCTTGATGAAAGTGAAACAGGAGAGTGAAAGCTGGCTTTAAATTCAACATTCAAAAAACGAAGATCACGGCATCCGGTCCCATCACTTCATGGCAAATAGATGGGGAAAAAATGGAAACAGTGACATAATTTATTTTCTTGGACTCCAAAAGCACTGCAGATGGTGACTGCAGCCATGAAATTAAAAGATGCATGCTCCTTGGAAGAAAAGCTATGACCAACCTAGACAGCATATTAAAAACCAGAGATATTACTTTGCCAACAAAGGTCCGTCTGGTCAAAGCTATGGTTTTTCCAGTAGTCATGTATGGATGTGAGAGTTGGACTGTAAAGAAAGCTGAACACTGAAGAACTGATGCTTTTGAACTGTGGTGTTGGAGAAGACTCTTGAGAGTCCCTTGGACTGCAAGGAGATCCAACCAGTCCATCCTAAAGGAAATATCCAATGAATATTCAGGACTGATTCGTTGGATATTCAGCTGATGCTGAAGCTGACGCTCCAGTACTTTGGCCACCTGATGGGAGGAATGAACTCATTGGAAAAGCCCCAAATGCTGGGAAAGACTGAAGGCAGGAGGAGAAGGAGACGACAGAGGAAAGAGATGGTTGGATGGCATCACCAACTTGATGGATTTGAGTTTAAGCAAGCTCTGGGAGTTGGTGATGGACAGAGAAGCCTGGCATGTTGCAGCCCATGGGGTTGCAAAGAGTCGGACAGGACTGAGCAACTTAACTAATCTACTTTACATATGGTAATGTATATGTTTCAATGCTACTCTCTCATGCAGATGTAGAGAACAGACTTTTGGACACAACTGGGGAGAGAGAAGATGGGATGATTTGAGAGAGTAACATTTCAGTATATCCCTAGTTTCTTAAGGAACCTCCATACTATTCTCCATCATGGCTCCATCAGTTTACATCCCCACCAGCAGTGCAAAATGTTCCCCTCTCTCCAGATTCTCTTCAGCATTTATTGTTTGTAGACGTTTTGATGTTAGCCATTCTGACTGGTGTGAGGTGATACTTCACCGTAGTTTTGATGCTGGGAGGGATTGGGGGCAGGAGGAGAAGGGGACGACAGAGGATGAGATGGCTGGATGGCATCGCTTGACTCAATGGACGTGAGTCTGAGTGAACTCTGGGAGTTGGTGATGGACAGGGAGGCCTGGCGTGCTGGGCTTCATGGGGTTGCAGGGAGTCAGACATGACTGAGTGACTGAACTGAACTGAATAATGAGCATGTTTGACAGAGAAGTAAGTAAGAAAGAGAAAAATAAGTACAGTATATTAATGCATATATATGAAATCTAGAAAAATGGTACTGATGAACCTCTTTGCAGGGCAGGAAGAGAGACACAGAAGAAGAGAACAGACTTGTAGACACAGTGAGGGAAGGAGAGGGTGGTGTGAACTGAGGGAGTAGCGCTGACATATATTCCACGCTGTGTAGAATCGATGGCTAGTGGGAAACGGCAACAAAAGCACAGGAAGCTCAGCTCAGTGCTCTGTGGTGCCCTAGGTGGGAGGGGAGAGCAGTGGCGGGTGAGGGAGTCTCAAGAGGGAGGTATTCATTTCCCTGACTCACACTGTTGTGCAGCAGTAACTAACACAATACTGTAAAGCAATTCTAGTCTAATTTTTAAAAAATTAAAAATATCTAAAAGGTAGAAGAAACTCTGAAAGGAATCTCAAAGTAGTGTGTGGGCATTGTGTTCATCAATTAAAATTTTAAGAACGTGATATGGTTCCCAGCTGTCTCCCTTTCAGCTCCAAAGCCGGGTGACTTCCTGTTAAGGCATCATCAGTTCTTTACAGAGGAAGCAGTGTTAACGCTGATTCAGAGCTTAGCCAGTCAATGAGAAAGCAGCTTTATCCAGGATTCTTTAATGTCTGTTTTAATTGATTAAGAGTGATACAGTTCTTGCCAAACAAAAAATATGAATTCATCAAGATTGACTTTTTATTTTATATCTCTTGAGAGGTAGTGAACCACTGTTTAGTGGAGGCATACATCCATTCACTCTAAAGTAAAGGCTTTGTAAGTAATAAGTTATTTGTCATAATTCTAGGAAGTGGCATGTTTTAGCACTTAAAAAAACAAACTATATTATATTCAAATAAAGTATTATGCTATGTCATTAATGTCAAACTAATGTTAAAAAAACTAACTCTAGTTTAATATATTATGATATGATTTATTACATAATATTTTGCACTGTAACAATCCCTGCAAGACAAATGATATTTTAATATTCAAATATTCTTTGGCTCATGTACAATAAGATTAATACAATAAGAAATTTATATAAATATTTGGCAAAATCTATTTCTTTCAGATTAGTTTTTAATTAATCCAATAAGCATTTATTAATGACCTCCTGCATACAGTGCATTTTGCTGGTACTGGGTATATTTGATTTTCTCCGGAGGTCATGAATTATAAAATTTGTTTCTGGATGATATGATTTATTAAATATTTGGGAGAGATTTTTATGTAAGCAAATAAATAAGTAAATGCCAAAATTGCTTTAAAAGAGAAAGGCAGTATTATTTTGAAAAATTATGTCCCTTCTCTAATCTCCAGTTTCTTCTGTTGGAAAGATACCTAATTCAGAGTTAAATGATATATAAGAACAATTGACACATAGCAGGTAGTTAATAACTTCAGCTGATATCAATCTATGCCCTCATGCATTCTGTTATCTTATGTAATCATAGCTTCTAAATCTGTTATATTCTGGTCTTGAGCTCCTTTTTCTGTAGCCTTACGTATTTAGATTTGATTAGGGTAAACTAGCATTATATAAATTTTTTCCTTAGCTCTTTCATGGTTATTTTCAGATTTATGTTTTCATTATTTCAGTTCAGTTCAATTCAGTTCAGTAGCTCAGTCATGTCTGACTCCTTGCGACCCCATGAATCGCAGCATGCCAGGCCTCCCTGTCCATCACCAATTCCCAGAGTCTACCCAAACTCATGTCTGTCGAGTCGGTGATGCCAACCAGTCATCTCATCCTCTGTTGTCCCCTTCTCCTCCTGCCCCCAATCCCTCCCAGCATCAGGGTCTTTTCCAATGAGTCAACTCTTTGCACGAGGTGGCCAAAGTACTGGAGTTTCAGCTTCAGCATCATTCCTTCCAAAGAAATCCCAGGGCTGATCTCCTTCAGAATGGACTGGTTGGATCTCCTTGCAGTCCAAGGGACTCTCAAGAGTCTTCTCCAACACCACAGTTCAAAAGCATCCATTCTTTGGTGCTCAGCTTTCTTCACAGTCCAACTCTCACATCCATACATGACCACTGGAAAAACCATAGCCTTGACTAGATGGACAAAGGTTGCCAACAAAGGTTGGCAAAGTAATGTCTCTGCTTTTGAATATACTATCTAGGTTGGTCATAACTTTCCTTCCAAGGAGTAAGCATGTTTTAATTTCATGGCTGCAATCACCATCTACAGTGATTTTGGAGCCCCCCAAAAATAAAGTCTGACACTGTGTTTCACTGTTTCCCCATCTATTTCCCATAAAGTGATGTGACCAGATACCATGAACTTAGTTTTCTGAATGTTGAGCTTTAAGCCAACTTTTTCACTCTCCTCTTTCACTTTCATCAAGAGGCTCTTTAGTTCTTCACTTTCTGCCATAAGGATGGTGTCATCCGTATATCTGAGATTATGGATATTTCTTTGGCAATCTTGATTCCAACTTGCGCTTCCTCCAACCTAGCGTTTCTCATGATGTACTCTACATATAAGTTAAATAAGCAGGGTGACAATATACAGCCTTGACGTACTCCTTGTCCTATTTGGAACTAGTCTGTTGTTCCATGTCCAGTTCTAACTGTTGCTTCCTAACCTGCATATAGGATTCTCAAGAGGCAGGTTAGGTGGTCTGGTATTCCCATCTCTTTCAGAATTTCCCATAGTATATTGTGATCCAAGTTATAAATGACCACGTATAAAAATATACCTTTCTGAGTGTTTTAGCTTTTAACATTTTAAGGACCTTATATATATTATTATGCTGAAATAATATAAAATATTCTTATGTTAAATATATTCATTTAAAAGATATCTAATGAAATTTAGAAACTGCAATTATGTTACACACACAGTTAAAATTAGCAAATAGATATCCACTTCAGAGTTATTTCCAGTCCCTCATTAATAGGGTGATAGATTTTTGATTTTTAAATTAAATAGTTTGCATATATTATCTATTATACAACTTTATTGCTGTTTTGTTGCCTAGTCTCTAAGTCATGTCTCACTCTTTGTGACCCCATGGACCTGCCAGGCTTCTCTGTCCATGGGATTTCCTAGACAAGAATCCTGGAGTGGTTGCCATTTCCTTCTCCAGGGGATCTTCCCGACCCAGGAATCAAATCTGTGTCTCCTGCTTGACAGGCAGGTTCTTTACCACTGAGCCACCCTGGAATCCTATTTGCTGATTTTTAAATTAAATAGTCTGTATATGACTACGTTTTGTACAACTCTAGCCATCAACAATTTAAAGATTACATTAAGCCATACATCTGATGAAACACAGAGAATTTCTTGTGTTCTGGTGTGGGAAGAAAAAGACATTTTTAGTACAAAATTTACTATGCAACACAAAATGGACAGATGGTGTGCACAATCCATTGGTTGAAACTCTCCTACTTCTGTGCATTGGAAGAAAACTAGGTGACAAATTAGGCAGCAGCTTTTATCTAAGACATTTTCTAGTTGCATACAACCTGAAAGATCTAGAAAACTGCTTCCAACTAAAACAAGCCACTCTTAAAGTCTCCAGATTATACTATTAATAATCACAAGCATTTTGTCTTTTCAGGCTTATAAATCTCCTCTCTCCTCGCTTTTAGTTTTTATAGGACTTTTGCATGCATAATCTTATTTTTTCCTCTTAACCGGATGGATTGGTAGCAAAAATGAGAGAGAGAATCACTCAGTGCAGTTGATGATTTTCCCAAGATCACAGAGCTGGTAATTACAGCATGTGGTTCAAATAAAACATAAGAATAACTAGTAGTGGGTACCTAAAAATGAGCAGCACTGAAACTATTATAATAATAAAAATAGCCCTTGTTTTAATAGTTTGGCTGATTACTGCAGTAAACATGAATTCATGCATTATACTGTGAGAAAATTAAGAAAAATCATGTTTTTAATGTTTTTTCTTTTTATTGCATACATCTGCTTGGGACAGATTGTACCTTTTTTAGATGAACAACTTCATCCTGCAGTAAGACTCTCTAAAGATGTGTGATGTCAGAACTCAATAGGACTTGATAGTTTAAAGTCTTTGTACTAAAACACTGAATCTATTTTGAAAAATTCGTGAATGAGATTTTGGCATAAAAACTATAGTATATTTTAACATATTGGTGACTAACTAGGGTATTTTTTCACAAGAAAAATATTCAACATTTTCCAACATCAGACATTTATTTGAAATTTAATAAATGTCTCTTTGGTAGAGGTACTTTAAATAAGGAATCTGGGGAAAGAATTATGGTTCTATGTTGACTTGAAGACTGATAACTGAAATGTTTAAATGGATTGTTTTGATTAGTATTGGCATAATCTCAATTTTCTAGAAAAATAACAAACTGGAATATACAAACTCTCATGCTGTGGGCCATATTGAAAGATAGTACAAAACTGAAATAAAATGCCAAGATACCGATGGGTACCCATCTGTGCCTACTAGGATCTCAATTTTACCTGAGAACCCTTCAGCCCTTCAGTACTTGAATATGTCCTAGAAGGCAAGGATTTTTAATATATGCTCACTTTTGTATTACTGAAAGTAATTTAATCAGGGAAAGAGGGAAAATAAAAGCAAAATGTGTTGAGAACTAAATTATGGATTAAATCCAGTACAGAATGGCAAGGGGTGGGACACTTTGTGTTAAAGCTCATTTAAAATTCTATCAGTAACATGAAGTTTTAGAACAACAACAACAACAAAAAAAAAAAACAGCCTGTTTCATACTGGCGAGCAACATGAAGTGTGATGAAAAATGTGGATGAGTTAAGGAAAAAAAAAAAACATTCATTTCTTTTGATCTTCATCTTCCCTGTGGTTCATAGCTAAATACCACAATTTGCTTCATAGTTTTGCATTGGGCACCTTCTCTGGAAGCTGTTTCTTGCTCACTTTGACAAATGTCACTTTTTTAACTATCGTGATGTACAGAAAGGGGGTCAACACTCCTTCTAGCTATACACGAGTACCTTGCAGGATACTGAAGACTACTCACTTCATGACAAGTCATGATATATTTCCACTGTTAAAGCCAGTAGAGTTTGACACAGATTGCTGAAGGATTGGTGCTGATTTATTCTTGAGGTCTGTTTTACTCTAAAAATTATCCTGATTTGTCAAACAAATTTTTATCATTATCATACCTAACGCTCATCTGTTCCCCTTACAAGTAATGCTGGTGTAACAGTTTGGGAGCAAAATAGAATAACCTTTATGATGTAGGCAAGTGTGAAAAGATATCTTAACACCACGCCTGTCACCTTGCACTTATTAGGATGCTGTTTGCTAAGGCAACAAATCCACATACTTTAATGTATTTGTGTAACCTGTATGCAGCAGGTTATTCATATATTCATGTATACACTTATACAATGCTGTAGCAGCACAACTAGAAATAAAAGTTTCAAAAAATCAAGTAAAGTGGAGCACAGCAGTATCATATTGTCTTATTTGAGCTTTAAACTTCCCTGTAGGCTCAGTTGGTAAAGAATCCACCTAGAATGCAGGAAACCCCCTGCAATGCAGGAGACCTGGTTTCAATCCCTGGATTGGGATGATCTCCAGGAGAAGGAAAAGGCAACCCACTCCAGTATTCTTGCCTGATTTATTCCATGGACAGAGGAGCCTGGGGGCCTACAGTTAACGGGGTCACTAGAGTCAGACACGACTTATCGACTAAACCACCACCATTTAAGCTTTAAGGTTTTTTAAGTGATACTATACAAGTGATTTATGATTAAGGTTATTTCATTTAAATAAAACCTAAATCCCTGAATATTTCTCAACTCTTTCTTTTATAGGGACACTAAGAAGCAGTCCAAGGATTGTGTATATGTTTAGGGGAGGAAAAAGATGCCTTATCAGATTTTCTTAGGGAATATTATTTAAATAATTATTTTTAACATTAACATTGGGGAGATTTGTATTCTCCCTTTCCAAAAAAGGCTGATTTTCACTTCAGGGACCCTCTAAAACATTTGTTCATGAAGATCCTGGGATGTACATCAAAATATTGTTAGACAACAGAAGAGAGGATAGATAAATAAAATTTAGTTTATAGAATATTGGGCAAGAATTAGAAGGAATAAACCATATACATCAATCAAGTAGATCTCAAAAATAACCTTGAATATGAAGATAAATTGATATAAAATAAAATGGATGTCACAAAGTCTTTTATGTAAAATTAAAATGGAAAAAAATTACTAAAAATAACTAGATATATATTCAAGCAAAAATAATTAAAAGTTTAATTATAAGTGTAGGGTAAAAATACTTTAAATACAGAAAAATTAACCTTTGGGTTTGTTGATTTTCTTTTGATTAATCTTTTGGTAATTGTTAAAGTAATGTTCCTTTCCTCTGTTTGGGTTCATTTTACTATGCTCTCACTAATGTCTGAAACTAGTGATTTAGTAAATGTTCAGTGTTTGCTGATTTCTAGACTAGCAACCCACTCCAGTACTCTTGCCTGGAAAATTCTATGGACGGAGGAGCCTGGTAGGCTGCAGTCCATGGGGTCGTTAAGAGTCAGACATGATTGAACGACTTCACTTTCACTTTTTACTTTCATGCATTGGAGAAGGAAATGGCAACCCACTCCAGTGTTCTTGCCTGGAGAATCCCAGGGACAGGGGAGGCTGGTAGACTGCCAGCTATGGGGTCACACAGAGTCGGACACGACTGATGCGACTTAGTGCAGCAGCAGTATGTTCTAAGTATCTTCATGTGTATTCAAATACACACATTTTTAATTACTGAATTTTTTTCTGATTTCTAATTTAATTGCATTGTGGTTGAAGAAAAAGGATCTGCATGATAATTTCTTGAAATTTGCTGATATTTCTTTTATGGTTTTGGACATGGTCAAGTTTTGTTTGAAGCTTCATGTGTAGCTTAGAATATTGTTTATTCCTTAAAATAACATAATTGGCTCCTCTTATCTATAATTTTTCTTTATATATTATGATGGCTATTTATTAGAAGCATCAAAGTTTATAATAATTTCTATAAATGGTGATATTGTCATTGTTCTGTGATCTTTTCTGTATTATATAGGTGGTTTTTGTGCCATAAAGAATATTCTGTCATATCAATATAGATGTATGAGATTTCCCTTGGCTAATATTTTTCCTACTACTTTTCTATCCTTTGTTATCAGTTTTCTCATGAACTTATGTTTACTTGTGACTCCTATAAACAGTGTAATCCTTTATTTTCTTTTAAATATAGCTTTGGTAAATTTAATCTACTTATATTTATTAGGGTTGCTTCTTATATTTGAATTCATTACCATCTTATTTCTTATCTTGTATATTTCACATTTGTTTCACTGCTCAACTTTTTTGCATCATCCAAATTGTTTTTTCCCCCACATTCCATTTATCCTCTCTACTATCTTAGTTGTTACCATACAACTGTAAAAGGTATATTTACCTTTGAATCTACGTTAATCACTTTCTACTCCTACTTGTGGCTTCCCTTGTGGCTTCCTACTTGGGCTTCTCCTGTGGCTCAGCTGGTTAAGAATCCACCTAAAATGTGGGAGACCTGGGTTCAATCCTTGGCTTTGGAAGTTCCCATGCAGAAGGGAACGACTACCCACTCCAGTCTTCTGGCCTGGAGAATTCATGGACTGTATAGTCTCTGGGGTCGCAAAGAGTTGGACATGAATAAGTGACTTTCACTTCACTTACTCCTGCTTGTAGAACAAATGGACCTTAGAATTTTAAAAATCAAATCACCATCTGTCTAATCTTACTTATTCCTGTTCTGTATTTTAATTCTATATTTTCTTTCTCCCTAAATTATATATTTTATTGTTTCTCACAGACTGTGTGTATTTAGATTTATCCACATGCTTAACACTTCTATTGTTGAATACACTTTCCTGCGTCTCCAGCTTTTGCTTATTTTTTGTATTGCAGAAATAGCATCAGATGGTTTTTTTTTTTCTTTTTTTAAGTGAATATTTATCAGAGGTACACTCATTTACTTTTAGGTTACCTGAATAAGATAAGTTTTTCTTTTATATTCAGTTATATTTTATTTAGAATGATTTCAAACATAGAAATGTGTAAGAAGAGTACAAATAATTCAGATATAATCTGTACCTATAATTCCATTTCTTTACTTTTTATTAAATGTATTTTATCAACCTTCCTCTCACCCTTTCCTTCATTTTCAGCATTCAGTTTTAATTCCATATTGACAAGAAGAGTTGTATTTGTTCTTAGGTGAGATTTTTACTTTAGCTTTGTTTATTAGCAACGCAGGTTTCCAAAGGATAATAAAAATGTGACTCTCCGAACCTCTCTGTGGCTTTTGTTTTAATGGAAACGCAGATTTGAGAGATTCCTAGTCTGGAGAAAGGTCATACAGAAGAAAATCTGTGATCCTGATGCTACCATGGGAGCAGTGCATTTGTATTCTATTATTTCATTTCCTTAGTCATTTACATTTTTTAATATACAATGAACTTGTATAAAAAAGGCTATACCTTATTATGTTTGCTTATTTAGTGATATAAGTATGTATTTACTAATGTTTACTAAATAAACATGCATGTTTATTTACTAACGAGAAGATTGCTGTTGTTCAGTCATTCAGTCCTGTCCCATCTTTGTAACCCCATGGCCTGCAGCACACCAGGCCTCCTTGTCCTTCACTGTCTCACAGAGTTTGCTCAAACTCATGTCTGTTGAGTCAGCGATGCCATCCACCCATCTCATCCTCTGTTACCCCTTCTCCTCTTGCCCTCAATCTTTCCCATCATCAGGATCTTTTCCAGTGAGTTGGCTCTTCTCATGAGGTGGCCAAAGTATTGGAGTTTCAGTTTCAGCATCAGTCCTTCCAATGAATATTCAGAGTTCATTTCCTTTAGGATTGACTGGTTTGATCTCCTTGCTGTCCAAGTGACTCTCAAGAGTCTTCTCCATCACCACAATTAAAAAGCATCAATTCTTTGATGTTCTACCTTCACCATGGTTCAACTCTCACATCCATACATGACTACTGGAAAAACCATAGCTTTGACTATACTGATCTTTGTTGGCAAAGTGATGCCTCTGCTTTTTAATATGCTGTCTAAGTTTATCATAATTTTTCCTCCCAGGAGTAAGTGGCTTTTAATTTTGTGGCTGTAGTTACTGTCTGCTGTGATTTTGGAGCCCAAGAAAATAAAGTCTGTCGCTGTTTCCACTGTTTCCCCATCTATTTGCCATGAAGTGATGGGACTGGATGCCATGATCTTAGTTTTAATGTTGAGTTTAAAGCCAGCTTTTTTCACTCTCCTCTTCCATCTTCATCAAGAGGCTCTTTAGTTCCTCTTTGCTTTTTGACATTACAGTGGTATCATCTGCATATATGAGGTTGTTGATATTTCTCTTGTCAATGTTGATTCCAGCTTGTGATTCTAGCAATGAGAAGAGAGAATAATGGATTCTTCCTCCCAAAAGTACTGTTCATTTAAATGGTTGTCAATTGCATGTCTAACTGCTCGATATGAAATATAGGATTTAATTTCTATAGTAGTGATATCAGTAGTAATATTTTCCTTTTATTATATAAATGAAGACATAGTTGCTCCAGGTAACAGAGCAAAACAGTGGCAGATTAGATTCAAATCCAATCTATTATGCTAAAATCCATGTTTTTAATCATTATACACCCTGTCTCCAATTTTATGTTTAACCAGGTAGCTTAGTGTTAAGGGATCCACGTGCCAATGTAGGAGGTACAGCAGATGCAAGTTTAATCCCTGGGTTGGGAAGATTCCCTGGAGAGGAAACGGCAATCCACTCCAGTATTCTTACCTGTAAAATTACATGGGCAATGGAGCCTGGTGGCCTACAGTCAATGGGGTCACAAAGATTCAGACAGGACTAAGCACTCATGCAATATATACTCTAATGAGATTTCACAGGCTGAATATAAAAATGTATCCTCTAACACTGTCTCAATAATAATACACATTGTTTTCATACAAAGCAGGAAATACTACATAGAGTCAAATATTTATTGTTTTTGTTCAGTCACCAAGTCACGTCCCATTCTTCATGAACCCCATGGAATGCAGCATGTCAGGCTTCCCTGTCCTTCACCATCTCCCAGAGTTTGCTCCAGTTCATGTCCATTGCATCAGTGATGCCAGGCAACTCATCCTCTGTCACCCTCTTCTGCTTTCAATCTTTGCTAGCATCAGGGTCTTTTCCAGTGTGGCCACAATATTGGAGCTTCAACTTCAGCATCAGTCTTCCAGTGAATATTCAGTGTTGATTTCCTTTAAGATTTACTGGTTTAATCTCTTTGCAGTACAAGGAACATTCAAGAGTCTTCTCCAGCACCACTTTTGAAAACATCTACTCTTTGTTGCTCTGCCTTCTTTCCAGTGGTCACGTACTGTTGTGAGAGCTGGACCATAAGGTCAAATGTATGGTTAATTATGTACTAGAAGTTGTTTCTCAATGAACTACACCTCGATAAAGTATGAAAGAAATCTTAATCTGCAGTGTACATTTAGAAGTAGCATTTATAGCTTTAAAATAAGTCATTGCTCATTTCTAAAGCAGAGAGGTAAGGAACTGTATCCCCTTAAACCTACTATAATTTATAAACAGAAGCACCTATTTTTTCATCATTTATAAGGGGGATGCAACCTGATAAGATATTACAGAATCTTAATTTAGGGTATTTATGAATAAACTAACTGATGCTTATACTTTATAACTCACAACTTAGTGACTAAACAACAACAACTAATGCTTTATAACTAATTTTATTTTTCAAACAGCTTCAGTTGAATTTCTTTCATATTTTTAAGGTATAATTTTTAAATATTTTGGCTCATTTGTATGTAGCTGGTTTTTGAATTTTAGCACAATCCAATACTTAATTTTGCTAATTTCTGGTGTACCTACCAAATAATTTAAATAGATGACTATAAGGTAGGAATTAAAATTATAACCACGCATCTTCAAGCCTACGCTATATGGACAGAGTATTAGAAAATAAAAATAAGAAAACAAAATATACTTAGGCCTAGTTTCTCTTGCAGTTTAAAAATTGTGTGGGAAAATTCATTAATGATGTTTAAATTGTATCTGAAGTGTTTTTTAAGGTTGTGTGTCATGCATTTTGGGGACTTAGTTGAAAATGTATGTGTGAACTAGGCTTTGGAAGTATTATTTTTCTCCTTGTATTGCTGAAACGTGAACTGCCATGTCTTTATATGGCCACTTGATGGAACTCTTTCATTTTGCTTTCAGCAGTTTCAAGTTGTGAAACCTTATATTTCTGGCTAGGTATGAAGGAATCTCTTAAGGAAAAAAAAGAAAGTAGCTAAAGGAACTCATTATTTAGCCTGCTATAGGATTGTAGTTCTCTATAGAATATTAGTAAATCAATATGTTGAAATAAAAGGATACAATTCAACTTTATCTCAAATGAATTTTTGTTCACTTTGCTGCTTCAGGAAATTTTTATAGAAAGCAAGTGTTAAATTATCCCAAATATTCAAATGTAATCTTATCTAAAATATTCTTTTTCTTATAAATAAAACAGAAACTTTATATCTGAGATGTTTTTAAAGTTAACATTATGCAAATATTATTAGGAAGTTTAGCTAGAAACACACTTAGCCTCTGCAGCATTAGAGATTTTTAGGTTGATAGTTCCTAGCAATTATCTCAGTTGTGGAAAATAGTTTGGGAAGGGGAAAGATTGATTGGAGTGCAAAGTTTTCAGTTAGGTCATATGAAGCAATTAGGAATAACTAGAAGTAAAATTCAGGGAGAAAATCCCAGTATTTCCACTTCCATCGTGTCAATTATACATCATAAAATGTTGGTGGATTGGGAATCAGGGGCCTATTTGTAACCTTGTCATTTTAACTTACTGAAATTTTACATAAAATAGAAATAATTATAAGGTCTTTTGAGAGGTCCAAATTTAATACAATCCACTATTATTTTGTAAACTGTAAAAATGTTATATGTTAGTGGTTGGAATTACTACACTGATGTAGAGCAAGTGTAAGAGTACCGAGTAAGTGTGTCAAACAGATCTCAAAAAGAAGGCCAGTCTTCAGCGATTCTGTACTGTAAAATCTTTTGCATTTAGAATGTTTCATAAAGCCTGGCTTCTGATTGTAAAAACCTGAGTAAGTGAGCTATCTTTTTCAGTTTACCATTCTAAGTGATCTCTGCAGCTTCAGTGACATCTAGGTTACCAAATGCACTTCACTAGTCCTGAATCTCCCCCCTAACTCTCCCATTCTCTTGGATATTTCCTCCTTGACATTTCAGTCATTTCAATTGTGTTTTGTCCCAAATTGAACTCACTGTGTTTACCCCACAAAATGTTGTATCCACTTGGTCGATGTACACTTTGTTCTCCAGATTGGTGACCATGATTTTCTTCCTGTTGTTTGGGTCACAGTAGTAAGATGGGGAAGCAGTAGAAACAGTGTCAGACTTTATTTTGGGGGGCTCCAAAATCACTGCAGATGGTGATTGCAGCCATGAAATTAAAAGACACTTACTCCTTGGAAGGAAAGTTATGACCAACCTAGACAGTATATTGAAAAGAAGAGATATTACTTTGCCAACAAGGGTCTGTCTAGTCAAGGCTATGGCTTTTCCTGTGGTCATGTGTGGATGTGAGAGTTGGACTGTGAAGAAAGCTGAGCACCGAAGAATTGATGCTTTTGAACTGCGGTATTGGAGAAGACTCTTCAGAATTCCTTGGACTGCAAGGAGATCCAACCAGTCCATCCTAAAGGAGATTAGTCCTGGGTGTTCATTGGAAGGACTGATGCTGAAGCTAAAACTCCAATACTTTGGCCACCTCATGCAAAGAGTTGACTCAGTGGAAAAGACTCTGATGCAGGGAGGGATTGGGGGCAGGAGGAAAAGGGGACGACCGAGGACGAGATGGCTGGCTGGCATCACCGACTTGATGGACATGAGTTTGAGTGAATTCTGGGAGTTGGTGATGGACAGGGAGGCCTGGCTTGCTGTGATTCATGGGGTCGCAAAGAGTCAGACACAACTGAGCGACTGACAATAAGCAAGCAGTTAACCACTGAATAAATAAAACATTGTGAAGTTCAAGACGTGGCTTAGAACTAATGTGGATAATGTTAAGCATTAACTTGCTTTATTGTTACTCAAGTACAGGTTTATATTTCTGACCTATACAAGGCATTGAAAATATAAGGCACTGAATGTATTTTTATTTTCAGATTGTATGGAAGAAATTCCTCTACTTGAATAATGACAAAAATTCAATTAAACCTCTTTTAGGGATAATTTATCCAACATCATTAATACTTTTCTGTATGCATGTTTGCTCTTCTTGAATTATTAGCATGAAGAAATTCAGTTAAAGAAATGACCTTCAATGTGAAAAACTATAAAAATAAGCTGTGTATTACTCTCACCTCAAAGTAAAGCTAGAAGGTCACATATATTAACTATACCAAATATTAGAATGGTTTATATAGACCTGCCATATTCCATGTACTTACAGATATTGTACCAATATAGATAGTATCTTATTTATATTTTAATCCAAACTATGATAGAACTATGAATACATGTGAAGCAGGTCGAAGTGATGGAGTAATGGAGACTGCTTTTCCTAATGGGTTGTCAGAGATTTTTCTAAAGAAAAACTTCAGAGTAGACACCTGAGTAAATAAAAAAGCAAGTCATTTAGAGAAGAATATTAGAGAACACTATTCTGAAAGGAGACCATTCTTGACATAAAGAACAGCTTAGATGTCCAGTGTGGACCAAGCAGAGACAGCAGAAAGTGAAAGATACTGAAGTGGGATATCTAGACCAACTCTCCTGTGACCTGGTAGGTTACAAAAGGAGTTTGAATTTTATTCTATGCTTGTAGGAAAGCCATTGAATGACCTTAATACTGAGAGTGGTTACACTTGAATATATAAATTTTAATATCACAAGTATAACAAGATTGGTGTTTAAAGCTGTGTGAATAGATATCACTTTTCTCAAAATTTTGGTCTCAAGACCCCTTTACATTAAGAAATATTCAGTACTCTGGAGAACTTTTGTTTATGTGGATTTTATATCTTAATATAAATTAAAACAGAAATTCTCAAAATACCTACTAGTTCCTTTTAAAATAAGGGTAATGTGCTTTTCTGGAAAATCCCATGGGCAGAGGAGCCTGGTGGGCTGCAGTCCATGGGGTCACTAAGAGTCAGACACGGCTGAGCGACTTCACTTTCACTTTTCACTTTCATGCATTGGAGAAGGAAATGGCAACCCACTCCAGTGTTCTTGCCTGGAGAATCCCAGGGATGGGGGAACCTGGTGGGCTGCCATCTATGGGGTCTCACAGAGTCAGACATGACTGAAGTGACTTAGCAGCAGCAGCAGCAGCAGCAGCAGTAATGTCCTCTTCATATGAATATGATTTTATAAAGTATAATTATATTCTCCAAAACAAAAAATAATGAGAAAAAAAGAAATACTTAAATGGATACATATCTATACTCTTGAGAGTCCCTTGGACTGCAAGGAGTTCAAAGTCAGTCAGTCCTAAAGGAAATCAACTCTGAATATGCATTGGAAGAACTGAGGCTGAAGCTGAAACTCCGATACTTTGGCCACCTGATGTGAAGAGCTGAAAGACCCGAATTCTGGGAAAGATTGAGGGCAGGAGAAGAAGGGGGTGACAAAGGATGAGATGGTTAGATAGCATTTCCGACTTAATGGACATAAGATTGTGAAGGAGGTGGAAGTCTGACACGCTGCTGTCAATGGGGTCGCAAAGAGTTGGACACGACTTAGTGACTGAGCAACAACAAATGCCTTTCTTTTATGGTTTTATAAAAAAAGACAACTGTATTCTCATATCTGCTTCTAATTTCAGTCTGTTGAGATATCATTTGCCATGTTGCCTTTGAAAAATCCAAGTTTATAACTGTGAGAGGTAAAACTGTGAGAGGATACTTTAGAGGAAATAACTACGGTCTTTTCAGTGGTCATGTATGGATGTGAGAGTTGGACTATAAAGAAAGTTGAGCACCGAAGTGTTGATGCTTTTGAACTGTGGTGTTGGAGAAGACTCTTGAGAGTCCCTTGGACTGCAAAGAGATCCAACCAGTCCATCTTTTTAAAAAATATATAAATGTATTTATTTTAATTGGAGGTTAATTACTTTATTGTATTGGTTTTGCCATACATCAACATGAATCCGCCACAGGTATACACGTGTTCCCCATCCTGAACCCTGCCCCCTCCTCCCTCCCCATACCATCCCTCTGGGTCGTCTCAGTGCACCAGCCCCAAAGTCTATCTTAAAGGAAATCAGTCCTGGGTGTTATTTTGGAAGGACTGATGTTGAAGCTGAAACTCCAATACTTTGGCCACCTGATGCAAAGGGTTGACTCACTGGAAAAGACTCTGATGCTGGGAGGGATTGGGGGCAGGAGGAGAAGGGGACAACAGGATGAGATGGATGGACGGCATCACCGACTTGATGGAGTTGAGTTTGGGTAAACTCCAGGAGCTGGTGGTGGACAGGGAGGCCTGGCATTCTGTGATTCATGGGGTCACAAAGAGTCGGACACGACTGAGCAACTGAACTGAATATCATACTACTGTAAAATTTTTGACTTTTAAATCCATTCAGGGATACCCAAGTGTCTCTAGACCACACTTTATGGATCTCTAACTAACAGACTGATCACAGAGAAGAGATATCTTCAGTTCAGTTGAGTTCAGTCGCTCAGTCGTGTCCGACTCTGCAACCCCACAAATCACAGCACGCCAGGCCTCCCTGTCCATCACCAACTCCCGGAGTTCACTCAGACTCACGTCCATCCAGTCCGTGACACCATCCAGCCATCTCGTCCTCTGTCGTCCCCTTCTCCTCCTGCCCCCAATCCCTCCCAGCATCAGAGTCTTTTCCAATGAGTCAACTCTTTGCATGAGGTGGCCAAAGTACTGGAGTTTCAGCTTTAGCATCATTCCTTCCAAAGAAATCCCAGGGCTGATCTCCTTCAGAATGGACTGGTTGGATCTCCTTGCAGTCCAAGGGACTCTCAAGAGTCTTCTCCAACACCACAGTTCAAAAGCATCAATTCTTCAGTGCTCAGCCTTCTTCACAGTCCAACTCTCACATCCATACATGACCACAGGAAAAACCATAGCCTTGACTAGACGGACCTTAGTTGGCAAAGTAATGTCTCTGCTTTTGAATATGCTATCTAGGTTGGTCATAACTTTCCTTCCAAGGAGTAAGCGTCTTTTAATTTCATGGCTGCAGTCACCATCTGCTGTGATTTTGGAGCCCAAAAAAATAAAGTCTGACACTGTTTCCACTGTTTCTCCATCTATTTCCCATGAAGTGATGGGACCGGATGCCGTGATCTTCGTTTTCTGAATGTTGAGCTTTAGGCTAACTTTTTCACTCTCAACTTTCACTTTCATCAAGAGGCTTTAGGACTAAGCTAAGACAATCCAACATTTGGAGTAAAGAAAACTCCAGAAAATTACATTAAGATCATTTTTATAGTTCTATGGAAATACTTTTTGGTGAATCTCAGTTCTATATTTGGTCAGCACATTTTTCTTCCTAGGGTCACACATACTTAACCATTTTGTTGACTGTAAGGAAATCTATATATGAATACCCTAAATTCTAATATAGCATAAGCTGTTTTTAATAATGAGTATAATTTATAGGTAAACATGCCTCAGTCAAAGGATTGGTACTAAAGAATTGGTACAGTTACTAAATCCAGTAAAAAAAAAAAAAATCACTTTCTATAAATATATATTTTTTCCCCATTTACTAAACCCCAAATTTCATGTGGACAGGATATCACTTGTTCTTTGTGCAATCTTGATTTTACAATACTTGTCATAGAGTAGGTGGGCAGTGCTTATAATTTGAATAAATGAGTTCATTCCAAGTGACTGCATTGAACAAAAGAGGGCTTTTGCTCCTCATTGCAGAGAAATCTCTAGCAGTGAGGCCCTATTGGTGGCTACATAAGTCTATTCCTGAGATGTCAGTTCTCATATCATAGAATTTAAGTACATAAAAATAAAACAAAACCTGGCCTTCTCTGTTTTCAGTGTTTTGCTTCTGGAGATGAAACTAGTGATATAATCCAAGATTCCCAATCAAGGTTTTGGATTAAACCTAGAGTTATTCCATTAGAGTAGGATTTTCTGATAAAGGATATTTATTTATATTTGATCTTTGTAAAAATCACAGATAATTTGAGATATATTTACTAAAGAGCTATTTTTATTTGGATGAATTTTAATTTTAAGTGGGAGTCCATTACTTTGATTTGCCAAGTCATTAAGCCTATGTTAGGAGTACTTTGGGGCTATGAGAATAGGATGTACTTTCTGGAAACATCCAGTGACTACTTTTGTTAGTCTATCAATCAAAGCCAAGGAGCTGAGAAGATAGATGGGTAGGGCTAAGTGTTTTAGGCAGTTGAAAAAGTGTTTGGATGGAGTGTTTTCAAGAAAAGGAAGAGAAAGGAAAGCTACTTGGAGAGAAATTTTCTGTCCTTAGGCATGATTTTATTAAAAATATACTGGATTAGAAAAATTGATGCTTTTTTCAGATGAGGAGTAAGCACAGTAGACCATATAAAGGGAGATAAAGCATGTTCTGTATAATTAAATATATACTCAAATTTATTATGAAAAAGCAAGTATAAGAGAGGATAATATTACAGAGAACTATTAACTAAAAAACAAACAAACAAACAATAAACCACAATGTGAGAGTTGTGATTTAAGGTTTTGGGAGGACCAAACAAGGACCATAACCCAGGAGACAGCATCTCAGATAGCTCTGAGAAAACGCTCCAAATAAGTAGGGGAAAAGGTCAGGATATATATGATTTCAGGAAACATGGCGTGTACAGTCAAGCACAAATTTTGGCAGAGGCTTGCTGCTAGTCACAGGAAGCCAGAGTCACTGTTAATGAGTGCTTTTCTCAATATGAGAAGCTGCAAGCGTTTGGGCTTATAACAGCTTCTCTTAAAAATATCTAACTCTCTGAATACCTATCCCTCCAGTTTCTCCCAAAGCACAGAGTGCCTTATTCCTGATCTCCTTTGAGGGTGTGTTGAAGGTCAGGAACTACAGCGGCTAGTGACCTAATCCTTGTAGAGGCAGATGACAAGTGCCCATTTTTAGCTAAACTAGGTCTAGGTAAAACTAAACTAGGTCTTGTTCTCTGAAAAACACTAGGCTCCTCTGATCTGTGGAGGACCTAAATGACTCATAATTACACAAAATGTAGATTCAAGTAAGAGTTATGTAACAGTTTTAGCAGTCATATATGCAAGAAAAATCATTATGCTTATAAGTGAAGTGAAAAGTAACAGAAGCATTCCCAAATATGTGATAAAGACATTAAAAACACCATGACTGACAGAACTTGAACGCCATAGGGACTCATTAGTAGATTCTAAAGGAAGTTGCTAATGAATAAGAAAAGCTGTTAAACAGACTGGAAATCTCCAAAGAACTGGGACGTGCTTTAAGAAAATCTTGAGGTAAGTGCAATATAATAAAACTCAGACAAAATTTTTAACTATCATAGGGAATACCATTGCAATGGTATTGTAGGTTATAGCAGTTCAAACATAAGTGCCTTCAGGATTTTGAATATTGTTTAAAGAGACAAAAAAGACCTATCAAAGGTCACTACTCTAGCAAAACCTTAGAGTCTCTTAATAACATAAGCAGCTGCCTAGATTCAAACTGTGTAAGAAAAACACAAGGATTACAAAAATTTGATGCAATAGTTTTACATCCAAAAATAAAAAATAAAAAAAGCATGTGCTATTTAAATTTGGTCTTTAAGTCTGGTCAAGTGTTTGAAATTAAAATCAGATCACTAGCACCTGAATTCTGCTGTTACTTTTGGGGGCTATTTCTGACAGTGGTGCTGTGATGTTTACTTGCCAAATTGTTTGGAGACCACCTTTTTGGTTAATCAAGTATCAGGAGTTGAAATTAATCATCCATCATGTATAATGTATCTATCTCTCTGTATCTATCTAATTGTTCTTGAAATACAAAGCAATTGCATATAAAACAAACTTATTTAGCTTAACTAAAGGTGGGGGAAGAGAATTTTATTTAGAAGAAAGGAACAAGGAACAAATATATTTTGTTTTTGTTTGTTAAAATTTTTCCATTACTTTGAAGCCAGAGAATAATTAAAATGGAAATTATCATGGAACAGTAATAAATCTTTGTCATTTCTATTTGTTTTGCTCACCTGGGTTTGTTAAGTGTCCAAAAGAATCATTGCATCTTACTAGTGTCTCATAAATATTTGAAAATCTGTAACTAAGCACTTTTAAAATTTCTAGTGCACAAACTTTTTAAATGCTATGTCGTGCTAGCTTAAATCATTACATATTGGGGTGCTCCACACAGACCATAATGTTATTCAAAAAGCAACATTCTTATCACACACTTTGAAGTTTGTGACACTATATGACCCTGCTTGTTTCAGGGTAGTAAAGTTTTAATATTACAATGTATAATATATTATAAAATTTCTGTGTTGAAGCATTATTGTAAAACTTCTATGTTGAAGCTTTAAAAAGAAAGATAAGAGAAATTGTACACATTCTGACTGGTTTTCACACTAAGAATAAGCAAAACTTCTGAAACATCAAGTGGATGTAACATCAATAAAATTGAGGGGTTTTATTTTTTCTTTGCTTCTTTAATGAAAGATTAAAAACGTCTTTTTTTTTTATTAGTTGGCCCATACGTCTAAAGGAAAAACAGGTCCAGGGTTTTCAGTGGATTTTATAATATCTTTCTTTGGCCAAGATTCCTGCTTGGTCGGGCCTGATTCATCTGTGGCAGACATACATCACTGCCTAGGATTTGCTGGACTCTTGCTTCTGCTTCTTGGTGTGAGTTTCGAAAAGGCCAGTGGGTCACCTGCAGCTCTTTGTACACTGACTTCCTGTGTATCCTGTTGCGTGCAGTACCTGCTCCTGTGGTTTTGCCTCTGTGTCCTATATTGTACAAAGAGGCACAGGCATGTTGTCCAATGCTTTTGTACTGTTATTTAGCCCACAGAAATCTTCTACATGGCAGCCTGGTCTGTGCTGGGGATTTTCTTTGAAAAGGTAGTAATAGGTATGTTAGCGCATGTATTGATTACCTGTTTTCTGTATAATAAATGACCCAGAACTTAATAGCTTGAAACCACAGCTATTTTATTGCCCACAATTCTGTGGGATGGTGATTTGGGCAGGACTAGGCAGAGATAGCTTATGTATGCTTGACAAAGTTCTGGATGGACAGCTGAACTGAAGCTGGTAGATTCCATTTAACCTAATTTAGTTATCTAGGGGTTGTGGGCTTGCTGTTGCCTCCATTGCCATGGTTCTCCTCTATGTAGACTCTTCTCTACTTGAGTCTCTCCTCCTCCAGGACCTGTCTTTCCATGTGTCCACTATCTCTGGCAGAAAAAAATGTGGATTCTCCATGTGAGAGTTAGGTTCCAAAATGAAAAGTAATAGCTAGAGGACCTGAGCTCAGAAATCTCACATGAATGTTGTCACTTCTGTTGGACATGCGCAGCCTGGATTCAAGACTGGAGGAAATAGACTTCAGTTCCTAATGGGAGGAGTGATAGACACTGTAGAAAGAGGTGTAGGCATGTTGATTGGTAGTTGGCTCTTCACCTTTCACCACACTGCTTTTAGGAACGGTTTGCAGTGGCCTTTGGAAAAAAGGACCACTGCTTCTGATAGCATTTACTTTGAGGGCTCAGAAGTGTGAACTTCAAGTTTTTCTCTCTGTGAGTTCCTGTAGAAATAAAAAAAGTACCTGCTTGCTTGTGATTACCACATTAAGTAAAAAATAGTTTGAAATTTCCGTCTAATCACCTTCTTCTCACATAGCTCAGCTGGTTAATTCAGGGGAACTACATGCTTCTGTTGGTATTGTACTTCTCTCTGTCTCTCTCTCTTCAAGATAAGCAAGTCACTTGCACTGATTTCAGATGCTAAGATGTGGGGATCCGGGTTATACTTCCTTGGAAATAGGCACACTCAGAACTGAAAGAATAAAATTGGAAATCCGTTGCTGCAGGAGGGAATAATGTTCAATACTTAATAATTGTCATCAATCCTGTTTGCTATAATATTTTGGTGGGGGTGAAAAGTACTTATTTGCAGGTAAATTGCACAATTCTACTTTTCAATTCATTGGATAAAGAAATGTTTTGTGTTACTAACTTAAATCTGTATTTATGTGATATAGTGCCATTGTTTTGCTTAAAGCCTTTCAATGTCTTCCCATGGCACATAAAAAAGCATGAAAATTTCTTGGTTTGATGTTGAAAACCCTGACTTGTCTCCAGATACAATTTATCATGCCCTATCTCTCAGTCTATGCCCCAGCCAATCAAACTGCTTGTAAATCTCCCAATTACAATGTGGGCCAAACTTTTAAGACTCTGCTATTTCAGCTCTCCCTGTTGAAGCATCTTGTTTTGATCCCTGACTTCCTTTACTCCCTCTCTGCCCCAAGTCATGTCCAGAGACACTGCTACTCTTTACAGTCTTAGCTTAAGTATTAACACTTAAATAAATCTTCCTTAGAATTGTCTTTTCTTATTGTTACTGAACTTAGGCTTGGCTGCTTACTGCTCAAAAGCCAATAGTTCGAGAGGCAAGTGTTAATAGAAAGTAAAGATGCTTTAATGCGAAAAGCCTGCAGTCTGAGGACAAGGTGAACTTGTCTCCTGAGACCAGTTCTGCAGACCCTGTTCATCCAGGGGAAGAGTCTCAGTAACTCACTGAGGCAGGAGGTTGGGTTCTGCATCGTTCCCCACTGAGTGCAGGCTGGCTCTCTCATCATATATTGGGTTGGCCCAAAAATTCGTTCAGGTTTTTCCATAGCATCTTATGGAAAAACTGAATGAACTTTTGGGTAACTTAACAGTTTATTGCCTGCATGATCTGTCTGCAGGGTTGATAAGGGGGCTGTTCAGGGTAGTGTGCTAGTCATTCTTTAACTACTGAATTCTTCATTCATTCTTGTTTTTATCTAGGGAAAAGAATCAGCAGGTTAGTCAAGGCATGGTGTGTATTCAGGAGAGCGTAGGTAGGAGTTAGGTTAAATTGCCTAGTGATCTCATTCCTATAATTAGGTTCTTTTAAAGTTGGGGACAGAAATGAGCAAACAGAAAAGGGACAAAAGAGCTGCTTTCATTAGGTTGAAGTAACTGATTTTTTCTCATGTGTGCCAATTTTCAGACTTCCATGCATTTCTGTGTTTGTATGTGTTGCATTTTACTGCATTTGATTATTTGTCTTCCTCTACCAGGCAACATCTTCCCTGGTGGCTCAGAGGTTAAAGCGTCTGCCTCCAATGTGGGAGACCTGGGTTCAATCCCTGGGTTGGGAAGATCCCCTGGAGAAGGAAATGGTAACCCACTCCAATATTCTTGCCTGGAGAATCCCATGGACGGAGAAGCCTGGTAGGCTACAGTCCATGGGGTCGCAAAGAGTCGGACACGACTGAGCAACTTCGCTCACTTACTTACTTACCAGGCAACATGCCATATTCCTTCCTTTCCCTCTCTAAATCCCCTCTTCCTAAGACAATGCCTGGCATATGTTTGATGTTTAAAAAACAATGTTTGTGGAATTAATGAACCTATATTAAAATCTTTTTTGATATTAGACTTCCCTTAGACAGGTCTCAAGGCAGACCCCATCAGTATTATCTCGGCATGGGTTATCCCAAAATGATTTAGTACAGGTTACTCATGGATGATGCTCTGTTCTTTAATCAAGACTTAAAGCATGATTAGAAGCTAAAGATGTGCTGGGCTAGCTTTTCTCTTCTATGCTATAAACTAATCAGTGGACTGTTTAACAGCAACAAGAAAATCCCTTTTTTCTTTCAAAAGTCTGTTAAGGCTCAGTGTTTGATGTATTTGCTTCTCAAGGCATACATTAGTTGAGTGCAGTTAAATAAATGCATGTTGACTATGTAAGCCATATTGCTCGGAGTATGTTTCACAGAACTGTACCTTGATATGTCACATAAGTCCCATCTGCATTTGGCGGTCTGTGCTCATTATCAGTTGGAATTGATCTCCTCCAAAAGTGACAGTCCTGATTGAAATTCTTATATGATCTTACCAGTCACAGCTAAGGGCACAGTGTTGGCACATTTCTAATGCACGTGCCTCCTTTACTCTCTGCTGCAGGTTTATATGCCCCACTACCACAGAAACATGCAAAAACCCCAGTCATTTTGTTATCCTAGCATTCTTCAAAGCTAGTTTCCTCTTCCTTTTCCTTTCACTTAAGTTTCTAAAGATGGAGTCAGAATGGTTACTCCTGGGGCTGAAAAAAAAATTTAGTTGGTATGCACTATTATAAACTACTTAGCATTTCTTTGAGATAGCACTGGTGCATTCAGGGGGCAGAAAGAAATTAGTTCAATATGCTACTTTTTAGCCAATGGTTTTGTGGCAGCTTTCATTTTTTTATAACTGCTTTCTCATCTACAAAATATTCTTTATCTCTGTGTACTGCTATTCACTCAGAAAGTCAAGATAAACCTTGTTTCTATTAGTTCATGTGCTGTGTGCTTAGGTGCTCAGCCATGTCCCACTCTTTGAGACACTCTGGACTGTAGCCTGCCAGGCTCCTCTGTCCATGGGGATTCTCCAGGCAAGAATACTGGAATGGGTTGCTATGCCCTCCTCCAGGGGATTTTCCCAACCCAGGGATCTGCAGGCAGATTTTTTACCATCTGAGCCACCAGGGAAGCCCTATTAGCTCATAGTATTTATTTATTTGACTGTGCCAGCTCTTAGTTGCAGCATGTGAACTCTTAGCTATGGCATGTAGGACCTAGTTCCCTAACAAGGGATCAAGCCCTCACCCCCTGCTTTGGGAGAATAGAGTCTTAGCCACTGGACCACCAGGAAAGTTCCTGCTTCACAGTATTTAGGTGTTTTACTGTGAGGAACTTAGTCATGCTTGTTTTGTAGCTTAGTCATTTAGACAACTTCAGAAAAGCAAATTATTTTGTTACCCTCTATGTTGTCTTAGGATTTCTAGCCCCTATTTTTCATTGAGATTTTCTTCTTCCTTCTAGTAATAGGTGCTTATCTCTCTCCACTGTATCCCAATAGACCTCTAACACTAATCCTAATTAAATCCTACCTATCAAGTAATTCATTTTTGGGGTCATGCAGCTTTGTTCAACATATACATACATATAACTATTTATGTATATCAAACATTCTGCTAAGCACTTGAGATAGACTTTTCTCCCAACCTTCTTGGAACTTACAGTCAAATAGAAAAAACCATTGAAATAAAAAAATTGTATAAATTGCCATTTCAATTAACAGGAAGATAAAATGAGATTCTAGATAAAATCCCTAGAATACTCTGGGAAAAAAATGAATGAAGGATTTTCTTTAAAAAGTCTCATTTAAACTGAGACTTTATGTATAAATACAAGCTAGTCTCATGAAAGGGGTTAGGGAGAAAATTGGATTGAATACAATTAAATAGAGGAAGTGGGGGGAGGGGAGTGAATCACAATGTGCAGAGCTTTGAAAGAGTTAATTTTCAGAATCTTTTGCTTTTTCTGAAGGGAAATGGGAAGCCACAGAAGGATTGTAGCTGAAAAGTAATATGATCTAATTATTTTTAAAAAATTGCATTCTGGCTCTTCTGTGTATAACAAGAATAAAAAAGTATATTGTTTGGGAAAAAGTAGGCAGTAGAAGGAGTCATGGGTAGAATTTTACAGTTTTATATGTGTAGGGCTAGAAGACACGTCTCTCATAGATACACACTGGAGTTACTGCAGCCTCTAATTATTAAAAGCATGGAAGAGGAGATTGACTTGAGAGAATATGTTATAGGATGAGGGGTGAAAAGGAATCACGAGGTACTCCAACATTTAAAAATTCCGTGGCGTAGGATCTGGTAAAGGTCAGTCTAGAAACGGGTTGTAGCAGTGTGAAGAGCATCATGAAAACGGGGTTCCATTGTATTGTGGGTGTTATGATAACAATCTTCTTTGGGATTTGCTTTGGCTAAAAACACCTGGCATACATAAACCTGCGTCTTTTCTAGGAGTGACCTACAACAGGCTGCTTTATGTGGGTGTTTTAAGGCCCAGCTCCTGCTTCAACTTGAACTGGGCCTGTATACAACTCCAATGTGTTCATCCAGCTCCACGTAGCATTGCATGAAGTCCAGTTTCTCCCATTACCTTTCCTTATCATGCTGTTCTCCCCTTCTTTCCTGGGTATTGATCCCAAGATAATTCTGTAACATATTCTTCTCAATATCCATGTGAAATCTCCCAGGGAATCTTGAAACCAAGTCTGAAATATCCCAGGGAAATTTATTAATTCATTCATTTATTTATTTAAAGACAGTTGATTCTGTAATACATCTGAGCAGATAGAGGAAGTGGTCATAGTACACATTGGCCTTCGACTGGTTTAGAGAAGCATGCGGCAGTTTCCTCTTCATGGATTCTATTTGTATCAAGGAAGAAAAAGACAAAGTGTAAGGAGAATAGAGGGGATGCAGAGGATTGTGCCTATAAAGATCGAGGTAGTCATTCTGAAGGGTGATGGATTGAGTTGAGAGAGAAATACAGTAATTTTTCTATTCATTGGGAGTCCAGTTGATCAGAGCAGTGGTTTTGAGTACAATTCTTCTGTTTACTTTTTTGCTTCATATAAAAGCCATACATTTTAGGTTGCTTGGTAAATGGTGCTTGTGAATAAAACATCTGCTTTTATCCTATTCCCTTAAGAAAAAGCCATTTGGAGAAACTTTCAATTACCTTTTGTGTAAAAAGAGCATACTAATAAGCTTACACAAGCATTTTATCTGTTGGAGAATACTTCCTAATGAGTCTTATCCTTCTACACCTGTCTAGAGAGCAACATGAAGGAACACATTTGACTAATAAGTGAAAAGGGGTTCTTTGTGAATTTATAATAAGCACGTATGTTGTCAATCTAAATTCACCCTGTATAAGCTTTGTACTTTGAATGTGACTGAAGAAGAGAAGGACTATATATGTGTGTACAATACAATGAGTGGCTTTGAGAAATATATTTTTATAGGAATGTAGGTAGATGGAAGACTTAGATTAATTAGTATCAAATGAAGAGTTGGTCAAAATCTGCCACAGAAAAGAAACTATATTCCATCTTGAAGTTTCTTTGAATTCTGTAAACTGCATGAAAGCAGATTTATCAGTCCTCTATTAAATCTTATTTTTAATTAAAATGAATACAGCCCTTCTGATTTTTTCTTGTTGTCTTTTTGTGTGAAGAGAACACTTCTGGAGATTATTTTTAACACTTGTTATTCAATTTACTAAATGACAGATGTAGAAAATTATCCTTTAGGCTTTTCATTACCAATTTTATTTATAAATCTGTAAATGTTTAGCAGTTATCCTAAGGGTTTTAAATAATATTTCATCATTTAATAAATGTAAAACGATCTTCAAATACTTTAAATGTCTTAATAAATTTAAATATTTCATTTTTAAATGCTTCAATTTTCTGTGAGTAAAATTTGGGGTATCTAAATAACTATTACAAATCTAATTAACAAATAAAATGAATCAAAATGTCTTCTGGTTATTCCAAAACATTATATAAACAGTAAGATATCAACTTAAAATACTATGCCTAAATCAAGCAATTAATTGCATATTTTACATTTGAAATTATGAAGAAGTAATAATTCATAAGCATTTCTTTTCTAAAATTTTTATTTATTTGCTTATTTTTGGCTGCACTGGGTTTTGTTGTTGCGTGCAGGCTTTCTCTAGTTGCAGCAAGAGGGGGCTCCTCTCTAGCGGGGGGGCCCCTCTCTAGCAGGGGGGCCCCTCTCTAGCGTGGGGGCCCCTCTCTAGCGTGGGGGCTCCTCTCTAGCGTGGGGGCTCCTCACTGTGGCGGCTTCTCATTGCGGAGCACTGGCTCTAGGTGTGTAGGCTTCAGTACCTCAGCTCGTGGCTCTAGAGTGCAGGCTCAGTAGTGATGGCACATGGAATTGTAGTTCACAAGCATTTCTAATTGTAATTAGGAATCTTTAGTGACTAAACCACCACCACCACCCTTGACTGAGAACAAATATATGCCCTCTAAGAATGTAAGCACCGTCTTGGTAACTGAAGCTACTCAGGTTACTCTGTACTTAATTCTAAATCTTTCTGCTGAAGAAGATGATGTCAACTACATGACTGTGGTGTATTATGAGAAGAGACTTTGAGCAGCTTATTTATTGACCGATCCTTTTTTCTTTTCTGTCTTTTGGAGAGGTGGGTAACTGCTAATGGAAACCTAACCTACTTAGAGTTGATGTCAGAGATTCCAAGCCTCAAGGAGGCAGTCCCCAAGCTCATAGCCCCTGGAACTCAGTTGGCACAGGTTTCTTGATTCTCTTATCTCATAATGGAACTCTGCCCTCCCACCCATTTGTCCCTTGTATGTATATTGAGGGCTTCCCTGCCGGCTCAGATGGTCAAGAATCCGCCTGCAATGCAAGAGACCTGGGTTAGATCCCTGGGTTGGGAACATCCCCTGGAGAAGGGCATGGAAATCCACTCTAGTATTCTTGCCTGGAGAATCCCCATGGACAGAGGAGCCCGGTGGGCTACAATCCATGGGGTCACAAAGAGTTGGACCCAACTGAGCGACTAAGCACAGCACAGCATGTATATTGAATGTATTACTTTAGCTCTTAAGAAATGTGTGTATATATGTTTCCAACTAAATTTAAAAGTTCATTGAAATCTCAAGTGTTTTTTCCATCTAAGTTTAAAAAACTTGGAACTAAGTGGATTTTTGTATTCTTTCATAGTCTTAGTACCACAAAATGCTTCCAGGTATTAATGAGATGAATGTATTTATAATATAACATTTTATGACTTGGACTTAAAAATTATAAAGTCATTCTATTGGCATTTATTTAGTTATTGCTTCTGACATTTTCTTTGGATTGATCCCTACATTATTGGCAGTTGGAAATAGAGAATGCTATAATTTTACTTGTAATGACAAAAGCACATTGCTATTCATTGATATATGAGTGTGCTTCAACTTTAAAAGATGTTCAAATGATGCTTTTGTTTTTCTTGATTGTCTGAAACCTCAGAGTTCTCAATACTTGGGGAGGTATGTTTATATGGGAGACAAAGAAATAGAGAAAAAGAGACTAAGAAGAATAAGAAAGAAAAACCTAGGTTACTCTGAGATTTTAAAACCCTAAGAAAACCAGAAAATTTTTGGCAGGCAACAACTGATAAATGTCTTCCAAAGCTCATTAACCTGGAAGAAACACACAGAGTAAGCGCATGTACACACAGCTAAAATGGCTAAAAATAAAGATGAGTTAATTTCAAGTTAACTTTAAATGCAGTCATTTTGTATTTTTGAAAATGTTAGGTTAAGACTTCTTTAAAAGACCAGGTTGTAGAAAAGACTGAATAGCTGATTAGTACAGTGACATGATTTTAAAGAGAAGGAATGAGGGAAAGACTTGATTTTTAATGTGTGATATGCAGGTGTATTAAAAAACTTTGATAAAAGTTGTTCTTTTCTAAGTAGTAACAGATGTTTTCAGGTGTCTAGAGGTGTGTATGAATGTCAGAGATTAAAATAGAAACTGAACAGAAAAGCAGTGCTACGATGGAAAATTTACCCATTTAACACTGTGTTCCACTGAGGACGTATTTTAATGCTGCATTGTAGGTATACAATTATTCACATCTGCCTAAATGGTTTTTATTCGACTTTCAGAAAATTTAAGTTTGTTGCCATCCTATTTTTACCCTTAATAAACAGCTTCTGAGTCTTAGAAATGAAAAAAAGATGGAATATGTAGATACCTAAAATAATGCCTTTGACTTCTAAGAAATACTAAAATCTTGCACATAAAAATATTTAAGGCCCACAGATAATTCTAGTCTGCTGGCTTCGTTTTACAAATCATTGTCCTGTAGACTCTGCCCATTAATATTCACGCCCTTATTTGTAAGGGAATGGTGCCTTTGTGCTTTTGAAGTTTCTTTTTCCCTTTTGTCCTATTGGTCCCTGGAATTTTCCTTCCCTTTGCACTTGGAAGTGTGTTATCCTGGGCTGGAGTTTTGATTGCTCTTTTGCCACCATTTCTCTGCTCTTTATCCAGTGCTAGGCCCTGGTAGGGGCTCCTTTAAGTGAAAATGGGAAGGAAGCACAACTGTAAAGTTACTGACATGTCAGTGCCAATGGTTATCCTTTAGGTTACAGAATTTCCTTTAGTCCTCATCAGGCTTGATCCTCTGCTCGCCAAAGCTGGGAAACAGCTGGCATTTGTTTCAGCCTACCTGGACTGCTCAGCCTTTGGTGATGGACCTTAATTCAGACCGTAGGTCCTCTCCAGCTGTTCAGTAGTAGAAACACAACATCCACTTCCAGTCAACTCTGGCTTATATTCAAATATTCACAAAGCAACCATTTACTTAATGAACAATTTATGCTGTGGTATTAAGCTTGGGGTAAATATGAGTAGGCAAATGGCTGCTTCCCTTTTGGAATCCACATTGTCATGGAACTTTAGGAAGATGACCTTTCACTCACTCACTCAGCCCTGCAGTGGTTTCCCTGTACCTCATACATTTTGTCCGTCTCCTTTCCTATTGCATCATAAAACTGCACTATGATGAGTCCTGGTGTTTCATACCCTACTGACCCATTAACAGATATTATAATTTCTAATACCCTATAATAGATATTTTTAATATCCCTCTATTTGTGATAACTATGTGAACATTTTATATGTAGCAGTAAGTGCCTGTAAAGCTGGAAGAAAAAGGAAAACCATGGAACAACAGACTGGTTCCAAATTGGGAAAAGAGTCCATCAAGGCTGTGTATTGTCACCTTGCTTATTTAACTTGTATGCAGAGTACATCATGCGAAATGCCAGACTGGATGAAGCACAAGCTGGAATCAAGATTGCAGGGAGAAATGTCAATAACCTCAGATATGCAGATGACACTACCCTTATGGCAGAAAGTGAAGAAGAACTAGAGTCTCTTGATGAAAGTGAAAGAGGAGAGTGAAAAAGTTGGCTTAAAGCTCAACATTCAGAAAAGTAAGATCATGGCACCTGGTCCCATCACTTCATGGCAAATAGATGGGGAAATAATGGAAACAGTGACAGATTTTATTTTCTTGGGCTCCAAAGTTACTGGAGACGGTGACTGCAGTCATGAAATCAAAAGATGCTTGTTCCTTACAAGAAAAGCTATGACAAACCTAGAAAGCTTATTCAAAAGCAGAGACATTACTTTGCCAACAAAGGTCCATTTAGTCAAAGCTCTTGTTTTCCCAATAGTCATGTATGGATGTGAGATTTGGACCATAAAGAAAGCTGAGTGCTGAACAATTGATGCTTTTGAACTGTGGTGTTGGAGAAGACTCTTGAGATTCCCTTGGCTTGCAAGGAGATCAAATCAGTCAGTCATAATGGATATTAACCCTGAATGTTCATTGGAAGGACTGATGCTGAAGCTGAAACTCCAATATTTTGGCCACCTGACACGAACAACTGACTCACTGGAAAAGACCTTGATGCTGGGAAAGATTGCAGGCGGGAGAAGAAGGAGATGACAGAAGATAAGATGGTTAGATGGCATCACCGACTCGATGGACATGAATTTGAGCAAGCTCTGGGAATTGGTGATGGATAGGGAAGCCTGACGTGCTGCAGTCTATGAGGTTGCAAAGCGTCGGACACAACTGAACAACTGAAATGAACCCTTTATCTTCATTTCTACCTTAAAAAGATAAATGCAGAACAAGGCAGTAAGGAACATATGGGGTCTTGGATCAAGGACTAAAATCCATGACAAAAGTGTGATGAAGCAGGCAAGGGTAGCCTTCTTTCTTTAATGCTTTGTATTCTTTCTGAGTCTGTGCCCTTACTCTCTCCAAAGAAGAACAGGTTTCTAAATAGAAGAGTTGCAGTGTTCAATCAAGAGTATATCGGGGATTTGTGAACACAAGGGAAAAGGCAAGGGTGGTATGGATTGAGTGAGTAACACTGGCTAATAAACACTACCGTGTGTAAATTAGTAGTAGGGAAGCTGCTATACGGCACTGGGAGCTCAGATCAGTGCTTTGTGATGACCTAAACGGGTGGGATGGGGGTGGGGGCGAGGCTCAAAAGGAATGGGATACATGTATGCTTATAGCTGATTCATGTTGTTGTATAGCAGAAACCAACACTACATTGTAAAGCAATTATCCTCTAATTTAAAAAAAAATTAAAAAATAAAAGAGCATATCAGAACAACCCTTAATTACTGTAACCTCTAAACAAGTTCTCAGGTGTATTTTTGTTGGAAAATATTAGTGACATTTATAACTGTTATTATTGTAAAGATTTCCATAGGAACGTGGGGCTCACTTGAACATGTGGGTGGGCACCGACCTGTGGGTAGACACAGAGATAAGCCACAGACATAGGGACTCATTCATTCATTCAGCTATAGTTCTTGAAGCTTCTTTACTCCACTATAGTAGACCTGGGGATTAAAAAGTAACCCAGAGAGTTTTAGCTTCATCAGCCCAGAGCATACTGGAGGAGATAGGCAAACTCAAATAGGGAAAATGCATAAGTAAAATAATTTGGAATAAGCACCATGGCTGAAATACATGGGGCAGCAGGGGAACTACATAAGATTTTGCATGTTGCCTGTGGGGGATTTGCATATAAAAAAGATAACTATATAAGACCTCTCTAAGGAAATTGCATCACTGGCTCGATGGACGTGAGTCTGAGTGAACTCCGGGAGTTGGTGATGGACAAGGAGGCCTGGCGTGCTGCGATTCATGGGGTCGCAAAGAGTCGGACACGACTGAGAGACTGAACTGAACTGAACTGAAGGAAATTGCATTTAAACTGGGACCTGAAAGATTAGCGTGGGGCAGGAGTGTGTCCTAGGTAGCAATAAACAGGATGTGCAAAGGCCTTTACATTGGAAAATTCCTAGGCTGTTTGATAGAGGCTATGTTGGAGGTGGAGTAGGTGTAAGAGCAAAATTCAAACAAGCTATTTCAGTTTTATTCAAAACTACGTGTGGTTCTGGAAACTTTTAAAAAGTAATATTCTTTGTAATCTTTGAGAGAACATGATTTTGTTTCCTTCAGAATCTTGTTTTCATGAATTTTCATTTGAATGATATTTTCATGTAAGAAAACTGGCCAGGCACTGCCCTCGTGTGGCGAACGGCTGCAGTTACATGAGCCTTGCTTCTGGTGAAGTCTGAAGCCATGATTCTAGCAAAATCCTTGCACATATTTTTCAGCTATCTGAATCACTTCTAGCTGCTGTTGCTCAGATTCTAATATATAAACGTACCTTTTCCCCTATTCGTTGGGTTTGTGTTTTATCATTCGTCCACACTTTACTGTGGAATAAAGATGACGTATGCTGCTGCTGCTGCTGCTACTGCTGCTAAAGTCGCGTCAGTCGTGTCCGACTCTGTGCGACCCCATAGACGGCAGCCCACCAGGCTCCGGCATCCTTGGGATTCTCCAGGCAAGAACACTGGAGTGCGTTGCCATTTCCTTCTCCAGTGCGTAAAAGTGAAAGTGAAGTTGCTCAGTCCTGTCCGACTGTTAGCGACCCCATGGACTGTAGCCCAGCAGGCTTCTCCGTCCATGGAATTTAGCAGGCAAAGAGTACTGGAGTGGGGTGCCATTGCCTTCTCCAAAGATGATGTATAGGGAGCATAAACTTTAATAGCTTCAAGAACGAGGCAGATTAAGAGAAAGTGACTGAAGATAGACTGGGTCTCAATCAGTGTTGTTGTTTTGTTACTAAGTTGCATCCAGCTCTTTGCAATAGGGTAAAGTGAAGACTATAGAGAAAGTCATTCAACTACACATACATATTTTATAAACAAGGAATGCCAAAATAAATAGGCATACGGGCCGCTTCTATTTTTTAGTCTCTCTCCTCAAATTCTACTTCTAGTCCATGTACCTGATTAATTTGTCAATCCTTCGCTTGACTAATTGATACCTTGTTATTTCA
The DNA here is from genome assembly GCF_014754425.2 of Oryx dammah. Lineage (NCBI taxonomy): Eukaryota > Metazoa > Chordata > Mammalia > Artiodactyla > Bovidae > Oryx > Oryx dammah. Next base: position 133,340,788 of record NW_024070186.1, on the reverse strand, counting down.
TGTATCAAGTTGTCTAGTTCTATTTCCAAGTTGGACATTTTGCCACAAGTGTATTTTGGAAAGTGTTTCAGAAAGTTTTGTTGCTCAAAGTTAGGTACTTTGTAGATACTCATTTCTTCCTTCTTCCCTTCTTCCTTTTCTCTCCTCCTTTTTCTTCAGGCAGTCATTTTCATGACTAGTGTTTTTCAATAAATTATTGCCTCTGTGCTTTATGGAGTGCAGCTGCTGGACTTACCTGCCATTTCTGCCTGCACTGGAGTAGACCGAGGCATTTTCTGAGAAGACCCTGAGCTCTTCCAGCCAGGGTGTGTGTGTACACATTTTAAACTCAGAAATTGAGTGGTTTTCTCTTAAGGTTCATCCTTGTCAGGTTTCTTCTTTCCATTTGAGGAGCTTGTACTCCACACCACTGAGTTGAGTTTTAGAATGTGCAGTTCTGTTTGTAAATGGAAACATAGAATTAAGTTTTCCTGGTACTTTTCAGGGACCATAATCTCAAATTCACTGCCGTTCAATGCCTTTTAGACACTTGGCTAAGAGGAAAAATATTTATGGAAGCTCGTCTGGAGGAAATGCGGTCATCCATCTGCCATAGCATCTAAAATCTATTTCAGGATTAAGGGAGGCCATCAGAGATCTATCTAACTGGACCACACGCTGGGCCTGCACAATTGCTTTTTTCTGAACTGTGCTTTGCTATCATGATAAAATATGTTCTCCAGGAGGGCTCCAAGGAAAATATTTCGTCTTCTTATTGGCATTTGTCTCAAATAAGTGGTTTGTTTTGTGTATATTCTTGTTACTGGGTATAGTTTCTGTTTTCAAAATATTAATTATAAAGTGTGCTTTGTTGCTCAATCATGAGGCAAGAAAACTGGAATGGGTTGCCATGCCCTCCTCCAGGGGATCTTCCCAACCCAGGAATTGAACCCAGGTCTCCCACATTGCAGTCAGATTCTTTACCATCTGAGCTACCAGGGAAGCCTAAATATTAGTTGTAAAGGTCAACATCAAATTTGTGTTCTACCTTGACTGAGTATGTGATTTGTCAAGGCATGCATTGGTTCACAAGCCACATTCTTGCCACCACATTTTGTTTTTCTGTTTTCCAAAGGATCTCTTTAAAGAGCTTAAATATTTATCTTACTATATTGTGTGCAACTACTTAAAAGCAACTTAAAAGCTCATGGGACCAAAGTGATATGTAGATGACCATAGGGTTTATATTGATTCCATGCTTAGTTATAAAAGTGATTTCCTTGCCGAATAGGACTTTCAAGATAAAGTGCACTGTGATTCCACAAGGACTGAAGCCTCCCCTCAAATAACACGGATTTTAGAAACCAGACTAATCCTGTTTCTCAGTGTTGAGTGGTTGAACTTGTGGACTGTTGATGTGTTGATTTTCCCCAAGGAAATATATTGCTAAATAAGGCGAGAGGAGATGAAGAGTGAATTGAAAATGGCTGAAATATTATCTTTAGGATAACATTTGAGCCAGTGTATCTATTAGTTCAAGCTGAGTCCTCCTTCCCTGCCTCTCCCTCATAATGAAAGATCTGTGCTGCACTCTATGTGTGTTTGTGAAATCAATACATGTTTGTGACATAAAACTTCCCTTCAGTGAAGATTGGTACCCACTGGGATCTGGATCTATGATCTGATTCATTGTCCAATGTAATCATTCTGAGGTTTTGAATGATAATGAGCTTCAGAAATAATTGTATTAAAATGCTTTAACTTTACGTAAACATAATTTAATAAGATGTTGGATGTGTGTAGTGGTGCAACCGTCTAGCTTTGAGTGCAGTCCTGAGACTAGAGACAATATGCCTGCATACAGGATATTTGGAAGGCATGTGCATTCTTAGACCCTAGTTAATTTGTTCTAAGAGATATGTTCTTTCTGACCACAACATAATAATCAAATCTCGAAATTAACTATTTTCTTATGATAGTGGCTTAACAATACTATTAGGTTATCTTACCTGAGATATTGTGACAAGACAAAATTTATGATTGACAGCCAGGTTTAAGTTACAGAGTAGGCAACAAATGAAATGAAAAGTACATCCTTGAGAAACTTTTTTTATTGCTAATGATAGGGAGACTGATAAAATATACTTAAATACACAGAATGTGGAAATATATTTATCAAGAACAGAACTCAAAAAAGAAGTATGAAGATTAAAATACTGTACATGGAATTTAGGTTCTCAAATCCCGGATCCCAAACAGCTTGGTATGTGTTACTCTGATTTCAAAGAGTTACAAAGTACAGAGCTGGAAAGGGTATTTAGGATGACCTGATAATGAAATGACCCTTTCATTATGTGATGAGGGTTCTGACTTCAGAAGTTGAGAGTATTCAGGATCATATGTTGCAAGATGGCAACTGGAACTTAGATCCCTTGGCATCTAGCTGAATGCAGTTTATCCTGGCTGTAAATTTAAATGGTAATGTTTCCACTGCATTACTGGAATTCTGGGGACTGCCTTCTAATCCAGTTTAAAAGTGACAGAGGAAACCTGTCACTCTGCTTCATAATATCACTTTATATTTTAAAATGCTTATATAAATGGCTTCCCTGGTAGGTCAGCTGGTCAAGAATTCACCTGCAATGCAGGACACACTGGTTCAATCCCTGGGTTGGGAAGATCCTCTGAAGAAGGGAATGGTTACCCACTCCAGTATTCTGGCCTGGAGAATTCCATGGACTGTACAGTCCACGGGATTGCAAAGAGTTGGACACGACTGAGTGACTTTCACTTTTCACAGGCAACAAACAGTGATAGGCAAAACATTGAATTTGTACATAAGCTAGAAACAATTTCACCTAAGGTAGTAAACAGAAAGGAATGTAGTCAATGTGTGTGAGCAACAATTTGAGCATGAGAAAACTGCAGCACTTCATACTCTGCTGGTAAGATTGTCAGTTGTCATGACTGGTTTGGAAAACAGTTTGCAGTTAGGAGTCTGAAGATGCTCACATCCTACAATCCAACCACTAGACTCCTAGGCAAGCAGTGAGGAAGCTCAAGCCCACGTGCCTCAGGACACACAGACAAAGATGCTCGTAGCAGCTCAAGGGTTCTCATAGCAGCTATGCCTGCAATAAGCACAACAAACAGTGGCAGAAAAGCATGTAAACAGTCACCATATTTACAAAACGGAATACTACTCAGCAGTGTGAATGAAGAAAATAACTATAAATGTCAGCGAGATGAACAGGGCGAAAGCAGCACATCACAGAAAGACATACACGTCTTGAGTCTGTTTGTGTAAAGTTCAAATACATATAACCCTAAACAACAACATGTTAGGAGGAATAGATACTATGGTATAACTGTTAATAAGAAGGGAATGAAAAATCACAAGATGCAAATTAATGGTAACCTCTGTGGGAGAGGGCAGAGTGAGCCCCCTCAAAGAGCTTCATGGTTTCTAGCCTTTCTTATTTTGAGCTAGATGGTTTTATACAGGGGCTATTTTTCATTTTAATATTAACACCTCATCATTTATCATAAGTGTGTAGGTATTTGGTACTCCAAAAGGAAGAACATGAGAAATTATATTTACCTTAAACAGCTAAACATCCAGTCCTGGATGGTTTATCCTTCTCCGAACTTAATTCATAGAAGGTATTGTCCAGTGTCCTCTGATTCTTGTTACTTTTTTATTTCACGAAGGAGATGTGTGTGTCTCTCTGCCCTCTGGCTAGCATGCTGCAGACATTTCACTTCTGGCAGCTTAGAGTCATCTCAGGAAACCAGGCCAGCTGGCAGTGTGCTTTACTCTTGCTTCCTGCCTCAGTCTATTAAAAACTGATAAAAAGATGTGTCTCTTTTTCTCAACTCTGTAGTATGACCCAAACAAAGCACGTCACTGATTAAATGGACACAGAATGATTTTCTGACGGCAGGTGGTAGCTGATGCTTGCCATTCCCCAGGTAGGAGGGATAGTCAGGGCTATAACCATATAAACACCCACAGACTGGTTCTTGTGACTGCTGCAGCTCTTGGAGATTTAATTTCTCTACCAGGTACTGTGCAGACTGTGTCCACACTGTGCTCTCTCTCTTCCCTACAGCTGCCCAGTGGTCCCATTGTTTCCAGATCTTTCTCTCCATAATTTCTTCCTTTTCTCACACAGCTGACTTTGCCAGCAGAGTTCAGTAGGTAAAAGGGAAGTTACAAAGCTTTGTCTATTGAATGTAGCTACAATTGAAAAAAAATCTTAGCATTCTTATAATTTTCATTATATAGTGGAGTCAGAAGAGGGAAGTCAACAATTTCTGTGAAAGAGCTCTTGCTTATAGCCGACTCATGCTTTAAAGGGCTTCCCAGTTGGTGGTGGTGGTATAAAGAACCCACCCGCCAGTGCAGAAGACATAAAAGATGCGGGTTTGATCCCTGGGTCACGAAGATCCCCTGGAGGAGGGCATGGCAACCCACTCCAGCATTCTTGCCTAGAGACTCCCATGGACAGAGAGGCATGGGGTTGCGAAGAGTCGGACACGACTGAAGTGACTGAGCATGCACGGGTGATTTAAGTGTGTAAGCTTAGTGATATTCTGATGACCTGTCATCAGCTTACCCTCTATCGTGGGTTGAGTTTCCTTTTTTAATTTATTTTATCATGTGTATAACTTTATTCTCCCTAGCTAAATCTTGTACTGTTTGCTCTATTTACTTGTTCTTAGTAGTTTAAAAAGGTAACCAAACACAAGAAAATATCACTCACTCAGTGCTTAGACTAAAAAATAACAACTTATTGTTTTTATTAACAATAAGAAACTGTTATTCAAATAACAGCTCTTGGAAACTCTAACATATATTTGTTTTCTTCATTTTCATAATGAAATACTTTGTACCTATGTATATATTACTACAAATATTGACTATAAGAGATTCCAATTCACAGTCCATCTGAAGGACCAACCTGCCTCATACATCTTAAGAAATTCATCTGATGAAATAATTGCAACTAATCAGGGAATAAAATTCTATTTTCTGAAGATTGTTTTTTTTTTTTTTTTCCCTAAATAGTTGTTAAGCACCGGGCTAGATTATAAAATATTTCATGAATTCTTTTAGTGTATAGCTCAGTGTTTCTTATAGGTAAAATGACCATAATAAGTATGGATTATATTTTTTGAGTTTTGTAGACTATTGCAAATTAACAATACAGAATAAATGTGCAGTTTATGCAACAACTATGTTCATGCAGATTTGGTGGGGCTATAAAAAGAATAAATATTTCAGAACAGATCTGGTTCACTTAGACTATACATATTATATCATCCTTTCATATCATTATGATGCCATGCACTTTAAATCTGTGACAAACTCACAAAATTTTAAGAGGGGTTATTGTTATAAAATTAAGTATGTATTTCTAAGGTCTTTATTGTTATAAATTTAATTGTTAAAGATTTGATTAAAGTCTTGAAGAACAATTTCTACAGTAAAGAAATTTCACAATTGAATGATTTAAAGTGAAATGATTAAAAAACATGAACATGTTAAAATGTTAAAATAAAAATGTTCTCTAATGTATCTCAGAGGTGAAATATGATTTAGTTTCCATGTGAAATGGAGATGTAAATAATCACTCAAACAACATACACTTCCTGTCTTACTCAATAGTGAATACCTTGGGCTGAGTGGCTGAATAAATACTGGTGTCTCACACCTCTGGAGGCTGGGAAGCTCCAGCTCATAGCACCAGCAGATCTAATGTCTGGTGAGGAGCTACTTTCTGGTTCACAGGTGACAACCTTCTTGCTGTGCTCTCACATGGCTGAGAGAGAGGACTCTAGTCTCCTCCTCTTCTTATTCAGTTCAGTTCGGTTTAGTCACTCAGTTGTGTCCGACTCTTTGCGACCCCATGAACCGCAGCACGCCAGGCCTCCCTGTCCATCACCATCTCCCGGAGTTCACTCAGACTCACGTCCATCGAGTCGGTGATGCCATCCAGCCATCTCATCCTCTGTCGTCCCCTTCTCCTCCTGCCCCCAATCCCTCCCAGCATCAGGGTCTTGGACAGTAATTTCCTTGTGGGGGCCCCAACTTCATGATTTCATCTAAACCTTCCATCTCAAAATACCATCACATTGGATGTTAAGGAGTTTGAGGGGAGTGGTGTGGGCAAAAACCTTCTGTCAGTTCAGTTCAGTTCACTCAGTCATGTCTGACTCTGCAACCACACAGACTGCAGCACACCAGGCTTCCCTGTCCATCACCAGCTCCTGGAACTTGCTCAGACTTATATCCATCAAGTCAGTGATGCCATCCAACCATCTCATCCTCTGTGGTCCCCTTCTCCTCCTGCCTTCTATCTTTCCCAGCATCAGGGTCTTTTCAAATGAGTCATTTCTTCGCATCAGGTGGCCAAAGTATTGGAGTTTCAGCTTCAGCATCAGTCCTTCCAATGAATATTCAGGGTTGATTTCCTTTACGATTGACTGATTTGATTTCCTTGCAGTCCAAGGGACTCTCAAGAGTCTTCTCCCACACCACATTTCAAAAGCATCAATTCTTATCCATTCATCTGCTGATGAACATCTAGGTTGCTTCCATGTCGGAGGGGGGTTCGGGATTGGGAACACATGTACACCCGTGGCGGATTCATGTTGATGTGTGCCAAAACCAATACAACATTGTAAAGTAAAAAAAAAAAAAAAATTAAAAAAGCATCAGTTCTTAGGCACTCAGCTTTCTTTATAGTCCAACTCTCACCCATAAATGACTACTGGAAAAACCATAGCTTTGACTATACAGACATTTGTAGGTAAAGTAATGTCTGCTTTTTAATATGCTGTCTAGGTTTGTCATAGCTTTTCTTCCAAGGAGCAAGCATCTTTTAATTTCATGGATGCAGTCACCATCTGCAGTGATTTTGGAACCCCCCAAAATAAAGTCTGTCACTGTTTCCATTGTTTCCTCATCTATTTGCCATGAAGTGATGGGACCGGATGCCATGATCTTAATTTTTTAGCACTTCCTAAACTCAAGTTCCTCATTTATTTTCAAAACTGATGCATAAACAACTATCTCATTTAATATGGTAGGTGCTATAATGTTAAGAAGCCTTCCAGAAAGAGTTAGCAATTGTATTTAAATGGAGAATGAGATAGCAGAGCAAAATAATCCTAACTTTACCCTTTATGTAGCAAAAAATTTTATCAGTTCACCTAACAAAACTGTATCCCAAGAGTGACACATATAGATGTTAATGAAGATAATTTTTGTTCAATAGTAAAATTAATAGGTCAAATCGAATAATGTCAGTTCCAAGGTTTAATATCTAGTGAAGAAATACTAAATTAATCTAGATTAGTACTGTGTGATTATGCCAAATCAGACCCCAATTATTTCATGTTGAGGTCCTGGAGATTTTTTAGGTAGACTGTCAGTATAATATACATTTTACATTCAATATTTTCAAAATTTAGGTTATCATCTCATTTTCTGATTAAAGTAACCCTCTCAGTGTTACTGTAGTGATGCACAAGTTTTCTTGCTGCATTATAAAATAGAGTATATAAGCCAGAAAACTGTTTAATCTTTCACCTAATTTTAACTTCTTTTCATAGACAATTTTGCTGTTATCATGGTGGTTTTCACACTAGGATTTGCCCTTGCAAAATCTGACATTCATATCAGCAAATCTGATATGATATATTGAGCTTTCTCTTTGCAAGTGATATTTTATAAAGTTCATTCTGTATTTGGAAACAAGTGCACAAAATGTCATCACTTTCAAAGCACCAAATAGTCATATTTCACATTATTCTGACTGTGGATAATTTAAATATTTAAGATGTTAATGTTTTAAATGGTAAGATCCTACTGTATAGCACAGGAAAGTATATTCATTATCATGATAAACTATAATGGAAAATAATATGAAAAGGAATACATGTATCTATAAATTGATCTGGATTTATATAGATTGGGTGACTTTGCTGTAAGTGGAAGTTAACATGACATTGTAAATCAATGACACATCAATGCAGTTTAAAATAAAGATGTTAATGTTTTGATTCTACTTCAAAAATAGAATAAAGTGTTCTCTTTATTTGAAAGATACTAATTTTTAAAAATTAAACTTTAATTTTAGGATAATTATAGATTTATATACTATTACAAAAGGAAGATACATAGAGCTCTCATGTACCCTTTACCCAGTTTGCTCCAATGGTACTACTTTTCAAAATTGTAGTATAATATCAAAACTAGTATTTTGAGTTATGCAATTCATCAGGCATTTAGATTCAGTTTTACATTTTACATTGATCCCTACAATCCATTTAGCTTTTGTGTTTTTTTTTTTTAAAATAAACTTTGTAGGAGCTTAACCTACTGCCTTGGTTCTTTCGTTAAATTTTACCTCTAATAAGTCAAATTATACTTACACAACTCCAGTGAGGGTACATTGTTTCTAAAGATAAATTTAAACAAAACCTTTAAAGGAAAGTGTAAGAGATTTTCTAGCTATAAAAGGGGTAAAATTGCAGTGTAGTGGTCCTAGGTCCTTACATTTCAGGACCCAAATGTTTTATATTTTGAAAATATGTATTCATTAATAAGCAAGACAACTGTGGGGAGAAACATGACATGCATGTATATTTTAGTATTTGGATATATTCTACACAAAATGAGTTTTTTATAATTAAACTATCATTTCATACAAATAGAAGTCATAAGACATGTTATAGGATGCTATAAAAGAACAATTTATATTTTATAGTATAAGATGCATGAGGGTAATAGTAAATAAAATATAATGTACTGCATTTGGCAGTGAACTTACTGTACATTTAGATGGATGGGCTCATTAACCTTTCTCACACATCTTCTCTATTTTGGAAGCTAACTTTATATTACAGTAGTAAAGACAAGACTGAAACCCTGGCTCACTGATAATGTCTTCTTATATGGACTCTTAGTGATGTAGACTGAATGGCCCAGCAAAGACAGTGTAACTTGCAAAATGTATGTTTAGAACTTTTTATAGTTTAACAAATATTTCCCTATTTCCCCAAAATATAATGCAAGCATTATAAAATGTATAACATTTATTTGACACATTGGCTCAGATGGTTAAGCGTCTGTCTACAATGTGGGAGACCTGGGTTCGATCCTTGGGTCTAGAAGATCCCCTGGAGAAGGAAATGGCAATCCACTCCAGTACTATTGCCTGGAAAATCCCACAGACAGAGGAGCCTGGTAGGCTACTGCCTATGGGGTTGCAAAGAGTCGGACACGACTGAGCAACTTTACCTTACCTTACCATCAATTTCATAACAATTTAGTCTATTTGAAACTAAATTGACTGAGGTTGCTAACAAATAATATGATATTGTATTTTAAGTTTTATATTTTTATGGAAATATATTTTAAGTCATTCCTTTCAGTAAATGATAGTTTTCACTTGAACTATTAAAATGTTAGTCACTCAATTGTGTCTGACTCTTTATGATGCCATGGACAATACCCAGTCAATGGAATTCTCTAGGCAAGAATACTAGAGTGGGTAGCCATTCCCTTCTCCAGGGATTTTTCCAACCCAGGGATTGAACCCAGGTCTCCTGCCTAGTAGGCAGATTATTTTACCATCTGAGCTACCAGGGAAGAACATTTAAACATTATACTTTATTAAAAGGGCAGCACTTGTAGTCAATGAATCCTGATTTGGTAAGGTGAAATGTGTTTGTTTAATTTAAATGTATATGAGGTATTTTATCTGAATTTATTTCTATAGGTCACATAGAGAAGGCATGGCAGTGACTCTGGGTCATTCTTAACCTTTGAGTGGGCAGTGCCCAGGTGTATATGACGCTCAGCTCAGATATTCTCAACTCACCTAATGTCTAAAGTTATCTTCACAGATCAGGCAATGTGGCCCAGAAAATCCCAAGTGCTTACATTAAGATCCACTGGTATTGATAAATGGGTACACTGACAATGTATCGGTGTTACCATAAAGTATCTTCAAAATCAATTCCTTGTCACTGAACCAGAGGAGCAGATAGTGGCTGAGGCCATGTCTGAAGCTAGGTAATAAGGCAAGCTCTTATTTGAAGCATTTATTTTCTCTGAAACATTTCTAGAACTTTTTTCTAAAGGAAATATTGCTTATGGTATGAGTCACCCCAATGGAAATAATGTGGGAAACATATTACAACAAATGATTCATCATCATTAGTTACAGTTTCCCAAATGGCCACACAAGAGGTTGTCTTCATTGAGTACACAATTTTTAGAGTTGCATTTATTTTTAACTTAACACAAAACCCTTGCCTGCAAACCACTCAAATAATTGCAGTGAAAAGAATATCATATTCATCAGTATAAGATCTACTCTTGTTTTCCTCAAAGACGGGATTTCTTTCAGGAAAATCGTGCATAGATGCTTTCCTAAAGCTGGGCACGTTAACATAAGGCGCTCCTCATTTCCGAGTGTCCTGCCCGTTTGCACTTCCAGAACCTGACAGGTCTCCTTACCAACATGTCAAGTCACTTCTCTCGAAGAATAAACACCAGAAAGTAGGAGGCACAAGAGTGACAGAAATGTAGACCGAAATTCAGAAACGGACATCTAAAGTTAATTACAGCCCTGTCATTCACAGTTATCATTTCAGTTTTCAGTTTTCTATCAAAACTAACATATGTCTCCTACTTTTTTCTCTGTGAGATTAATGTCCTCTTATTCTTAGTTTTAAATTTCTCTGAGTATCAGTCCATAGTCACTTTTTGGAAAATAAACATGAAATCTTGAAATGCATTTTTGTTTGGCAAATTTTATTATGAAAAAGTTTGGGCAAGTAGCTTGCATTTCCTTACCATGGACAGAGGAGCCTGGCAGGCTATAGTCCATAGGGTTGCAAAGAGGCAGACACGACTGAAGCAACTTAGCATGCAAACACCAGTTATCTTGGTAAGCTTCCTCATTGCATGAGCTTGTTACTTCACACATCTTGTGTCCTTCATTTCTTGCAGCAAAGTTTAGGAAAGTTGTGAACCTGATTGACAGTCTGAAAGGGCAGACCTCACTTATTGTAACCACTCGTTTTTTTGTTGTTGTTGTTTATTATTTTTTTTTAAATTTAAATTTATTTATTTTAATTGGAGGCTAATTACTTTACAATATTGTATTGGTTTTGCCATACATCAACATGAATCCGCCACGGGTATACACGTGTTCCCAATGCTGAACCCCCCTGGCATTGAAACATGTATAATATCATATAAGAAACAAATCGCTAGTCTAAGTTCGATGCAGAATACAGCATGCTTGGGGCTGGTGCACTGGGATGACCACTAGTTTTTTAAAATAAACTTGATTGACTGTTTTACTAGTGACTTTCAATTTTTGATGGTTCATTGAACATTTGGGGATTAAAAAACACATATTTATACAGTGTGAAGACAAAATATTGCTACACGAAAGTCATTAGTCCATTTACTATCTTTCTAATACTGATCCTGCAATATAAATCCTATATTCTTTCAATTGTATGGTAGGTATTTTCTTTAAAACTTGGTGATTTTTAAAGGAAGAATCGTGGTGTGTGTGTGTGTGTTAATGGCTCACTTCTGTCCAAATCTTTGTGACCCCATGGACTGTAACTTGCCAGGCTCCTCTGTCCATGGAATTCTCCAGGCAAGAATACTGGAGTGGGTTGTCATTCCCTTCTCCAAAAGAATCATGTGGGATGTATTTATTTGTAACTATATATTCTAAGGGCTTCCCTGATAGTTCAGTTGGTAAAGAATCCACTTATAATGCGGGAGACCCTGGTTTGATTCCTGGGTGGGGAAGATCTGCTGGAGAAGGGATAGGCTACCCACTCTAGTATTCTTGGGTTTCCCTTATGGCTCAGCTGGTAAAGAATCTGCCTGCAATGTGGGAGACCTGGGTTTGATCCCTGGGTTGGGAAGATCCCCTGGAGAAGGGGAAACCTACCCATCCAGTATTGTGGCTGGAGAATTCCATGGACTGTATAGTCCATGGAGTTTCAAAGAGTCAGACACAACTGAGCGACTTTCTCTTCACTGTATTTTCTAAAGGGGTCTCTAAAAAATTGAGAAAGCACACACATGCTTTTCAAATATTAAAGCTTTGTTACCTCTTCATAGCGTTGATTAGAAAGAAAAGGAGAAGTTCTTAAATGCATCTCTGGAACTGAGGTAATTGCCTTTAAGATATTTAGCATACACTTAAGCTTGCTTTTTGTAGGATTCTGGGGACCAGCTGTTAAAGTAGGGGGGATATGGCTGTAATAACTTAAGAAACAAAAATCTTAAACATAAATAAGTAAATTACAAATTAAAAGGTGGCAATGGGTAAGAGTTTAAAATCTATAAATTGATTTACTAAAGAAAGGCCTGTACTAGAAGAAAGTACAATGTCAGATGCAGCAAATAGTAGTTCTTGGACATATAATATGTCAGGAATACATAGTTTCAACTACCCTCTTTGAAACAAAACAAGCACAGATACAAATTATGTCTTTATAATTATGTTTTCTGTCTGTGAGTGTGTGAGTGTGTGTATGTTTAAATTGTTATTGACCTGAGTATTCTGCCTACTTATCTTTCAGTTTAGTTCAGTTTAGTCACTCAGTCATGTCCAACTCTTTGTGACCCCATGAATAGGAGCACACCAGGTCTCCCTGTCCATCACCAACTCCTGGAGTTCACTCAAACTCACGTCCATCGAGTCAGAGATGCCATCCAGCCATCTCATCCTCTGTCGTCCCCTTCTCCTCCTGCCCCCAATCCCTCCCAGCATCAGAGTCTTTTCCAATGAGTCAACTCTTCGCATGAGGTGCCCAAAGAATTGGAGTTTCAGCTTTAGCATCAGTCCTTCCAAAGAAACCCCAGGTCTGATCTCCTTCAGAATGGACTGGTTGGATCTCCTTGCAGTCCAAGGGACTCTCAAGAGTCTTCTCCAACACCACAGTTCAAAGGCATCAATTCTTCGGTGCTCAGCCTTCTTCACAGTCCAACTCTCACATCCATACATGACCACTGGAAAAACCGTAGCCTTAATGTCTCTGCTTTTGAATATGCTATCTAGGTTGGTCATAACTTTCATTCCAAGGAGTAAGCATCTTTTAATTTCATGGCTGCAATCACCATCTACAGTGATTTTGGAGCCCCCTCAAAATAAACTCTGCCACTGTTTCCCCATCTATTTCCCATGAAGTGATGGGACCAGATGACATGATCTGTTTTCTGAATGTCGAGCTTTATGCCAACTTTTTCACTCTTCTCTTTCACTTTCATCAAGAGGCTTTTTAGTTCCTCTTCACTTTCTGCCATAATGGTGGTTTCATCTGCATATCCGAGGTTATTGATTGGGTTACTCCTAATTTTCTAAAGACTAATTGGAATCCAGACATGGTCTTGTTTCTACCATGAGGATCTGGATTTTAATTATCATCACTGCGCCCCCCCACCACCACCAGTTACACACACTCAGCAGGGTGCGTGGGACATGCTGCTGATGCTTAGTCACTGAGGCATGCTCAGCTCTGTGCGACCCTGTGGACTGTAGCCTGGCACGTTCCTCTGAACATGCAAGAATTCTGGAGTGGGTTGCCATTCCCTTCTCCAGTGGTTCTTCCCAACCCAGAGATCTAACCTGGGTCTCCTACATTGCAGGCAGATTCTTTACTGCTGAGACACAAGGGAAGCCCCTGGGACATACTAGCAGCTCCTTAAATGCAGGAGGACCACCCACCCTTAGGTTTACACCTAAGCATGGTTTTCGCTTCAGTAATCCAGTCTGTGTAATCCCTCAGGGGAAACAAAGGCTTGCCCTTAGAGATATTAGGATTTGGAAGCTTTCAAAGTTCAAAGATTTTTCAAGGAGAAGGCATTCTCCTTAAAAACTTAAATACTACTTATATTCACTCTATTAACATTTTCTTGGTTAATATTTAAGTCAGTGCTGGGTCACCAGAAAAGGTTGTGCTCCACTCTTCTGCATTGGGAACGATCCTTGAACTAGTAAGCTTTCAGGGTGACATTTAGATGGAACTTTTTAGAAATATATCACTTTCTGGGGAAAGTACTGCAGAGTAGAACAGATTTATAGAGCTGGAAGCCTATTATGCAGAGCTGTAGATCACTGCTGTCGACCAATGAGACCAGCTTCTTTTTTTTTTTTTGCAAAGATTTACCAAATGTCCTTTGTCTTGTCTTCCCTTCTTGAAGTAACAATTCAATCTGATTTTTTTGCTTGAAAATTCAGATTATTCCTTATTCAAAATCATTTTTCTTGATTATTGTTCCCAATCTCATGTGTTAAACAAATGTTTTTGTTTAGCTATATTTGTCTGTAATGATAGATTTAACAGCAAAGCATAAGTGTAGACAGGTAGTTAAAATCCAGTATAATAAATTATTGCATTTACCATTTGTGAAGGGATATGATTAAAAAGAAAACGCGTGGTGAGTTAGAAAAGTAAATCCAATAAGGTTGCTTTAGGAAAGCAGTATTAGAGAGTTTAGAGTTGTAATCGTTATGCAGGATATTTTTTAAAGGAAAACAGATGCTGTACTCAATTTGTTTCAAACGTCTAGTAGTTTACTATAAAGTAATAATATTTTTTTGCATAAAGCACCTAGCTTATAATTATAGAACTTATTATAACCTACTTATTGCAATAGATAAAGTGGTAATTCTTCTTGTTGGAAAGCATTACATATAAAATAACCCAGATCAAAAAGCAGCTTTTTACTATTATATGTATATAATTAAAACATTATCAGATCAAAATGCTTGGCTGTGTTTTACAAAATAAGAAGCTAGAAAACCAATTTTTCTTAAAAGGACATGGCACTTGAAAAGTTGAGTGTTATCACTAATCTTAACTAAATCATTTTCATGACCTTACAGTCTGAAAATTATCTGGGAGGTGGTTGCTAGCTATCATATCCATGTTGAATATTAGCTTATATATAAATGGAGTAATTTTTTTGTTGACAGATTCAAATGACTTTTGTATATATCAGAAATAGAAAAAAGCGATATGGATATTATGCTAATATACATACACAGTGAGAGGGTGAGTAAGCATAGTTTGGCTGTAGCCCTTTAACAGATGCCTTACATTGCAGTGTATAAAACCTTCTTCGTCTATAGCAGCTAAGGTTCATGAAATTATTCTAGAGTGAATTATTGTAATCAACACTTGAATTATTTTGTCTTCTGGAAAAAGTTAGCTTCCTTAGAAAGTGGTCATTTTGAAGACTCACAACTATTTCTGGCTGCCAACTTTCAATGAAATTTTTCATCCCTAATAATTGGAAGTGTAAATAAAATACGAGTGCTACTGGCTAATTTGGGTCCCATTCCAACCATAACTAACCACAGCTTTTGCTTAGAGTGTCACATCACTGGTATGACCAAAATTTTTTCAAGTCATGAGTAAGCATCTCTTGTTCTTTTATGAAAGATAATTAACAGATCTTGTGATTCTTAGTTTGGGAAACATATATTATGGACAGAGAAATAGAATATAAGAAATCTTGAACTTTGCTATCTCATGATCATTCCTCTCCCCACTATGGATTTTGATTTTTGCTTCCCATCTTGGAGATCATTTAAAGTTTCAGTACTAGAAGCTATAGAAATATATTCTTGCTACAATTTCATCCCAAGAACAGGATTATTATAAAACTCCTCTATCTTTGCTCAGATGATAATCTGTCTGCATGCCAGAGACATGGGTTCGATCCCTGGGTTGGGAAGATCTCCTGGAGGAGGGAATGGAAATGCATTCCAGTATTCTTGCCTAAAAAAATCCCATGTTCAGAGGAGCCTGGAGGGCTACATTCCATTGGGTCGCAAGGAGTCAGACACGACTGAGCAACTAACAGTTTCGCTTTCACTGTATTTGAGGATTTGATTTTCCCTGGCATGGTTTTCAGTTGTCTAGAAAAAGCCAGAGTTATTTGTTATGTTATTGTCTATAGTAAATCAGTGTCAAGATGACTACATCTCAATGAAAATCCTCATTAACAATTTAATGTCAAACTTTAAAAAGTTTGCCATTATGATTGCTGCTAAAGCCAGTTTTAGAAACTAGAATTGTTTTACTGAGTAAATTCATATAAAGTGTGTCTTTTTAACAACTTTATCTTGCCAAGTTAATAATTAGGGAATATGTTATGCTTCAACTCAGTTGCTTAAATTTTCTATTTTTATTTATGTATAATCTTACTGTTTAGTTTTCTGTCAGAAACTCTAGCAGAACATGCTATATCACACTCCATTAATGTTGTTCAGTTGCTAAGTTGTGTCTGACTCTTTGGGATCCCATGGACTGCAGCATGCCAGGCTTCTCTGTCCTTCACTATCTCCTGGAGTTTGCTCATATTCATGTCCATTGAGGCAGTGATGCCATCAAACCATCTCATCCTCTGCCATCCCCTTCTCCTCCTCTGCCATCCCCTTCTCCTCCTGCCCACAATCTTTCCCAGGATCAGCGTCCTTTCCAGTGAGTCAGTTCTTCACATCAGGTGGCCAAAATGTTGAAGCTTCAGCTTCAGCATCAGTCCTTCCAATGAATATTCAGGGTTGATTTCCTTTAGGATTGACGGGTTTGATCTTGCAGTCCGAGGGACTCTCAGGAGGTCTTATCCAACACCACAGTTCAAAAGCATCAATTTTCAGCCTTCATAACTCTCACATTTGTACATGACTACTGGAAAAATCATTCTATACAGTTTTAAAACATTAGTGGAAAACTACCAGATTTTGTCAATCATAAAATGAACAACTTTAAATTCTAGCTTCTCTCTTCTACCAGAAAGGTGGTGTTGATGTGAAGGAAGATGCAAGAATGGGTGGTTCACAAAGCTCAACTTTCCCAAGCATTCTTCTTTCTGATTACGATTAGCAACATATGCTTATAATGCTGTCTTTGGGGCCTGAGATTATAGATTTGTAAACCTAGAATGGACCTTGGGTAACTTTTAGGCCATGCTTTATATTCTAGACATGAGTAAAATGAAATAGGAAAAGGTTAAGAGAGTTCCCCAGGCTCCTCTTGGTATCGTGACTGGGACTATAGTTCATTCCTTGGTCCTTGAAACTCACTTTCCCACCATCCATTAGCTCACACACAAATTAGACCACAAAAGACACATTAATTGCTATGATTGTGTTGAGCATCTTAAAGGCCAATTACTGATGATTTAGAATTTAACCAGTACTAAAGTATAGTTAGCTTTCTAACCTTTAAAAAAAAAAAGAAAGAAAAAAATTTAACCATCATTTTGATTCTCTTAGCAAATATATATGTATACACTTCTGAATTATGTCCTTTTATTTAAAGCATATTTTCTTTTTATGCAAAGTATAATTTTATTGTCTGAAATAATAATGTGAAAATACAATATATCTAAGATATTTTAAAAGAAATATATACCTCTTGATGCCAAACATTTCCAAATTTTTGTCATATATACTATTCATTATCAGGTAAATATGTGGTTTTTGTGTGTTGGTCTTGGTCTCATGTCTTTATTACAAGGGTAACACTATAAATATGTGTGTATATATATATGTATACCTATATGTATATATATATACATATTGAAGCTTTCTACATATTAATTGATATAGTTGAATTCCAAATTATTACATTAGTTAGTTATCAATATTACATAGATAAATTGAAACAGCTTAAAAATGAGAAAAAGTGGATATTAAATATAATATCAGTTAGTATAGGAAACCAAGAAATAAATGTCCCAATGAAGATTTCATTAGTGTGCCAACAGCCATAAGCTATGTATCCCTCCACTGTCAAAGTTAATTAAATTTCCTTCAGAAAAGTGCTCTCAACAGATCACTATGTTTGCTCATCTCAGAAATATATATTCACTTTTGTTTAATTGTAAAATAGTCATTAAAGTTTATTCTTGGGATATTATAAATAATTTGAAGGCAATTGACAATTCTAGGAAAGATGGCTACAGAAAGACCTTTTAAATACTGTATAGTAATATTATTATTTTTAAAAACATAAACAGTTTGTTTAATAATAGCATTGTTAATTTCCAATCTGTGTACTGATTATTAGCCACTGATTTTTCAATATTCTCTACTATAAGAAACAATATCTTTAGCTAAATCTGTGTATAAAAGCATCAGAAGCCTAACAACTATCTGTTTAGGGAATAAAATTTCTCTAAATTATTAACTTTCCTCCAAACTGATATATTTTCAGTAGTAGGAGGGCATGAATGGAAAGTATTTAATAAGGGAATATTTTGAAGCATGAATATGATGTATTAATTTTCATGTGCACACTAATTTTTATTTGGGTATATGTATGTTTAAATGTATGATCATACTTGACATTTTACTTAGACATGTTGACTCATTTGCAGTGCTATTCCATATGTTTTCTGTAAATATTTTAGATTAACTATTCAAAACTGATCTTTATAGTGGAAACCAGTCTCTCGCACTAGAGCACAGAGCGTAGCCTCCCGTGTCCTTGCATCGGCCTGTGCTCTCAACAGTGCTCTTCACCGGTGGTTTCGGTTGAAGCCTGTCTTGATTCAGGGTTGCTTGTCTTCCTTTGTGCTCCAAGCATCCTCACCGCAGACCCTTCCGTGGTTATGGCAGCCTCTACAGAAGACACAATTTATCATCTGGCTTTCATACAAATGTGACGTGATCTCATTATATTTCTGCCACTAGAGTTTATCACTTTCATAATCCATTGCAATATTTATAGAATGGCATGATGAATCATATTATATTTATCATATCACGCAACAAATAGTATGGCCTACCAATAAACCACTCCATTTTAGAGAGTGTTGAAATTATTCACCTAAACGTGCATGAAAACGATGAGTCAGCATAGTCCTTTAATCACATTTACAGCCCTGCACGAATGTATACTTTAGAATGGCTAATGTATTTGGAAACTCAAAATTATTTAATTATTTTCTAACTGTTTACCAGAGTAAACTTATTGACTATAGAAATCATTGCATTCCAAAATCAAATAGCTCTGCCTTATAAATGAGCAATTATTCTAAGATTGTACAGCTAATGAAATGCTAGTAAAAAATTGCAAAATCTGAGATGTCTGGTGAACATCTCTCCCACTTGCAAGAATGAATTGGAGGGAAAACTCTGTTTTAATCCTCAGGAAAAAAAGGAATATAGAAATATGCTTTAACATATCAACTGTATGGACAGAGAGCTTGGCGTATGTGAAGAGGTGTAATCAGACTGACAAAACTGGATATTCAGACACTTGTTTCAGTGTTGCTTTATAGTAGATTTCAGACACTTGTTTCAGTGTTGCTTTATAGTAGATTCTTTTTATTCTCTTTAAAATTCATTTAATAAATTTAAGTATTTAATATTTTAGGTAAATATCAAAAGATGATCAAGCTGACATATATGGATTGACCATATATGTTATATGGTCATAACAAATATACGTTAATAACCAGTATATAACCAATATATGTTAACTGATCATATATGTCAGTCCAGTTAGCTTAGGGCTTCCCTGGTAGCTCAGCAGTAAATAATCTGCCTGCAGTGCAGGAGACTTGAGTTAGATCCCTAGGTTGAGAGGATCCCCTGGATAAGGGAATGGTTACCTCCTCCAGTATTCTTGCCTGGAAAATCCCATGGATAGAGGAGCCTGGTGGGCTAGAGTCCATGGTGTCACAAAAGAGTTGGACACAGCTTAGCAACTAAACCAACACCACTCACCACCAGTTAGCCGAGATGGTAGCAGCATCTTTTGGAATCTAACTGCTATTATATTGGACGTGTATTTGAGGGAAATAATTTCTTTTCTACTGTCATTGTTTTCAAGTGTGTTCTTCATAAGCTCTTTGAAAACAAAGACAGTCCCTGTATGAACTGAATGTTCCTGTCCTCCCCAAATCTGTATGTTGAAATTCTACACACCAGTGTGAATATATTGGGAAATGGGGACTTTGGGAGATAATTGGGTCCTGAGGTAAAAGCTCACACTAATCCATTAGGGATTAATGCCTTTATTGGAGAGACCCCAGAGAGCTCGCTTTTAAAGATGTGTGAGGATTCAATGAGGAGTCAGCGATCTGTAGCCCAGAAGAAAGCTTTCTCCAGAACCTGAACATGTGCCCTGATCATTCATTCTCCAGAACTGTGAGAAAGCAACTTCTGCTCTTTATAAGCTGGTCAGCTGATGGTAATTCATTATTGCAGCCTAAACTGTAATGCCCATAAACTTTTCAAGGATATTTCCAGCTTGCAGCAGCAGCAGCATGATTCTAGGACACCTAAGGTTTGTGGCTGATCCGGAAGCTCCCAGGATAGTTGAGCACAGTGGTCCAGGACATGTATCCTAGAGGCAACCTTCCTGGTTTGAACTCCAGATCTACCACAGGTAAGATGTGTGATCCAAGGCAAGTTATATAAGTTCTATAGTCTCTTAACCAGTCTGCTCCTATTAAAAATCAGAATAGGGACATCCCTAGTGGTCCAGTGGTTAAGAATCTGCCTTGCAATGCAAGGGACATGGGTTGTATCCCTGGCTGGGGAAGATCCTACATGCCACAGGGCAACTAAGCCTGTGCACAGCTAGACAGTCCGTGTGCCATAACAAAAGATTCTGAACTAACATGACAAAATGAAGATCCAGTGTGCTGCACGTAAGGTCACTTCCACAGCCAAATTAATAAATGAGTATTAAAAATATCAGAATAATGGTTAGTACAACATAGTTCATAAAACTGTTGTGAGATTAAATTATTTATTAGTGCTTAAAACCAGAGGACAATACCTGCATAATAAACACCAGTAAATAGTAGCTATCAGTCATAATAGCAATGGAAAGTAAGAGGAATTTTTGACCAATTGTTTAGAAAGCATGGTAGAGACTAACAGTGGAAACAGAGCTTTTGTTTCTTAGGTTTTCCTAACAGGAGAACAAACCAGAGCAATGAACTTAGTTGAAAACATTGTGATTTACCTTGCTGCTGCTGCTAAGTCGCTTCAGTCATGTCCGACTCTGTGCAACCCCATAGATGGCCACCCACAGGCTCCGCCGTTCCTGGGATTCTCCAGGCAAGAACACTGGAGTGGGTTGCCATTTCCTTCTCCAATGCGTGAAAGTGAAGTCACTCAGTTTTCCGACTCTTCACCACCCCATGGACTGTAGCCTACCAGGCTCCTCTGTCCATGGGATTTTCCAAGCAAGAGTACTAGATTTACTTTGAGATCCATACAATTTACAAAAAAGATTTTTTTAAAAAGATTCTTCCTTATCCTGTAATGTTTAATTGTACTTGGCATTACAGTAAAGGCATCTTCTGGAAGGCATGATTTCTTCCTATTACATGATATGAAATGTTTCTTTCTTTTGTAGGACTTCATAAATGTTCCAGTCACCACAATTTATTTTGGTCTTTTACTCTTATAAAGAAATGTATAAGTGGAAAAATACTCTAAAATGTACACAATTATATAGTATTTAAGCACTGTTACTAATAGTGTAGTGTTTTAGGATTTTTTTCACTTAAGTTCAAAATTTTTAAAGAACTGGGAAGTCCGTGTTTGGAGTTAAGCTCTAAACTATCACATGTTCTTTATTTTTATTGTCATTATGAGCATCTAATATTCGACAGGCTGATTTAGGTGCTGAAGGTACAGCAATGAACAATAGACAAAAAGGCTTTTCTTACTAGAACTGACCTAGTGTGTCAGGCAGTCAAAAAGAAAATTAAACACACACGTCATATGGTGATAAGTGCTATGGAAAAAATATATATGGAGGGCAGGGAGATACAGATTGCAGTTTTCAATAGCCTGGCTAGGTAGGGCCTCACTAAGCAGGTGTCATTCAAACAAAACCTAAACGAAAAGAGAGGACATGCTATGCAGCACAACATAGTGTTGATGGGCACAGCTTTGCAGGTAGAAAAGCTCAGCTGCCAGAAGTGTTCAAGAAAGGATAAGGGGTTCTGTATGGCTGGGCTGTACTGAGCCCCAGGGACACTGAGAACAGAGGGAGACAGAGAGATGATGGGGCTAAATTAGGCAGTTCCCTTTTAGTCCTTTGTAACATCTCAGGCTTCTTTGAATGAGATGGAAAGCCACTGGGGAGCTGCTAACTGTACATGCATCATGACCTGGCTTGTGGGATACAGGAGCCCTCTGGCTGCTATGGAGATGAGTCTGTGCAGGCTGTGGAGTCTTCATCAGAAATGTCAAGACCTCCCCTCATGGGCTAGACCCTAGATGTTTCAGAGATGTTATTCTACCAGCTTTCCTATTTCTTCTACACATTTTTCCTCTTGCTGATTAATAATTTTCTTCATACACAACTGTGCTACAATTATTTTCTGAAAACAGAACACCTTTTCTTATCACATAACCATCTTGTTACTGCCTCCTTCGTCTGGTCCCCAGAGCAAAAGCGTTAGTGTTACTCACGCAGTTGTGTGCGACTCTTTGGGATCCCATGGATGGCAGCCTGCGAGGGTCCTGTGTCCATGGGATTTTCCAGGTAAGAATACTGGAGTGAGTGGCCATGCCCTTCTCAAGGGAATCTTCCTGATCCAGGGGCTGAACCTGGGTCTCCCACATTGCAGGCAGATTCTTTACCATCTGAGCCAAAAGGGAATCCAAAACTGCAGTAGTATTTGGTACCCATTGTCTGTAAACCTTCTCTTCATAGTTTCTGGAGATTCCACCTTAATATGTTTTGTCCTTTGCTACTTAGCAAAATTTATTTTTACCCAGAACTATATCTCTATATTCTTCAATACTTAGTCCTTTGCTCAGCATTTGACATATGTAATTATTCACATCCCCTTGAAACATTTTCTTCATTTGGTTTCCAGGGCACTAACATCTTGGTTCTTGATACTGACCTAATTAGCTGTTGCATCTTAGGTTCCTTTACTGATTTCCCCATTTTCCCAGTTTCTAAATTTCAGCATGAGAGAGCTAAATCCTGAAACTTATTTCTTCTATCCAAACTCAGTCTCCCGTTGATCTCATGCTTTAACTTCCATATATACACCACTGGAAGGAATGATACTAAAGCTGAAAGTCCAGTACTCTGGCCACCTCATGTGAAGAGTTGACTCATTGGAAAAGACTCTGATGCTAGGAGGGATTGGGGGCAGGAGGAGAAGGGGACGACAGAGGATGAGATAGCTGGATGGCATCACGGACTCGATGGACGTGAGTCTGAGTGAACTCCAGGAGTTGGTGATGGACAGGGAGGCCTGGCGTGCTGCGATTCATGGGGTCGCAAAGAGTCAGACACGACTGAGCGACTGAACTGAACTGAACTGATATACACCACTAACATTCAAGTTTTTAACTCCAGTTTTCATTGCTCTGCTGAACTCTGGAATTGTGTATTCAACTGTCCAGTTAATATTATAACTTAAAATCTAATAAGTAATCAACATCATTATTTGCCACACTGACCCATCTTTGCTTCCACATCTGGTACTCCACACTCTCAGAAAATGAAGCCCATTCTTCAAGTATTTAAATAAAAACTCATAAAGTCATCCTTAGCTGTTGCTTTCTTTTTGTTCTATATTCAATCCATGAGGAAACCCTGCAAGTCTACCTTTAAATTGAACAGAAAAATCAAGGTGTTTTACACTGATACTACGTTTGTCCAGGCTACCATCAGCTCTCAGTGGAATACTGCCATAGTTTCCTAGCATTTGAGTCTCAGAGTCAACAGCAGATGAAGCTAGATAGCAAATTTGTTGCTAGTTCTTTCTTTCTGAAATTACGGTTATTATAACTTGGTGTCTTATATAATTATAAATTATGCTACCTCGTTAAGTGTAAATTCACTACATCCTTTATGATCATTACAACAGCCTAAATACCTTTTACTAAAATCTTGAGAGAAATCCCTTCTTGTGGTTTATTTTCAATGGTAGACTCTTGCTCAAGAATAATGGACAAATTTAGAGGACTTAGCTAAGAAAAGTCTAAGCTGACTAAATTCTGAGAAGAGAGCTGTTGCTTTACTGGGATTTGGAACATTTGAGAGTCTTAATGTCACAAGGCCAAGTGGATTGTGCATAAAAGAAACTTTATAAGTAACTCATTAGCCATCTAGTTTTTATAATCCTTCTAATTAAGTGTTGCATTCCCTGGGTCAAAGGTGACAACTTATGATTCATAACTTATACGTTGCCAAAAGTTTAATTTGGTCATAACTTTTACTGATTTTCATTCATCACTGCATTTTTAGGACATATAATTTACTTGCATTGATCATGTAATCTATCCAAAATCTTCAGATACACATCAATTATAATAAGTCACTATTATTATTTATCTCCAGTTGCTTCATTTTGAATGCTCCCTTAAGGTCTCATGTTTGTCAAAAATTATCCTTTAGGTTCTCACAAAACACTTTTGTAATTGGAATTCCCCTCATCCTTTTCAAAGATAAATGGAAGAACTTAAAAATTAATTTGACCTCTTTGGTACTTTGACATCCTACTGAATTACTACCAAGTTTCCTGTAAAAGCCATTATCCCATTAGTAACTATCTCATTTATAATATATTACATTAAATATAAAATATTATGAACTAGTAAGGTTATCTGGTTTCACTCTAATAATTGACCTCTTTAATTTGTATTTCCACTGGGTTTTTGTGCTTTGTGACATTTAGAACATAGCCATACATTTAAGTATTTCTTATTTTAGTCAGATTTCATGTTATTCAAATATAAATTCCTGCTTGATTTATATCATCCTTGTGAGCAATTTGCTCCTTTTCTAATGGAAATTTTTGAGACCATGTGTAAATTAAGGGATGATGTTGCCATTTAAATTCACTGAGAGAGACACCAGTAATGATTAACAAGTTTGGGAAAGGAAACAAACTGCATTAATACAAATGCAATTTTTGTTGTTAAAGTTGATTTTTAAAAATAGAAACACATAGATTTATAGGTTCTTAATGTCTAACTGGTGACAGTTTATCATTGTTTAGTCTTGCTCCATCCATTTTCTTCTATGTACAGGAAATAATAATAATAATAATAATAGTTATCTTTACACTATATATTCTCAAATCCATGCCATAACTCATCCTTGTACTTCATAAGCCAGTGATTTAGGATATTAAAAAAAATTGGTATTTTTCAAATCACTTGTGATTGTTCTCACACATTGTGTTTTAGCATTCTAGGAGTGTTTTAGTGGATTTAAAGATTGGTTTACCCTGCAATACTACAATCTAAGAAAGTTTTGTCTTGACTTTTACATCTCATTTCTGAGGCTGGGTAATAGTTTTTCTTTCCAAAAGAATGTATTTTTTTGGATTTTTTTTTTTTTTCTCCTTTGGGGAACATCAAATTCTTAGTTCCTGAAGAAAAACAGATTCAAATATAGAAACTTTTTCATCATTTTCTCTGTTTTGTAGAACAGTATTTCAAAGGATAGCTAATGCTGCATTTCTCAGTTGGATTTTTTAATATTAGATTGAATATAAAACAAAACTAACATTGACCCAGTTCATTCAATAAGATATTGAATGAACTTATACCCCTTATACCCCTAGATCATTTTTATTAACAAAGATAGAAAGACAGCTAAGAAACTTGGATCATAACCTAGGAATTCTATAGAATTCCTTTAAAATATGTGGATATAATTCTAGACTATAAAGTTTTTTCTTTAAGATCTTTTGTCTGACCAACTCCCCCTAGTATCAGAACACTTTATGTCATGACTTAAGCTGTAACTCAGAAATTATGCTCTTTAGTGTCATACACAATTCTTAAAAATGAAACCAGAACAATTCAACTGAGTACTTATTAAGACCCTCTATGGAAAAGATCTAAGGAAACATACAAGATGACTGACATGTGGTCCGTGGTCTCAAGTAGTGCGTCATGAACCCTTGGCGTAGGCAGGTCTCAGGCAGCCAGAATGAGGAGGTAGAGGACTGACAATCGTCTCTTCATCTGTTCAAACCTCAGTTCCCTCATTTGTCCTGTGAAATTAATAATAAAATCTATGGCTCAGGACTAATGATATAAAATGTTCTGATACTCTGATATAACGAATTGTCAGTGCTCCATAATAAATCATTATGTTTGTATTTTTGTTTGTTTTCCTTATTCTTTCCCTAAGCACTTAAATTAACGTTTGAACCAGGGTGACTGTTAGTCACCCGGTCGTGCCCAACTCTTTGCGACCCCAAGGACTGTGGCCCACCAGGCTCTTCTGTCGATGAGATTTTCTAGGCAAGGATACTGGAGTGGGTTGCCATTTCCTTCTCCAGGAGATCTTCCAGACCCAGGGATTGAATCCGAATCTCCTGCACTGCAGGCAGATTCTTTACTGACTGAACTACGAAGGTGTACATTTGCTCTCATAGCTTTGCCCAAATATAGAGGATATTGTTCTCCTCAGTTTAAAGTCTAGCAACTTTGTTTTATATGCATGCCTTTAATATTTTCAAAACATTTGGGACACTAAAAGATTAAGTCTCATTTATTTGTACATTTTTATTATGAATATCATTCTTCATGAAAATATTGGCTTAAAATTAAACCCAATAGAAAGAGGACAATGTACACACTGGTGCAAAAATAATTTTTGTTTTGCATTGTTGAACTTTGACATTTGATATTGGAATACATTCTGAAATTAATTTAGTTATGTTCTACACCATTTTGCTTCCCAGGTGGCACTAATGATAAAGAATGCACCTACCAATGCAAGAGACTTAAGAGATGTGGGTTTGATCCCTGGGTTGGGAATATCCACTGTAGCAGGGTATGGCAACCCACTCTGGTATCCTTGCCTAGAGAATCCCATGGACAGAGGAGCCTGGTGGGCTATGGTGCATAGGGTCACAAAGAGTTATACCTAACTTAAGTGTCTTCATGCACACACACATATATCATCTTAATGTGCATTTCTTGCCTTATATTTTTTGCTAATGAATTATTACTGTTGTTTATTTTATATGTGTTTTAGACTATGGAAATGATGTTAGACAAAAAGCAAATTCAAGCAATTTTCTTATTTGAGTTCAAAATACTTCATAAAGCAGCAAAGACAACTTGCAAACATCAACAACACATTTAACCCAGGAACTGCCATCAAATGTACAGTGGTTCAAGAAAGAAATTTTGAAAAGGAGACCAGAACCTTGAAGATGAGAAGCGCAGTGTCTGGCCATCAGAAATTGAAAACAACCAACTGAGAGGATCATTGAAACTGGTTCTCTTACAACTACATGAGAAGTTGCAGAAGAACTCAACATCGATCATCCTATGGTTGTTTGGCACTTGAAGCAAATTGGAAAGGTGAAAAGGCTCTATAAGCGGGTGCCTCATGAACTGACCAAAAATTTAAAAAAAATCGTCATTTTGAAATGTCACCTTCTCTTATTCTACACAACAACAATGAACCTGTTTTGTGACCCACAACAAAAACTGGAATTTATATGACAGCTGACAATGACCAGCTCAATGGATGGACAGAGAAGCTCCAAAGCACTTCCCAAAGCCCAGCTTGCACCAAAAAAAAGGCTCATGATCACTATTTGGTGGTCTGCTGCCAGCCTGATCCACTGAAGCTTTCTGAATCCTAGTGAAACCGTTACATCTGAGAAATATACTCAGCAAATTAATGAGATGCACCAAAATTGCAATGCCTGCAGCCAGCATTGATCAACAGAAAAGGCCCAGTTCTTTTCCATGATAACACCTGACCACACGTTGTACAACCAATGCTTCAAAAGTTGAATGAATTGGACCATGAAGTTTTGCCTCATCCACCGTATTCACCTGATCACTCACCAACAATCTACCACTTCATGCATCTTGACAACTTTTGGAAGGAAAACACTTCCACAACCAGCAGGATGAAGAAAATACTTTCCAAGACTTTGAATCACAAAGCATGACTTTTACCCTACAGGAATAAACAAACTTATTTCCCATTGGCAAAAATGTGTTGATTGTAATGGTTCCTATTTTGATTAATAAAGATGTGTTTGAGCCTAGTTATAATGATTTAAAATTCAGGGTTAGAAAACATAGTTACTTTTCTACCAGGCTAATAAAAACTAAAAAACCATTCAATTAAACTGTAGTGCAGTCAAAGGCATTTGGGATATTAGTTATTATAGGTGAATCTTGAATTAATGTCAAGAGTTCTGGTAATCAGAAAATAAAGAGTTATTGTAGATTATTATCTTACAAAAATAAATTCTATAGATTCAACTAGAGAGAGAAACCACGTCCTGGCAAATGTGAATGAAGTCTCCATTATAAAAGCATTCATTGAGAAGCTCCAATACTTGGGCCACCTGATGCAAAGAGCTGACTCATTGGAAAAGACCTCATGCTGGGAAAGATTGAAGGCAGGAGGAGAAGGGGGCAGTGGGGGGTGAGATAGTCAGATGGTACCACTGACTCAATGGACATGAGTTTGAGCAAGCTCTGGGAGATGCTGAAAGACAGGGAAACCTGGCGTGCTGCTGTTCATGGCGCTGCAAAGAGTCAGATACAAATGAGCGACTGAACAACAACTGGGTTTCCACTGTGGCTCAGCGGTAAAGAATCTGCCTGTCGATGCATAGTTGGGAAGATTCCTAGGGGAAGGAAATGGCAACCCACTCCAGTATTTTTGCCTAGGAAATCCCATGGACAGAGGAACCTCTCAGGCTAAAGTCCATGTGGTTGCAAGAGCAGGACATGACTTAGCAATTAGACAGCAGCAACAACGGGTCCTTGAACTGGCACTCCAGTGTAGTCTCTCTGATAAAGACAGGTGGACGCATGCAGCTGAGATTCAAGATCTGTAAATGAGACATGTTTTATCCTAAGTCCTTAGATAGTATGGCAGAGGTTGTGGAGAGAATTCAGGCTTTGAGTCAACATTTTATAATAATTCTGCTGCACTGAGAAATTATGAGTCATAGAAAGCTCCTTACTTCAGGTGGCTGGGACTAGGAGAGACCAAGAGCGCCGCACTACCCATGGTTTTATAATATACAGTGGGCCCACCACTGATTAACAGGGCCTAGGTATTGGCATGGATTAACACATCAAATTAGTATTTTCTCCCTCATTAAGGAAAGTGACCAAAGACATTGGAAAAATAATGAAAAGTAATGCAGAAGCATATCTTCTCTCTGAATTTATTATCAGGAAAAATAGATAATTGTGAGTAAAAGTCAGATAATAAAATGAAGTTAAAGTACTAATCAAGTTATATGTACTGATGTATTACATTAAATTACCTGTTATTAATCTGGCGGACTTTGTGTAAAGTAAAATACCAGTTCCTAGTAAAATGTTCAACATAATACACAAATCAAAAACTCAATTTACTCCTTTAAAAACAATGTTCTGTTTCAGGCATGGCCTTTTAAGGCATATGCAAACAAAATGCAAAGATAAGTTGAAGATCAGTAAAATGATAAAATAACACCTGTAAGAGTCACCCCACCCCTCCCCAAATTGCTCTTTAAGCAAAATTAATGAAATAGGTAAAAATTATTAACAATACAAGTTTTTCATATTCATTAAAAAGATATTTAGGAGGAGACATCTGAACCAGAAGGAGTGAATATGACTGAAAATAGAACTTCAGACATCAGTGGTAATTTATCAGCTTGGTCGTGTTCATGCTGCAGAATTCTTCATTGAAATGGAGTATCTCCCCTTGCCCCCAGTCTGATGGAATCATGGTCTGCTGGTGTGGTACTGGGTCCCGAGTACTTTCTGCACCACTGCCACCTCCTGGTGGCTCATCCAGTATCATAAAGGAGTAACTTCTGTGGCTGACAGTGACCGGGGCAGAAAGAAGAACGTGAATTTATTATTAATATCAGAGAACCAGGAGAAGGTGGTGATATCTGCAGATTGGAGGCCACAAGATTGGACATAGGGAATAACAAGAATCATTTATACAACTAGGAATTTATACTGCATGTTGCCCCTCTGCTTTGGAGAAGGCAATGGCACCCCAGTCCAGTACTCTTGCCTGGAAAACCCCATGGATGGAGGAGCCTGGTGGGCTGCAGTCCATGGGGTTGCTGAGGTCGGACACAACTGAGCGACTTCACTTTCACTTTTCACTTTCATACATCAGAGAAGGAAATGGCAACCCACTCCAGTGTTCTTACCTGGAGAATCCCATGGATGGAGGAGCCTGGTGGGCTACAGTCCATGGGGTTGCAGAGTCAGACACGACTGAGCGACTTGACTTAACTTATGGTAGTTCTAGTTTTAGTTTTTTAGGGAACCTTCAGACTATTCTCCATAGTGGCTGTATCAATTTACATTTCTACCAATAGTACCCTTTGCAGCTCAATATGAAAAAAAACAAATCTAGGCAAAATACCTGCATAGACATTTCTCTGAAGAAGATATACAAATGGCAAAAAACACATGATAAGATGCTCAACATCACTAATTATGAGAGAAACATAGATCAAAACTTCTGTGAGGTGTCACCACACACTGATCAGAATGGCCATCATCCAAAAATCTAGAACAATAAATGCTAGAGAGGGTGTGAAGAAAAGAGAACGCCTCTGTTTTTAATTATTGTGCAGAGTTCAGTGAGGATACAAACAGATCTCTTGAGGACACTTCCTATTTTCTTGCTAGGCTTGCTACCTTATAAATAGTATCAAAATACTTGTTATATCTAAGATAGCAAGCCTAGCAAGAAAATAGAGCTTAGATGTGCTACTTGCAAAACAAATTTATAAATTCATAATAAGAACGAATGAAATATAACATGTTACAGAATATAATGACATTTTACAACCAGGTACCTCTCCCTCCACTGAGGTGATTCTGTACATTATCACAGTAATGTTAACAAACAAAAGAGCATCTCAATTCTGCTCACGTCTCTGCCCTCAGTGGCTCCCCATGAGTCCATGGAAGGGGAGTGAAATCAAATGGGAATGTAACATTTATTTCATGCCTTTCATAAAGGCTAGGCTTAATGCCAGGAACTTGGTGTTGTGTTTATGTTTAAGTGTGATAATAACACTATGAGGCAACTATTCTTATCCTTATTTAAAGAGCAGATGATAAAATAATACCAGAAAGGTTAAATAGCTCGCCCTGGATTTTACATAACTAGTTGATAGGAAAGTTGGGGGGATTCAGAGCAGTCCAGTTTTAAATTCAATGCCACTTAAAAAAAAAATAAAAAAAAATAAATTCAATGCCAGTTCTAAATCCTTTACTACTTAAATAGTTTTTAATAAATACTTTATATTAAAAACACTTCACAAAGCAAGGTTACCAAGTTAATGTTTATATGTAAATTTTACCAAGAGTATGTTGTCCTTTTCATGTGACTTCAGTTTACCACATTGAGATGCTTTTCCAACATTGGTTTTAGGTGTAATTTGCATGCCCTCTAGTCCCATTCAGCTTCTAATCTGAGATCAAAGGTGTCCATTTGCTGGATAACTAACTTGAATTATATAAGTCAGTACTCATGTCTCAGATTTCTTTGGTTAAATTGCTATCCAAAAATAACTGCCCTATCAGGAAATTTGCTCAGGGCTTTCACTAGCACAACTGTTTTAGTCTTGACATACCAGCAAATAAATCCTCTGTCCCTGTGACCAAAATAGACCATATTAGCCCGCAATTGATGATGGCTGGCATTTTAGTGTAATACAAAGAATTGAAATCATAAAGAATGCTACTGACATTTTACACTATATGCAATCTTTTTATGGAGGGTGGAGGTGCTTCATTTATGCATTCTAAGGAACAAAATTTAGCTAGTAATTAAAAGTATTTAACCCACATAAAGTCTTTTATGCAGGCTATAAAATTAATTTTATTACAGAAATTGCATTACACTTAACAGCTGATGACCTTATCTTACTGCAGTAATGTATTTTTCATTAAAATGAAACATTGTGTTTCAGAAGCAGGAGCCAAGAAATCAGGCCTTGAATTGAAAAGGGCCACATGTATTATGTACAATCGCTGTCTTCCAAAAGAGCATATAACCTGGCATTGCTCAGTTTATTACTGCATCAAGATGAGCAGATTTAAACTCTAATTAAAGAGATGCCATACATTGTCTTTTTACAACTTGGGTGACTTTAACTGTTGTACTGTCAAACCAGCCTTGGTAAATTATCACTGGTGTTTTGGTCTTTTATGTAAGCTTTGACATGTAGGTTGCATTTATCAGGAAGTTAGAGTATTGACTATATTTCCACTAGCTAATATTTCTCTGTTTAATTCTGGCCATGCCTTGGTACGACAAGGTTTTATTTGCTGGCAGTGCAAAGGGACTTTTGTTTGTTTTTATTTTAGTTATTGTTGATCACCTCAAAAGCATAATTTTCTGTAGCACATGACAAACACAGTAGGAATGGCAACTTGAATAATTAATTAAGTTCATGAATGGAGCGCTTGCCTTTTAAATATTTTCCATTATGTATAAAAGCAAAACATGCTGCTAGGGATTACGGTACTTTGAAATCTTATGTAAGTTTAATTATATGGTTTAAAGCCTTAATGAACTTTCAGTGTTAGGATCCGTCTTGAAGTCTAAATCAAATCACTTCATATGGTTTCAGTAGTAGTCTTCCTGAGTCATTGTTATAAAAATAATGAAGCATTATATAAATGACTGGTTAGGAAGCTCATATGGTTAACTAAACACTAAAACTAAACTCATCTGTTTAACTAAACATCTAGTTAAAACACTAAAATTTAAAGATACTTTGAGATGTAAGGATGAATAAGTGGGTAAACATTGAAATATCATAGGTTTTGAAGTGTTAATCAAAAGAGCAATAGGATAAAGTAAGAAATAATAAAGTGGATTTGTAAGAGAGAGGGTATATTTAAAGAGAGATTTTATTTGAAATCAAAGACAAATACTAGTTACCAACTTCCATTGATAACCATATCCCTTCTCTACCAAAATGAAACAAAAGGATCACCATTTCTCCATTTCTTAGTGTGAATGGCCAGTATAGATTTACTGCTAATAATCTTGCCCTCCATCTCCACTCCCCTTTTCTGGAGTACTGCTTTATTTTTCAAGTTAAACAATGCTGGAAAATATTTTTCCTTAGTATTGATTGGAAAAGTGTGAAAAATCCATACAATTTTCCTGTGATACAGTACAAAAATTTTATGTTTTCATTATTGATTGTGAGTTAGGTCATTTTCTCTCTTTTGGGTCATTTTCTTTTTTTAACGAGTATGAGTTGTTATTTTAAAATTGTCCCATTACTTACACCATTAATTATTTTATAGAAACAAATTTGGATGTATTTGGAGAATTTTACACATCTTTTGCAGGATAGAATCCTAGCGACTCGTTCAATAGCAATGTTATTGGTTTGTTTAATATCTTAGCTTTTATAATATAATATTAAAGGGTTAGAAAAGCAAAGATTTTGGAATATATAATTGGAATAGACAATATATTCTGAAATAACTTTTATGTTTTATTTTAGATAGAAACTATTTTATCATCACACTTCATATTCAAATTAGAGCTTTATTTTTCCTATTTAAATTAGTGTTATCCTACAAATGATTTTTTAACTTAAAATATTTATTCAGTGAAGTTTTACTGTAATTAGAAATTTAGTTTTGGGAATCATGTTCAATAGTTGGTATCATGTTCAATAAAGTGAAACCATGAAAACTTTATGGTAAAATATTAGTTGATTTAAATTCAGTTTTAAGTAAAGTGTGATCAAGAATGTTCAAATGATAAAGCAAGGAATAGTTGTAAAGAAAATTTCTGGAAAAAGTTCTGAAAATTGGCTCCACCAAAAACATTGTTATCAGAAAAATGAGAATGGAAGTATGGCCAATATTTTCCTGTTTGTTGCCCCTAAATATTTCACTTAGGAATGCACTGGAATGTGGATATTCTAACTTCATATTCATGTAGACATAGTGTTTAAATGATTTCTCTTTGATATGGAAACATGACATATTTTTGTTTCTTATGTTTAGAATGAGATAAAAGCTAGGGTGACCCAGTTGTCAGCTCACAATGTAATGAGGATTTTTGGGGTTTACAGGCCTCAGCCTGAATGCCCATTAAAATACCCCTTTTCTAGCCATTAGGCCCATGCCCAAAACACACTGACCATCAGAAAATGGAGTCTACTTTTGATATCAAGACTTACTATTCCTGGTTGCCATCCAATCATAACAAGACCACAAAAACATTTACCACTCAGCCCTAATCTAAAATTCAAATGTGGTGGTTTTTAATGCTCTCTATAACTAGCTCCTACAGGGCCTCAAGAGAAAAGAACTTGAGGCTGGATTGTACACAAAAGCCAGGATCTTAGCCTTTGTGGTTGGTCTTACTTTCCTAAAGAATGTATTACATTCTCTTATTTCTGCAAAAGATGATGTCTGTCATTTGGAGATTTTAGATCTATTCTGTTTTCTAATCAAATTAGCATCACATTGCTCTCAGAAGTTTTGATTATCTGTCTACCTACTGTTTATTCAGGTGTCTCATTCAGTTTTTTAAATTTTTTAATAATCTGGTTTATTTATTTTTGGCTATGGTAGGTCTTGGTTGCTGTGCGGGCTTCCTCTAGTTGGGACAAGTGGGTGCTACTCTCCAATTGTGCTGCACAGGCTTCTCACTGTGGTGGCTGCTCTCGTGTGGGGCTTGGGCTGTAGGACACGTGGGTTTCAGTAGCTGTGGCTCACGGGCTCTAGAGCCCAGGGCCAAGAGTTGTGGCACATAGGCTTACTGTCTCCACAGCATGTTGGATCTCCACAGATCAGGGATCAAACCCGTGTCTGCTGCATTGGCAGGCGAATTCTTTACCACTGAGCCACCAGGGAAGCCCCAGATGTCTCATTCATAAGTGAAAATGTTTAAAGATGGTATGTCAGTCTTTAATTTCATCATTTTCACTCATTCGAGGGCCAGATTATCTGTTACATTTCAGGTTCAACCATCTAGACTATATCTAAATATGCCAAAGATAAGTAGGTAAGGTATTAATATATAACTGTTTATGCAAACAAAGCAGAGAAAATAGGTCCTTTTTTTCCCCTTTGGAGTACTTAGAATTGCCATATTTAAAGCATCCTTAGAGAATATTTCTAGTCCCTTGCTTTGACAATATAGTATGCAATTATTCTATAGTTCAATATTAATAGTAAATTATATTCTTTTTTTGAAAATACTCTCCAATGTTGGAGAGACTGGTTTGTTTATGGAAAAAGTAGCAATTGATTGACACTTATAGTTTACTTTAAAAAAAAAAACTTTTTAGGACTCTGTGTCAGGAGGACAAAGTACATTAGTGGTCCCTTTAAAGCCACTTGAGGTGAAAATTTATGAGAATTGTTAAAATTTTGAGTTTTATATTTTTTATGAATTATATATGTATATACATATGTGTGTGTTCTAAAACATGGAAAAACTACATTTTTGGGGGGCAGTTATTACTCAGATTTTACTTAAGGGAAATTAATAATGTTTCCAAAATGTAGCATGGATGCTTAAAGTTTATCCCAGCTCTGTTTCTTGATACATTTATGGAAGTCTGCAACGGGAGCCTATCTCAATGTGTTTTTTTGTAAATTGAAAAATTGTACCTTAATAAAGAGATGCTGGGATGAGTAATATTTGATAGTGTCAGCCTAGTTCAGCCTCACCAAGTTGTTATTAAAAATTAGTAATAGGGATAATAGGTAACTCATTGTTTTACTACTTCTTTGTGTTTGCATGTCTATCATAGACCTGGATCAAAATGAGAAGTTCATCTACAGTGTAGAAACAGAAATAAACACATCAGGTATGCCTCACTCCACTCAGCCCCTGCATAGAAATTTGCCATCAGAAGAAAAGCCCAAATCTGAGGCTGCTGGAGCTTTTGGTTCCTTTTTCATAGGTTTCATTTTCATTTCTCCCAACTTTGCTGTCACAGATAGAAACTGGTGTGGCTGTGAATGCGGGTACACACACAGGCACACACATATCAGAAAAACAAAAAGAAAAGATAAAAGAAAACCTCGAGAACAAGAAACTTGCAGAGGAATACACATACTTGAGGGATGCAGTTTTTTTCCCCTAATAAAATTAAAATCAAACCATAGATTTTTGAGACTGGAAAAATATAACTGAGCCCACAGCCTCTAGTTTTTTTTCCTTACCCAAGGTACTTTATTCAGGCAACAAATATTTCTCAACTATCTTTATACCATATGCTCAAATAAGTAAAAGTCAGACTGTACTCTAAAAGGTGTTGCTGTTGTTGCTTCGTTGCTCAGTCATGTCCAACTCTTTGTGACCCCATGGGCTGTAGTCCATCAGGTTTCTCTGTCTATGGGATTTCTCAGGCAAGAATACTGGAGTGGGTTTCCATTTCCTTCTCCAGGGGATCTTCCTGAGCCAGGGATCAAACCTGTGTCTCCACTGAGCCACCAAGGAAGTCCCCTACTCTAGAAGTAGGCTGGTATAAAATAGAAAGAATCCCAATTCACTGTGTTACATGCTGTGACAAGATGGGTCAGGAATGCCTGTAGTTAGGGAAGTTAGAAAAGACTGCCTTGAGATGAGATGTATCCTTAAATGTTAATAAAAAGTTTAATAGGCAGCTGCTGGAAGACTTCTTTTAAATAAAAGCAAAAAATAAAGCAGCCTGTGTCAAGGCATAAAAGGGAATAATGTGTTCAGAGAACTGTGGGGAGTTGAAATGATGAGCCTATAGGGTGCACGGTGGGGAGTGAAGACCAGGGACAAGAGGTAAGCAGTCATTTAATGGCCCATGAATTATAGGCTACAGGTGACAGATCTTCCTAACTATAAGAGTTCCCTGACTGAAACTTCCCTAACCAAAAATAACACTGTGGGATACGAAAGAGATTTTTCAGGAAGCAGTGACAATTTGATGGAGACCAATTACAGCAGGAGGGAGTGACAAGGGTTTTGTCCTTACCTCCTTCAGATTTCTACTGAAATATTGCCACTTTCCATAAAGAGACCCTGATCAGCTTATCTATATAACAGCTCTGCTACTGTTTATTCCCATTTCCTACTTATTTTTTTAATATAACATGTAGAGCTGAATTAAGATCTTCCCACTAGAATTTAGGTTTTATTTGTGGAATTCAGTGCCGTTGCCTTGGTAACCTGAATATTGCCTGGGACTTAGTAGTTACTCGGTAAAAAACTTTTTTTGGAAAAAAAAAATATATTTTTTTCCAGATAGCATCTTATGAGGACACAAACTAAGGCAATCATCAGGGGCTTGGAGTGGACACAGTAGCCTGAAAGAGCTTTTTAAAATTAAAATCATCAAAATATAGTGGGGATATGGTGGATAAGAGGAAATATAATGACTGAAGGGACTTCTTCATTCCAAGCCTGAGAGACAGAGTGAACTATGACCATCTAGATAGAATGTTTTGAGTGGAGATAATGATTTCAGTGTGGGACATGTTGAACATCAGTTGTCTGTGGGCCAGTACAGTTATAGGCCTGGAACCCAAGAGAAAAAATCTGAAATTAAGGTAGAGATTTATAATTGATTTAAAAAATTGATGGCAATAGAAGACATCAGTATGGAAATCCTGTAGATAGGAGAGGAAGACAGCATAAATAGTGCAAAGTTTAGAGTACTGGGGAAAATACTAAAACCAGAGCTATGGTTTTTTCAGTGGTCATGTATGGATGTGAGAGTTGGACTATAAAGAAACCTGAGCACCGAAGAATCAATGCTTTTGAACTGTGGTGTTGGAGAAGACTCTTGAGAGTCCCTTGGACTGTGAGGAGATCCAACCAGTCAATTCTAAAGGAGATCAGTCCTAGGTGTTCATCAGAAGGACTGATATTGAAGCTGAAACTCCAATACTTTGGCTACCTGATGCGAACAGCTGACTCACTGGAAAAGACCCTGATGCTGGGAAAGATTGAGGGCAGGAGGAAATGGGGACGACAGAGGATGAGATGGTTGGATGGCATCACTGACTCAGTGGACATGGTTATGGGTGGACTCCGGGAGCTGGTGATAGACAGGGAGGTCTGACATGCTGCGGTTCATGGGGTTGCAAAGAGTCAGACATGGCTGAGCTACTGAACTGAACTAAAACCAGAAAAGAAAATGAAAATACATTTTAAATGACTTAAGAGTAACAGATATGCCATCATTTCAAATGAGTGTTTTTGTAGATTTGGAACTGAAGGAAGCATTGGAAGTCTTTGAGATTGACCACTAGTTATCGTAAGGACTTAACACTTTTTTTCTTTTTTCCTTTTTTACAGTA
Source organism: Oryx dammah (assembly GCF_014754425.2). Taxonomy (NCBI): domain Eukaryota; kingdom Metazoa; phylum Chordata; class Mammalia; order Artiodactyla; family Bovidae; genus Oryx; species Oryx dammah. Next base: position 133,302,458 of record NW_024070186.1, on the reverse strand, counting down.
GCAGCATGGGGAAGAAAAAAAAATAGCACTTTTTTTTGTCGGTATATTTTGTGGGGTTTTACATCTTAAAGTAAGATAAGTTATTAAGTTTATAGAGCTGAAAAGTGTGTAGGCTAATGACTAAGCTGAATTTCTTTGGCAACTGTAAGGCAATGGTGATATTTACACATGCTCATCTGTTACTCACCTGTGACCTCATAGGGCCAGCATCAGAAGGAGGTGTCTCTTGTTTCTAAGGCCTACACTTACTTGGTTTGCACTCTATGTACTTATTTTCTGCATAAAGACACCTCTGACTCTATACGTTACAAAGCAGAAATCACTGAACATTTAATTTCTGTTTAACTCAGGTTACCATGTACCCTCTCTCAGGTGCATATCTTCTTTCTCTTCTCTAAATAGGCCATGAAAATGCCATTAACAGCAATTTGGAAGTCATCCATCTATTGGTAAGCTTAGTCCAACTTACACCTGGGAAACTGTCCCTTGACTAGTTTCCTTCTTTGTAAAGGGACCGAGAGTGATTGCTACAATGATAGGGGAAAAAAAAAAAAAATACAGAACCAGTGATATGCAAGATTTTTGTTGGAGTTTTTGAGACTTAGGCAATCATGTTTCTTTTGTGTTTCTTCCTGAGAGAATGTGAGAAACAACTGTTGGCATCTTCTAACCACGAAGGTAACAGCCTGAGTATGAGGCTAAATAGAAGACTATAAATCAGGGAAACAAAAGGAGAAGAAATGGTTACTAATAAGCCCTTCATAGAAATAAATAAACTAGTTATAGGAACCTAAAAAATTGCTGTTTTACGTGAGCTAGCTTGTTTGGCCTTTCTTTTCTCCACAAGTAAGAGTCCTAAGCAACACACATAACATGTGCCATTAATTATGCTACGAATTTTATAACCACTATTCCATACAGTCCTTAATGATGCAGATGCTGTTATTGTTCAGTTGCTAACTCCTGTATGATGGTCCACGGACTGCAGCACACCAGGCGGCTTTGTCCTCCACAATCTCCCGCGTTTGCTCAAACTCATGTCCATTGAAATGGTGATTGTATCTAACCATCTCATCCTGTCACCCCCTTCTCCTTTTGCCTTCAGTCTTACCCAGCATCAGGGTCTTTCCCAGTGAGTCAGCTCTTCACGTCAGGTAGCCAAAGTGTTGGAGCATTAGATTCAGCATCAGTCCTTCCAATGACTATTCAGGGTTTATATCCTTTAATATTGGCTGGTTTGATCTTGCAGTCCAAGGGTCTGCAGTCAAGAGTCTTCTCCAGGACCACAATTCAAAAGCATCAATTTTTCGGTGCTCAGCCTTCTTTAAGATACAACTCTCATATCAGTTCATGACTACTGGAAAGACTACAGGTTTGCCTAAATGGACCTTTGTCAATAAAGTGATATCTACTTTTTAATATGTCTAGATTTGTCATAGCTTTCCTTTCAAGGAGCAAGTGTCTTTTAATCTTATGACTGCAGTCACGGTCTGCAATGATTTTGGAGCCCAAGGAAAGAAAATATGACACAGCTTCCACTTTTTCACCTTCTATTTGTGATGAAATAATGAGACCAAATGCCATGATCTTAGTTGTCTGATTGTTGAGTTTTAATCCAGCTTTATTGCTCTCCTCTTTCACCCTCATCAAGAAGCTCTTTCTTTCCTATTTTCTTACCATTAGAGTGGTATCATCTGCATATCTGAAGTTGTTGATATTTTTCCCAGCAATCTTGATTCCAGCTTGTGATCCAACCTGTCATTTTGCATGATGTACTCTTCATATAAGATAAATAAGCAGAGTGACACAATACAGCCTTGACATACTCCTTTCCCAATTTGGAACCAGTCCATTGTTCTATGTCTGGTTTTAACTGTTGCTTCTTTAACCTGGATACAGGTTTCTCAGGAGACTGATAAGCAGGTCTGGTATTCCTATCTCTTTAAGAATTTTCTTAAGTTTGTTGTGACCCACACAGTCAAAGGCTTCAGTGTAGTCATTGAAACCGAAGTAGATGTTTTTCTGGAATTCTTTTTCTCTATGATCCTCTAGATGTTGGCAATTTGATCTCTGGTTTCTTTGCTTTTTCTAAATCCAGCTTGAACATCTGGAAGTTCTCGGTTCACCTACTATTGAAGCCTAGGTTGAAGGATTTTGAGCATATCCTTGCTAGCATATGAAATGAGAACAGATGTGCAGTAGGTTGAACGTATTTTGGCATTGTCCTTCTTTGAGATCGGAATGAAAACTGACCTTTTCCAGTCATGTGCCCCCTGCTGAGTTTTCCAAATTTGCTGACGTATTGAGTGCAGCACTTTCACAGCATCATCTTTTAGGATTTGAAATAGCCCAGCTGCAATTCAATCACTTCCACTGGCCATGTTATTAGGAATGACTCCTCAGGCCTATTTAACTTCACACTCCAAGGATCATCTTGATCCAGGGATTGAACCCTATCTCCTGCATTGCATTTGGATTCTTTGGAGCTGTGCCACCAGGGAGGCCCTAATGATATGATCAAGGACAACATTTTACAGACCGGAAAGCTGGGGAACAGAAAACTTAAAGAATTTATCCCAAATCACATAATTAATTGAGGTACAGATGCAGAATTTAAACTCCAATCCTATTCTAAAGCTGACATTTAATTACACAGAGTCCTAGTCCATCTGTCTTGACCGGAATTTGACCATATATTAGCATTTCCATTCTATCTTTGGTTTGAATTTCCCTCAAAGCTCTCTGCCTCATATTGGTTCTCTATCTGTGTTTCCTTCTTATGAAACTTACTGAATAGTTCAAAAGTACAGGGTTCATATGTCTCTATCTTTATACAGTGACTGAGGGATTTCCATCCCACAGAAAGGAATCTTATTAATAATAGACCTTGCTGTTCAAGAGGCAGTTAGAATATTCTCTGTGGACTCATTTAATCCCCAGTCCACATTCTAGTCTGTAGAACATATGGAAACCTAATTTACTTAAATTAATACAATATAATTAAGGATTTAAAGATTAAGAATGTGTCCAAGTTAGTACCACCTACATTATTTAAATGATCTTTAGTTATTTTTCTGTTATGAAACCTCATGTAACACCTGTGTGCTTGGAAATGCAGTTTTGTGTACTTGAATCCTATTATAATCTGCTTCAATGTTTCTATAACATAAAGCTGAAATATATATATATGTATATATATATGTGTGTATTTATTTATAAATGAAAATGTTTGTATATGTAAAGCATATATTTCAGGTTATTTCTAAAACTCTTAAGAATCATCAGTCATACCAATTGACCTACCTGTAGTAGATGGGTACTTTAGGCATGAGTGGAAGAGGAATTAGTTGGTCCATAAGGAAGGCTGAGTGCTAAAGAATTGATGCCTTTGAACTGTGGTGTTGGCAAAGACTCTTGAGAGTCCCTTGGACTGCAAGGAGTTCAAGCAAGTCAATCCTAAAAGAAATCAACCCTGAATATTCATTGGAAGGACTGATGCTAAAGCTTGGCCACATGATGCAAAGAGTCAACTCATTGGAAAAGACTCATTGGGAAAGATTGAGGGCAAGAGGAGGAAGGGGCAACAGAGGATGAGATGGTTGGATGGTATTACCATCTCAATGGACAGGAGTTTGAGCAAACTCTGGGAGATAGTGAAGGATATGGAAGCCCATCATAGTGCGGTTCAAGGGGTCACAAAGAGTTGGACACAACTTAGCAACTGAACAGTGCAAAAACTTTCAAATGGATGTTTATAACTGCTTCATTCACTATTGCTATAACTTGAAAGCAACCAAGATATCCTTCCATAGATGAAAAAAGTGATAAACTGTTATACACCCAGACAAAAGAATATTATTCAGCACTAAAATGAAATGAACGATCAAGTCATGGAGGGATCTTAAATACATACTATTAAGTCAAATAAGTCAATCTGAAAAGGATACATACTATAGCTTTCCAACTACAAATATGAATTCTGTAAGAGGCAAAACTATGGATGCTGTAAAATAATAAGTGGTTGCCTCAAATGGGTGGGAAGAGCTGAACAGGTGGAACACAAGATTTTTAGGCTGGTGAATGTATTCTGTGTACACTGCAGTTGTGGATACATGCCATTACACATTTTCAAAACCCATAGACTGTATAACACCTAGAGTGAATCTTTGCGTAAACTATGGGTTTTGGATGATTGTGATATGCCGATGCAGGTTCATCAATTATACCAAATATACCACTTTTGTGGGGGATGTTTTACACTGGGGATGCTTGAGTATGTGTGTGTGGACCAAACATACAGTGGGTGCTCTGTACTTTCCATCACTCTTACTGTGAATCTAAAAATTCTCTAAAATATAAAGATTGTTAATAAAATATATACATACATGTGTGTATATATATATATATGTTTATATATATACACACTTTAAAACTGTTAGAATTTGCTTTGAGTCATTCAAACTCTAAATTCATTTTAATGCTATCTTGATGTAAGGAAGAAACATTCTACTTCTTATCTTTATATCACTGATTCTAAGTTCTGTCCAATATTGTGGAGTCTAGAAAACTTTTTTCTTTAATAGCTCTGTGATTTGAGGTTTCAGATCAAAACTAATGACTAGTCTCATAACATCTATGTCCTAAATCAAAGAATTGGAATTTGTGATTTATACTTCTTAATACATTTATCTCCCCTCCTCTAGGGCCTTTTTGGTATTCCCAGATGTATTAGCAGCTACACTACCCATATGAATTCTTTTTGAACTTGTTTCTATCAGGATCATTCTCTTTTAGAAGTTTCAGGCTCTTTAGCTGCCAACTTCATAAAATTCCATCTTAGTGAAACATCCTTTTTTTTTTTTTTAAGAATGGTTATCAGAACGTATTTAATCTATGAGACTATTTTCTAAAAGACTGATATTAAGAGTTCTTTGTTCATTTTGAAAATTAGTAGAAAAATGCAAACATATTCAGTGACTCAGGCAACCCTGACAAAAGAGCAATTTAAAGTATTTTCTTGATAGAAATCACTGAAGACTTCATTTTTGAATTCATATAAACATCTTCCTCAAATCACTTTTTATTTAGCATGCTACTTATGAAGGTATTTTGCATTACAGCCCAAGTGTAGAAATCTTATCCCCCCTTTTCTGTTGAGTAAAACATGGTTGATTATGTCTGTTTTGGGATACTTTTGAGATGTAAATTTGATTTGAACAAAGGATGTTGATTTGCATTTTCTAGCCTTTATATTTGTCTCTTTGTGTAATCATCATTGTGTTTCTGTTGCCTTTATGTAAATTATATGGATTCTGTCCATCACAAAATTTCATATATGAAAAGTCCCCGATATCATCAACTTGCATCCTCATTTTTTTCTTGTATGTAATCAGTCTTGTACTTACCTGCTCTGTGTTCTGGTGGCCTTTCTTTATAAGACATGGATGTTCAAAAGCATTTTAAAATAAATTATCTTTGCTTTACATGAAGAGATTTGGCACTGGTTATTTGTAAGATTTCCTTTCTGTCAGACATGCAAAAGGCACATGTTTATTGCACACATACAAGCTGTCTGGAAAAATAATATTTATAATATATTTTATACAATATGTTATACATATTATTGTGTATGTATATAATATGTATAATATGATATAGGTTATTTTATAGCTATATACATACATATAAATGTCTTACAATCTTTTTTAAAGATAAAAGGTCCTCCAACTTCATTCTACCTAAGAATTCAGATGGATATTTTTCCTAACAGGTAATATCCTAAAATGTCCAATCAAGGCTTTTTATTATGGTTGTTTCTCTATTACAGTTAATGAAGACCATAATATGAATTTACATTTGTATTTACATTTGAATTGTAATGAATTTGTAATGAATTTACAACTGTATAAACGTTTACATTAGAAACAGAAGTGACAGAGAAAAAAAATACAATAGAAATCAATGATAAATCTGGAAAAAATGGCATTTTATCCTATTTTTGTTCTACCAATTTTCACGGTGTTTTTCTCTTTCTCTTGTTCAGCTTCAGGAGTACAAGAATTTACAGTGACACACTCCAAACTTTTAGTAGGTCTTTCTGATTAAAATATCAGGAATCTAAGGGCTCTGACCTGGTTTCTCAGATTTGTAAAAGTGCTAAAAGTCATTAGTCAATATCAGATCCGTCAGAGAGTTTCCAATAACCATAGGTATGTGAAGCCTGGAGAAAATTGGGAGAAATGCATGGGAAGATATAAGCCCCACAGACCATCTCAAGAAAGAAAGAAACAAAAAAATGGACTTCTCAGAAAAGTCTGGTGGAGATTCTTCCAACAGTTTAGTTTTGCATACCTACCTTATAGTCACAGGCTTTTCAGTAACTGGATGGATGGAGCAAAACACTCATAATCCTCACTACTGACCAACCCTCTTTAATACTTGTATGGAATAACTCCCAACAACACAATGTGATTATATTAGAAATCTGTTGGGAATTTAGTTTGGTTTTGAAAGATGTGAGTCAATGGTGAAAAAAGACTGAATTTAAAAGATTTGTGGGAAGGATGCCCCAAGTTTCTATTTAGCAAGAGAAGCTTCTCTAAACTACCACATAATACCCACAGTGAAATTAAGCCTATAGCCATTACCCTCTCTCATCAAACAAGAGGATTTAAAAAATATTGCTCATTTCAGGGTAAATAAGTAGAGAAAAGGGGAACTATAATCCACTAACATGCTTAAAATATAGAATACAGCCTTCAAGATATTCAAGGAAATCATTTCTGAAAGCAAATTATAGAATCTTTGAAGTACTAAAAAATCAGCTAATTTGGAATGAACAGAATAGGTAAGACAATAGACTGTATGAAAAGTGAACTGTCTATGAGTTCAGTTCAGTTCAGATCAGTCGCTCAGTCGTGTCTGACTCTTTCTGACCCCATGGACTGCACCATGCCAGGCCTCCCTGTCCATCACCAACTCCCGGAGTTTACTCAAACTCATGTCCATTGAGTCAGTGATGCCATCCAAATATCTCACCTCTCTCATCCCCTTCTGCTCTTGCCCTCAGTCTTTCCCAGCATCAGGGTGTTTTCAAATGAGTCAGCTCTTTGCATCAGGTGGCCAAAGTATTAGAGTTTCAGCTTCAGCATCAGTCCTTCCAGTGAATATTCAGGACTGATCTTTAAGATGGACTGGTTAGATCTCCTTGCAGTCCAAAGGACTCTCAAGAGTCTTTTCTAACAGCAGAGTTCAAAAGCATCAATTCTTCAGTGCTCAGCTTTCTTTCTAGTCCAACTCTCACATCTGTACATGTCTACTGCAAAAACCATAGCCTTGACTAGACGGACCTTTGTTGGCAAAGTAATGCCTCTGCTTTTGAATATGCTATCTAGGTTGGTCATAACTTTTCTTCCAAGGAGTAAGCGTCTTTTAATTTGATGGCTGAAGTCACCACCTGCAGTGATTTTGGAGCCTGAAAAAATAAAGTCTGTCACTGTTTCCACTGTTTCCCCATCTATTTGCCATGAAGTGATGGGACCAGATGCCATGATCTTAGTTTTCTGAATGTTGGGCTTTAAGTCAACTTTTTCACTCTCTTCTTTCACTTTCATTAAGAGGTCCTTTAGTTCTTCTTCACTTTCTGCCATAAGGGTGGTGTCATCTGCATATCTGAGGTTATTGATATTTCTCCCAGCAATCTTGATTCCAGCTTGTACTTCATCCAGCCCAATGTGTCTATGAGTTAGGTGGCAGTAAAGATTATACAGGCTTCCCTGGTGGCTCAGCTATAAAAAACCCTCCTGCAATGCAGGTGATGCAGGTTTGATCCCTGGGTCAAAGAGATCCTCTGGAGAAAGTAATGCCAATCCAATCCAGTATTCTTGCTTGGTAAATCCCATGGACAGAGGAGCCTGGGTGGACTATAGTCCAGAGGGTTGCAAGAGTTGGACACAACTTTGCAATTAAACCGCCACCAATATCACCAAAGATTATACAGTGTAAACAGTAATTACAGCATTAATGCCAGTATCAGAAGCAGTAAGAAGTGGAACTAAACTGTAGGAAGGAGTTTAGAAGGTATATTTAAGAAGCTCTTCTATAGAAGAAGAGAGGAAGTAAACAAAACTAAAATGCAAAATATGCACAAGGAGAAAATAATACAGTAAACAGAGAAGACAGATTAATTTTGTTACCTGACATCAGAACACAAAGAATATAAGCATGGATATACACAGGGATTATACACGATAGAAGAAATCTTAATGAGCTGAGGCAAACGATGAGTAGTGAGTTGAAAAGGTCCATTGTGTAACAGGACAAATTAATGAATACAGTGCTAGGGAGAAACAGCAATTGTTATTTCCAATAATTGTCATTGCTGAACAAAAATGAAAGAATGATCACAAAACAAAAATCAAGATTTTTGTGAACCAACCTCTGCAACACTAGATAAGAGAAGTAAGTGTATGTTGAACTGAATATACTAATATTCTGAGCCAAGTTATAACCCAAATAATGAAGAATTAAAAGTTTTTATTTGTATATGAAAGAAGCAATAACCAATTTTAGTTATATGTGGTCATCTCAGATAATGAATCCACTGTATATAAAATTGGGTGGGGAATAAAAACAAAACTATACATACCATAGTCTGTGTACTTGCTGTAATGTGTACTATCTCTACCATAGTCTGTCTGTGGGTATGATGCACAGGTTATGAGTGATACACAGGACATGCAGTATGGTTGATACCCACAAATATACATACAGAAAAGATGATCATCCGGTAAATTTAATAAGAAAAATAAAACTCAAAGAAGCAAAATTAGGAATGGAAACTGCAGAAACAAAAAGGTAGAAAGTAAAAAAGGTTTCCATGTTTTTGGCATTCTAGGGGCCACTGCATTATCCATCTCCATTCTGCTTCGGGGGACTCAAAGGAAAAGCCAGGGATACATGAACCACAGAGGTCTTCCTACTGACCTAAAGATCTTCACCAACTCAGCCCAGCCAGGGAGGTTTGCTTCCTAGACTTTGCTGGTTAGTGGACTGTCCCAAGGCAGAGGTCACTGTTGGAAGGAAGAGGGAAATTTGCACGACCCTGGAGGTTGTAGACACACCACTCCAGGAGTAGACTAGAACTAGTTCCCATTTGTGTTATTGATCATAATAAACATTCTTTTTCTTTTTTTCTTAAAAAATTCTAAGCCTATAAATTTGAAGATGTTGATGGCACTAATGACTTTATAGACAATAATTTATCGAATACTGAACTGAACAAATAGCAAATCATAATATGTGACTGAAGTTTTAAAAGATGTTAAAAGTGTCTTCATCTTATATATAATAACAAAATTACCTCTGACTGCAAGGAATTAAGAACATTTATTGACTGGCGTGTGCAGTGAACACAGGCTGGATATTTATAGGCAGTCCTAGGGTTCACAGAATCCTGTGATTCCGAACCATTTTCCTTGATATTCCCACTTACTTAGGTCACCTTTATGATCAGTTACATTTTAAGAAGATTCTTCTGACTCACTTTTAAAGACTGAATGACTCATGAATATTTTTGAGATCATAGATTAGCCAGCATAAGTGAGAAGAACATATCCAGCAAAAAAAAAAGTACTTTGAAAGATGTTAAGCTAATCTTAAAAAAAATAAACTATCCAAAAATGATGTAATTAATGAGGAAGTTACATTATTATTTAAAAAGGAGGTCATATTATCTTGTTTAAATTAGCCCCAATGAAAATGTTAATATCACATATGAGAATTTTCAGCATGACTCAAGAGTAGCTGATGTATTTGATCTTACTTGCTTATTTTTGGTTTGGCTTATCTGTTCATTGTTTTTAGATTTCTATCTGTTCGAATGTCTATAGATTACTGGAAATATAATAAAAATAATAACATTTAGCATTTACTGAACATTTATAATATGCCAAGCCCTATGTTAAGTATTTCACAAATTTTGTCTCATTTTATCCTTGAGGTAACTCTACTAAATAGGGATTGTTATCCTCATTCTATGGAAAATAAAACTGAGACACTCATTTTTGTGACAGTTCAACTTCTGTCTCAGGTATCATTTTCGAGACTAGTTAATCAGCATTCAGCATGAACAAATATGCCAACCCTCCTGCTTTGGGGATATTTACAGTCTATCAAGAAAGGCATTAAGAAAATTTGTTGTAGGCAGACATCTGGCAAAGCCTTCTTTCTCTGCTATGGGAGAATCTGACCTTTGATTCACACTCTAATTTTGTTGCCCTGAAAACCTGAGAACCATAGATTGTCAACTATATAATTCAACAATATTACCTATGTAGAATGTAATGTCACATAAACTGATTACGTATTGCCTCATGAGTCCAGTTGCATTGGGACTGATAGGGAATATACGGGGGCTATGACTATTTCATGGAGATGCCATGTTTGGGGCTTTGCTAAGTGTAATGGCTCTTGTAATGTACCGTGTGGGAGCCCTATGTCCTGTAGTCCTAGAGTCGTTAAAAGAAATACTGGCTTCTTTGTAGTGTGAGGCTGTCAGTCAGGGGAGCCCTTACACCTCATCTACTTGGACCTGAGCAGCCACTGGATGGCCCAGGGACTGCTTCAAGGACTCATACAGGAAAGAGCTCTTGATGCTTCTCTGTGGGCCAGCTATGGTTCTTATCCTTCTACATAGACGGGTTCCTAGTAAGTCCTGTGGTGTCAGAATACGATTTACACCTAAAGGGACTCTCTAGGGAGTACTGTGACAGGCAAGGCATGAATCTGGCCAATGGTGTAAGTATTTTGATTAGGAATGGAAGAGAGGAAATGTTCAAGAGTGGAGGTATAGCAGTGGAAATTAAAGGAAAACAAAACACGTTTAATAGGGTGTCAGGGAGAATCTCATGAAGAAGGTGAGAGACCTTTTATGAAATATTAATGCCTGAGGAGGGTTGAGAGTCAATCACATGCAAGGCACAAGTAATGGAAAACACAAAGTCCATGGAACTGTGAGGGTTGGCAACTGTTTTGTTTCCACACTGTATCTTGAAAATAGATTCCAACACTTGATAAATAAATTAAGGAAATTTTTCAAAGTCATATAGCTAGTAAGAGGAAGAACTGGATTTAAGGATCTGGAAATTGTGACTTATCTTTATCTCCCATAGTATACCTGGGAAATCTAAGCAATAACAGTTCAATAAGAATAAGCATCTGTTGGTGTACAGATGAGCACAGCACTTTTGACACCCTGAAAGTTATCCATTTGTGTGCTAAGGTGAGGTCCTTGTTCAGTTCAGCATCTTTTTTATATTCAAGAATGTGGTTCACTGCTGTGATATACATATGTCTGTTTTGGTATCATCATATACATGTGGATGATTAATATCACATTTAATATACATAATATAAAACATATCAGAATTTAAAAGAAATAATCTCCAATTTTACATCAATTGTTTTTCCAAGTTGAAATTGAATTTCTGCTGCAAAAATTTTGAATTTAATCTTGAATTCTGATTTAGGAAATAGAACATACACTTCTATAGAGAATAGTATTGATAAGCCAGGTAAATTTAAAAGAAAATCCAAATTGCCCAGAATGCATAATGTCTCTTTTTTTCCTAAATGTTCACCTATTATAGGTGATTTTTGATATTTAGAACTTGCAGTTTTTAAAATTAATAATACAGTTTCTTTGCATTATTTTAAGTTAAAGCTTATGTTATATTAGCCACTAGTGAGATAATAAAATCAATATACAAGCCAAGAAGATATCTCTCTCTCTCTCTCTCTCTCTCTCTATTAAAGTACTGTGCTTGGCTCACTATAAGGGTCCTACAGAGACTAAGATTGTCATTAGTCATTTTAGTAAAATAAAAGTCAAATGAAACATAGAAAAATAGCAATTCCTATCATGACCAATTCATAGTTATAGAATCTGGAAAGACAGTACTGATAATCCTACTTATGGGGCAACAAAGGAGACACAGACTTAACAGACTTTGGGACACTCTAGGGAAAGGAGAGGGTGGGATGATTTGAGAACACGTTTACCATACGTAAAATAGAGGACCAGTGGGAGCTTGCTGTATGACACAGGGTACCGGAAGTCAGTGTTCTGCGAAAACCTAGATGGATAGGATGGGGAGAGACATGGGAGAGAGGTTCTAGAGGGAAGGGACATATATATACCTATGATCAACTCATGTTGATGCATGGCAGAAACCATCACAATATTGTAAAGTAATTATCCTTTAATTAAAATTTTAAAAAATAATTTTAAAAAAGATGAAAGAGAATAAAACAAAACAAAACAAGGGTAGGCAGAATTTTAATTTGAGAAATAACGGTTTTTTAAGAAATAAACCTTGTGACTGAAAAGGTAATGACTGTAAATGGCTGCTTTAAATGCCACGGCAGCAGGTTCATTATTTTTTGTGCATTAAATAATGATTTTAATAAAAGTCTCAAGTTCATGTTCAGAAAGCTATTACATTTCAGCTGTTGCATATATCGCTTTGTCTAGAGGGCGAAGTGAACGACATCTCATATTTTTCTTAGGCATGGTATGATGGCATTAATTTCCTTCTGCCGCTTTGACTGAACGCAGTGCTTTGGGGCAAGTCAATGCAAAATGATCACATTTTCACTTGTAATCAATATAGCTGCTTGACAGTGGGCATCTATTTTTCATTCCAGCATCCAGTAAAATAAAATGATATGTGGATTTTCTCCAAAAGAGGTGCTTTTAGGAAACACAGATGAAAATAGCTTCTTTAGCCAACAACTGTGAAAGTTGGTTATTACTGCAACTCCCTGGCTGCAGAAACAGATGTGAGTCTAGCCTTTTCTTTTCTCCTCTTCTATCGCTCTCAATGGGATAATTTGAAAATCTGTATCTTTACTTAAGGAGTTGGCCATGAATCATAAATGACAGAATTAGTTTTAAAGGATAATATATTTAGTTCTTGTGGTGTCTCTGTGGACTCCTTGACTTCTAAACACCCATTATATTTTAAGTGAAGAGCATAGATCTGCATTTGGTGCTGAAAAAAATATAATTTACAAATTGCTGCAGGTCCATTTTTTTTTCTAAGTTATGCATTTCCTGCTCATGAGAGTTTCTAAAAAAAATGAATAAGCTAAATTATAGAAAATGTCTCAAATTGCAGTTAGCTGATTTTGACTGCAAAGCAGTGGATATTTAATGTTGAAGCTGAAATGTTAGAATGCCTGGAGAAAATGACTAGCTGTGAAAAATCTTACTTTCATAAATTCCACATTATTGGATTCTGTGAATTTCCTGCTCACACCAGAAAGGTATATTTTACTTGTTCAAATTCTACAAAATGTGATGAATTTTTGCATTTACTCAAATGATTAGGAAAATGACTCATCAAAAACAGAAGGGAAGAAAAAGAGGGAGAAAGGGGGGAAAGAAAGTAGGAAAAAAGGGGAGAGGGGGAAGAAAAAAGGGGATTTTAGGGTTGGCTGGTTCTTAGTATAGGAATTGTTTTGCTTCTATAATCATGGGTTCTCTCACTGATATATAGGTCAAATTTTCGGCAATCTTGTCAGTGTAGTTTTCATTTGTAGATGAGAGGATTAAATATGGGGTTTCTTATTTTATTTCATAAGTGTCCAGATAGTTTGCAAACATCACAGGGTTCATAGGGTCAGGAGTATTTTTTTAATCACCAAGGAAAGTATTGAGAAAGAGCTCCTGGAATAGACTTCTGTAATTGTTTATCATTCAGCTACTTGGAACCCATGATTGCCTTTGATTTGTTTAGTATCTGGGTACTGATTGATGATATTGTGCATCTTGTTGATTTTAGAATAACAATCTGAAAGTGAAACATCCTGATTAATTTCCAACTCAGTGGAGTCACCATAATTTAAAGCATTATCTTTTTGTTATTTATAAAGAATACACAAATACATTATGCCAATAAAGAAGTCAATCAATAAATGCCTATGTAGAATTAAACATGAAAACTACTGTTTGTATGCTGCTTAAACATCAAGATTCTCTAGAGTTAATATTTTTTCAATAATGTTATTTACCTTTCCAGGTCTATTTCTGTGCACTTATAAATCTTTATGGGGCTTCCCAGGTGGCGCTAAGTGGTAAATAACCTGCCTGCCTGTGCAGCAGATGTGGGATACAAGGATTTGATCCCTTGGGTTGGGAAGATACCCTGGAGGAGAGCATGGCAACCCATTCCAGTATTCTTGCCTGGAGAATCCCATGGACAGAGGAGCCTGATGGGCTGCAGTCTATAGGGTTGCACAGAGTTGGACACAACTGAAGCAACTTAGCACACACACACATAAATATTTATATGCACCTACAGCTAGTGTTGCTTTCTGAAAAATATAGGATCATATTGCATGTTATATTAATTTTCTATTGCTGCAAAACAACTTATTGCAAATGTAATGGCTTAAAACAATAGAAATTTATAGCTTATACTTACATAGATCTAAAATCTGGCATAGCTTGACTGGGTTCTATTTTTTGGGTCTCACAGGCTTGAATCAAGATACTGTCTAGACTTAGTTCTTACATGGAATCTTGGAGCTCACTTAGATTGTTTGCAGAATCCATTTCCTTGAAGCTGTCGATCTAGGATTCTTGTGTTCCTATTGGCTATTGTCCAAGTGCTATCCTCAGCTACTGGGAGACTACCCATATCCTTAGACCCCTCTAACTTCACATCAGCAATGGTATGCAGAACTTTTCTCATGCTCAAATATCTAACTTCCCTTCTGTTCTCAGCCAGGAGGAAGGTCTGCTTTTAAGAGTTTATGTAATTACATTGGAGTCACCTGAATAATCCAGAGTAATCACTTGCTTTTTATATCAACTGTTTAGCAGCATTAGTTACTAAGTCTACAAATTGTCTTTTTTTTTTGGCAAGGAAACATATTTCTGGGAGTAACACTGGAGAAAAGTGATAATAGGGTTCAAAATTTTACTGGGACACTTAAATTTTAGTGCAATTTGCTTTTTAAAATTTTTTTTAATTAGCCACATTTCCTTGCAATCTTTCTGTAGATCTAATATTTCTATTTATTTTTCTTTTTAAAAGCATCACTTTTTCTTTCATGCATGGATATAGCATACAATATTTAGTCATTTTCTTACTTGTGGAAACTTCAGTTTGAAAATGTTTAAGTAATAATATGCTATGAAATAATATAGGTTAGTGGTCTAAAAAAACTCTTAGATTTCTGAAATCTAATTGCCCAAGTCAATTAAGTGAAAGTGAAGTGAAGTCGCTCAGTCGTGTCTGACCCTTAGTAACCCCATGGACTGCAGCCTACCAGGCTCCTGTGTCCATGGGATTCTCCAGGCAAGAGTACTAAGTGGGTTGCCATTTCCTTCTCCAAACCAATTAAGGGTTCCACTATTTATTTAGTTGTTGTTGTTCAGTCATCAAGTCATGTCCAACTCTTTGTGACCCCATGGACTGCAGCTGCCTGATTCCTCTGTCTTCCACTATCTTCCGTAGATTGCTCAGATTCATTGCGATTGAGTCGGTGATGCTATATAACCATCTAGTTCTCTGCTTTCTGCTTCCCCTCTTGCCTTCAGTGTTTCCCAGCATCAAGGTCTATTCCAATGAGTTGGTTCTTCACATCAGGTGGAGCTTCAACTTCAGCACAGCCCTTCTAATGAAAATTCAGTGTTTTGCTTTAAGATTGACTGGTTTGATCTCCTTGCAGTCCAGGGGACTCTCAAGAGTCTTCTCCAGCACCATAATTCAAAAGCATTAATTCTTTGGTGCTCAGCCTTATTTATGGACAAATTGTCACATCTGTACATGACTACTGGAAAAACCATATCTTTAACTGTATGGATGTTTGTCAGCAAAGTGATGTCTCTACTTTTTTAAATACACTGTCTAGGTTTGTCATAGCTTTCCTTCCAAGTAGCAAACATCTTTTAATTTCACAGTTGTGGTCACCATCTGTAGTGATTTTGGAACCCAAGAAAATAAAATCTGTCACTACTTCCACTTTTTCCTCTTCTATTTGCCATGAAGTAATGGGACTGGGTATCATGACCTTAGCTTTTTTCATGTTGATTTCTAAGCCAGCTTTTTCACTCTCCTCTTTGATCCTCATTAAGAGGCTCTTTAGTTCTTCACTTTCTGTCATTAGAGTGATATTGTCTGCATATCTGAGCTTGTTGATATTTCTCCCAGCAATCTTGATTCCAGCTTGTGATTCATCCAGCCTGGCATTTCACATCATGTTCTCTGCATATAAGTTTAAATAAGCAGAGTAACACTATATAGCCTTGACATACTCTTTTCCAAATTTTGAACCAGTCTGTTGTTCCATGTCCAATTCTAACTGTTGCTTCTTGACCTGCAAACAGGTACTCAGGAGGCGGTCTGCTATTCTCATCTTTTGAAGAATTTTCCATACTTTGTTATGATTGACATAGTCAAAGGCTTTATCCTAGTCAATGAACAGAGGTAGATGTTTTTCTGGAACTTTATATTCCAATGTATGTTTGCAATTTGATCTCTGGTTCCTCTGCCTCTCAAAACCCAGCTTGTACAACTGAAAGCTCTTGTTTCACTGCTGAAGCCTAGGTTGAAGGATTTTGAGCACAACCTTGCTAGCATGTGAAATGAGTACAACTGTATGTTGTTTATACTAACTAAATTGTACTTTAGTTAGTATGTGAACTAAATCAGTTCTTTGACCTCTTTGAACTTTATGTTTTGTGGATAAATAATATCTATCTCACAGGGTCATTGCAGGATTAAGTAAAACAACAGAGGTAAAATTGTTATCCTGACATAAAATATACATTGCTGCTGCTGCTGCTAAGTCGCTTCAGTCGTGTCCAACTCTGTGCGACCCCATAGACAGCAGCCCACCAGGCTCCCCCGTCCCTGGGATTCTCCAGGCAAGAACACTGGAGTAGGTTGCCATTTCCTTCTCCAATGCATGAAAGTGAAAAGTGAAAGTGAAGTCATTGAGTTGTGTCCGACTCCTAGTGACCCCATGGACTGCAGCCTACCACGCTCCTCCGTCCATGGGATTTTCAGCAATGTAAATCATTACTATGCTATACAAGCACAAGTATTTCTAGGATGTACAAAAACAAATTGATTCATGATAAATACATCCCAGAAAAAAAGACAACACATTCTGACTTTTTCTGACCCTCTAATACTGGGTTAGGTGCTTTTTAACTAACAAGTATTTATGAAGTGTCTTTGATACACAGTGGATCTGTTAAGTATTGTGGGATACAGTCATGAGCAAAACAAGCATGCTTCTTGCTCATTAACTTTATAATTTAGCAATTTGTCAGTAAATTGACAAGATAAGCAAACAAATTTTAATTATAAATTGTGATTAGTGCTGTATTAAAAGGAATACAGAATCAAGTAAGTGTATAAGAGGGAACCAGATCTTGTCCATAGAGTCATTATCCTAGAGATAATGTTAATTTGGACTAATAAATTAAGGATAGAAGAAAGATATGATGAGGTTGCTTCTCAAAGGAGATAAAATTATCAAGGCTTCCTATTAAATTGAATATAGATATAACAATAATATCATCATCATCATAGATATGCAAGGAAATTATCAAAAGGTTTTTACCTTATAAAACTATATAGTTAGTAGTACTAATTGGAGATAAGTGAAATTAGAACAAGTTCAAGTTGAGAGGGGAAGATTGTGCTTTTGAATGTAGGCAAATTGAATTTGAGGGGAATTTGAGACACCATAGGAGAGATGTCAAATATACAGTAAAATATAGATGACTCAGCTGAGACTCAGGTTACAAGAAGACATTTTGAAGTCTTGGCTTTGAATACTTAATTAAAGCCAGGGAGATGTGTGATATATCATGTTGCTCTGTAAAGACTAGAGCTGTACCAGTTGATATAGGAACTGTTAACTGCATGGGGGCTATTTCGCATGTGACGTATGGTTAGTATGAACCTGAAATTATGCCAGATTTCTAAACCTTAGCAGGAAACAAATTATGCAGAATATCTCATTGATAATTGTTTATATTGATTACATGCTGAGATGATAATATTTTGGACATATTGAGTCATTCAAATTAACCTCATAAGTTTCTCTTTACATTTTTGTTGTCTGTTAGAACATTTAAAACAACACATGTGCCATTTGTGACTCTATTATACTTCTGCTGAATCAGTCGGTGAGTTCAGTCACTCAGTTGTGTCCGACTCTTTGTGACCCCCATGGACCGCAGTGCACCAGGCTTCCCTGTCCATCACCACTCCCGGAGCTTACTCAAACTCATGCCCATCAGGTTGGTGATGCCATCTCACCATCTCATCCTCTGTTGTCCCCTTCTCCTCCCACCCTCAGCCTTTCCCAGTATCAGGAAATATCTATTGAAAAGTAGTGCCTATACTTGGCTTTGAATAATAATTCAAAGTGTTGAATAATAATTCAAATATCTGTTGAATAATAGTGCCTATACTTAGCTTTGAAAAATATCAAATATGTAGTTAATGTCTTGGTAGGGAATGCTTACCTGCAAAAAATTTTGTGAAAGAGCAATCAGAGTGTAAGAAAAAGATAATACTTAACTAGAAGCAAAGAAAATAGTACCTTTTGAGAGAAAATGTTGTTCACTATTGGGTATTGCTCAGAGGTCAAGAAAGATATAAAATGAAAAGTATTCACTGGATTTAGTGACTAGAGATTTTTATGAAGGTAGTGATATTTATTTTGGTGGAGAGTGATGAAATGAAGTCATGAATGAATAGCATATAAACATTTCAAGATTAGAGGGCAGAGAAATCTTAGAAATTTGGTTATAAAGCAGAAGTGGGATGAAAAGACATGTTTTATTATGAAGAGACTTGAACATGTTTAAAACCCAAGGGAGTGATCCCGGAAAGCAGGGAAAGTTCCAGGTGCAGAAAAAAAGTGTAAGTAATGGATAACATATAGATTCTGTGAAGCAGGGTAAGACAGGCTTCCTGCTAGATCTCTCATCACATTTTAAAAACCATGTGTTTATTTATCTTTATCTGTCATTAGACTATAGCTCCAAGAAGATATAAATTGTATCTTCTTCCCTAATTCTCAACACCTCATGAAATGTAGGTGTTTCAAAATGTATTTGTTTCTTCAAGGCATATTTACTACTTGAAGAAATTTCTAGTATTAAATATATGTAGATTTGCTATGTGGATTATGATTACAATGAATATTCTTAAAAGTGAGATTGTTATTAGGAGAAGATAATTCTTGGAATTTGCAGTGCACAATGGGGAGAAAGAAGAGGAGGGCACTGGCATCATTATATTTATATACTGATAATGTTTTCATATCTACATTCTATCTCCAGACCCCATGAATGTCTAGAAACAATGGAAACTAGGAAGCTTAGTAGAACTCTATTTGCACCAGGGTAGGTCATGTCATAGGGTCAATAGAAATGAACAAAACCCAAACTGCTTTCCTTCTGCAATCCTTCAAGTCTAGGCAACTGGTATTAGTAAGGTTCTTGATATCTAGCACGGCTTTATTTTAGGTCCTAGCTAGGTTAAATCTGCTTGTAACTTTCCATTTTAATAATGTCTTCTAGTCAAGTTGCTGCTATTGAAACCATGTATGTGCCAAAGTTGTCTGCCAGGACCAAACTACCTATAAATCTAAATGAATATTGAAAAGACTTCTGTTTGGGACTGACTTAATTATTGGATTTTTCTCTTTCCATTCTTGATTGCATGTTCCACTTCTCCTGGTAATATGTCTTATCTGTTGGGGTATTAGACATGATGGAAGCATACAAAGTCCAGGAACTGTGTTGTCCAAACAGTGGCCTCAGTTTGTTATAGATCATTATACTCGTTTTCTAGAAAGTGAATTGGGAGGAACTATGAGAAAGTTCAAGATATGGTATATGTGAAAAAAATAATATTTAATACTTAATTTCCATAAACTCATGTAGGCATTTTAAAGTAATAATGGATTTCATCCTGAAACCAAGTTTGCGGGTAAATACTGTCGTTACTGTCATTAGCAGCAGCATCATTATCTTCATTTCAGGATTGAAAAAGGAGAGACACAGAAACTTTAAGCAACTAATCTAAAGTTACATAGCTAATAAGAGCTAAAACTGGAATTTAAGCCCAGGTACAACTGACTCATCGGAAAAGTCCCTGATGCTGGGGAAGATCTGAGGGCAGAAGGAGAAGAGGGTGTCAGAGGATGAGATGGGTGGATGGCACCACCAATGCAGTGGACATGAACTTGGGCAAACTTCAGAAGAAGGTGAGGGACAGAGAGGCCTGGTGTGCTGCAGTCCACGGGGTCCCAAAGAGTCAGACATGACTGGGTAACTGAACAACAACAGCTCTGACTCTAGCTCCCTAACTTATATATACTAATGCTTCAGATTTGCTATAACCAGATGGAAATAAGCTCTTAGTAGTTATATTCACATAAAACAGGAACTTAGTGATCTTATGAAATAGGCTGAAGGCAATAAAATGTTCTTACATACACTAAAAGAAAGAAACGTGGGTAGATAAAACATGGCTTTGAGATCTGGCCTTAAAATACTTGCCTTCCCATTAAGCAACTGTAGCTCCGTCAATAAGTTAAACCTCCATTAGTTGCAGACTCTTCCTCTGTGAAGTCAGTCATTTGGGCTAGTTGTCAATAAAGTCATTTGGAGCCATAAAATGATGGAACTCTTAAATATTCTTCGAATATGAAAATTAATAGATTTCATGTTTAAAGTAATCATCTTAGCAAGTAGGTTACAAGATAGTAAACGATGAATATGTAAGTGGAAAAGGACACTATCTCACACTTGCAGTAAAATTTTTATGAGAGAAATCTCTTTAATTTTCCTTTTAAAACATTTTTAGCAAGGATGATGGATGACTAATTAGATGTTAATTGTTCATGCCTACTAATTGGGAAACTTAGGAAGGGTTTTTAGAACATTGATTTAATAAGGAATGACACTTGAATCCTAGCCATAATTAACATATACATTTGGCTGCTGTTTGAATCTGTTCTATGGGAATGATTTAAAGAGATTAATCTTTTTCAGAGACCAAGTAAACACTGACACATGACTGAGAACACTTTTGAAACTCATTGAAACAATGATGACATTGACGGTGTATGTTAGTTTGATATGTTTGTTACATTGAGGGGAGAAGCAAGAAACTAGCTTTTAGATAGTTCACAAATACCCAATATCAGTTATTAAAAGGCTGCACATAACAGCCTTATGCCTCTTTTGATGGGGAAAATTTCATGGCAGTGAGCAACGGAAAATCCATTTTTCACTGTGTACATCAAAAAAGAAACTGTTCTGTTCTTTGCCAAAACTTGTTGGATATAAACCCTCCTTTCATCTCAGATTGACAGAACTGCCAACAGCAGAGGGAAGAGAATAAAATGAGAGTGCTCAGCTAAGATAAAGAAAACTCCAGACGTATTTTCAAGAATAATTTAACAAATACATGTGTGTCTGATATCCAGCTTAAGAAGTGGAATATTAAGAGCAGAAATAAGGTCTTGGTGATGCCCGAGGCTGGAGTATATTACTCTCAGTTCAGTTCAGTTCAGTTCAGCCAAGCTGCTCAGTCATGTCCAACTCTTTGTGACCCCAAGGACTGCAGCAGGCCAGGCTTCCCTGTCCATCACCAACTCCTGGAGCTTGCTCAAACTCATGTCCGTTGAGTCAGTGATGCCATCCAACCATCTTATATATTATTCTCAAGCACATATTTATACTTCTACTGCATATTCATGTATCCTTAAACAACATATGCTTGTTTTTTCATTGATGGGATTTGATGGAGCTTCATAAATGATGTTTTGTCTTTGTTTGAATTTAGAATCTGTTGAGAGATATTAACAGATCAAGAAGTCAGGCAGATAGAGATCATTTGATATCTGGCAGACAGGGTGAGGTTTAGTTGTGCCCCCAGAATGAACTCCTGAGTGCTGACCTCCACAGTTGCCTACTCATTGCTTAGAAGGAGAGAACAATTGCACATCTTGCTGTGTGAAAGTGATTGTTACTGCCCATAGAAGCAGAAAAAAAATGCATCTCTGTGAATTCAGCTAACTCCCAAGAAGGAAGAGTTGTGGAAGAGAGTATCTATAGAAACCAAAGATTGAACACAGGATCACCAGGGAATTTCTTCATTCGTCAGTTCAGTTCGTTCAGTTCAGTTGCTCAGTCATATCTGGCTCTCTGTGACCCCATGGACGGCAGCATGCCAGGCTTCCCTGTCCACCACCAACTCCTGGAATTTACTCAAACTCATGTCCATTGAGTCAGTGATGTCATCCAACCATCTCATCCTCTGTCATCCCCTTCTCTTCCCGCCTTCAATCTTTCCCAGCATGAGGGCCTTTTCAAATGAATCAGCTCTTTGCATCAGGTGGCCAAAGTATTGTAGTTTCAGCTTCAGCATCATTCCTTCCAATGAATAACAGGACTGATTTCCTTTAAGATGGCCTGGGTAGATCTCCTTGCAGTCCAAGGGACTCTCAAAAGTCTTCTCCAAAACCACAGTTCAAAAGCATCAATTCTTTGATGCTCAGCTTTATAGTTCAACTCTCACATCCATACATGAATACTGGAAAAACCATAGCTTTGACTAGATGAAACTTTGTTGGCAAAATAATGTCTCTGCTTTTTAATATGCTGTCTAGGTTGGTCATAACTTGCTTCATTCATAGCAAGGGCTTTCACCATTGGAAGTATTGATAGCAATTCAGGTGAAGGGAAAGGTGATTTCATAGCCCCAATGTTTAATATTGGGTTTGTCTGTTGGGTTTTTCCATAAGGTGTTACAGAAAATTTGAACAGACTTTTGGGTCAACTCAATAATTTGTTATTGCACAAATTTATATATAACTTGAAGTTTTAGTAGATGGAATTTCATTTCAGGTTATAGGCTTAATAATGATTGTTTCTCATCTTTAGGAAATTTTAAGTTGACAGATTTCTTAAGATAGTGTTCTGTGAGTGGATTAGTGGACTGAGTGGACCCGGTTTGACTGGCAGGGACAGATTCTTCAATCTGAACTTGGAAAAGGCACATTTGTAGTGCTGTGCACATAGTGCTCTCCTGCTTGTTTGTTTTTGCCTTAGTGTGTCACATGGTCTGGCCGGATAACTCAGAGTCAAGCATATTTATTCCTTGGGACAAAAGCAATTCCACAGACCTAAAACCAAAACAGATTATACTCTTAATCTGTTTGAAAATACACATTTGCACATTAATTAAAAATAATTAATATATTATATATATGCATGAGCGCTCAATTGCTCAGTCATCTGTCTCTTTGTGACCCTGCAAACTGTAACCCTCCAGGCTCCTCTGTCCATGTAGTTTTCCAGGCAACAATACTGGAGTGGGTTGCCAATTCCTACTCCAGAGGATCTTCCCTACCCAGGGATCGAACTCTCATCTCCTGCCTTGGCAGGGGCCACCCGGGAAGCCCTTTCTCTCTCTCTCTCTCTGCTGCTGCTGCTGCTGCTGCTAAGTCGTTTCAGTTGTGTCCGACTCTGTGTGACCCCATAGATGGCAGCCCACCAGGCTCCCCCTTCCCTGGGATTCTCCAGGCAAGAACACTGGAGTGGGTTCCCATTTCCTTCTCCAATGCAGGAAAGTGAAAAGTGAAAGTGAAGTTGCTCAGTTGTGTCCAACTCTTAGTGACCCCATGGACTATAGCCTACTAGGCTCCGCCATCCATGGGATTTTCGAGGCAAGAGTACTGGAGTGGGGTGCCATCGCTTTCTCCTGATATATATATATATCATAGATCATACATTAATTCGAAATAAGAAAATGTATACAAATATATGTCCCCAACTTACCACCACCACATGCATAGCTTTTGAATACTTGCTTAGTTGTAAATAAAAACTCTTCTCTTTCCCACTGCTTCCACACCACTGAAAGTTAGTTTAATTGAGTTGCTGAAAGGTTTTGAGTTATGGCTTATTTACTTTCAAATACACCAGATAAACTTATCCTCTCCCATAGCCTCAAAAACACCTGAAACTTGAAAAGCTATTTCTAAATATAAATTGAATGAGACAGTGAAAGATGACCAAAAAAATCCATAAATATTTGAGAAAAACATACCAGCGTTCACAGTTTATAAACCAGATATTAGGAATATAACAGTATTTTGAATGCCTTATGATGATTTTTGACTTCTTATGGTAGAAGGTTAATAGGACAATCCCTTGCTGTCTGTGGAATGCAGAAAACACCAAGGGAATTTCTCTGTTTCCTGTATGATTCATCCCATGTTTGCCATTCTAAACTGAATTGTTAATGCTGTTGAAGGCTCTTCTTGGGTATCAAATCCTTCCAGTTCTACACAGATGTACATATACCCGGATATGCATTCATCATTATAAGATAAGATAGAGAAACTAATAAAAAATCAGGTTGAAATATCAATCAGAGGAAACGTTACCACATTATTATAGGCTTATCTGGTGTTTCAGATGGTAAAGAATCTGCCTGCAATGCAGGAAACTCTGGTTTGATACCTGGGTTGGGAGGATCCCCTGGAGAAGGGAATGGCCACCCTCTAAAGTATTCTTGCCTGGAGAATTCCATGACAGTGGAGCTTGGAGTGCTACAGTCCATGGGGTCACAAAGAGTTGGACAGAACTGAGCAACTAATACACATACCACATTATACCGGTATAGTTTTCATAAACATTCTCTCATTGAAAGCTCACAATAAAATGAGTAGAGGTTACTGTTACTTCCATTTTCCAAAGAAGGGAGTTGACATGGATTTGTTCAAGTTGAGCTACTGACAGTTATTATCCCCATTATGGGGATGAACAACCTGAGGCAGAGAGATTTAAGTGATGTGCCCAGGGTCACACGGATGGAAAGTGAGTTATGATCCAGAGTAGTTTGACTTCAGCACCAGTGTTCATAAGCACTACTGTGTTTGAGAGGAGCAATGGGAAGGCACACTTCTTTATTCAAGTCAAATTATATTTACTTATACTCACAAACAGCTCTAAGATACTGAAATATAGTGACTTTTCTCCTCAGGCTTCACTTTATTTAATTTACTAAAGCACCTTATGTCTTTGTAGAGCTTTCTTCCTAAAACATCCTTTCCTTGGCTTCCATTTTGAGGAAAATAATCTTATATTTGCATACTGTTTCACAGTTACCTTTATGTATGTGGTTTTATTTTATGCATATTTAACTTGAACTGTGTTTGGAAAATTTTGTGATTACACTTGTGCAGATGAGGAAATTGATGCACAGAAATACTCAGTGACTGGCTCACAATTGCACAATTGTAAGTGGAGAAAGCGTATATAAAACTCCTACCTTTAATGCCTGGTCAATAGAGTGTCCACTATAAAATGCTGCCTCTTTAGATTTTTTTCCCAACTGAATGAATTAGATACTCTTAAAGTTAATATTCATTTTACTCATGTTGAACCATCCCTAAATTTGTTGATTATGATTGGATTTTACTGAAATTGAGTTTCTAGTATTTGTTGTCATCTAATATGGACAGAAGAGTCTGGCTGGTTAAGTTCATGGGGTCACAAAGAGTCGGACACAACTGAGCAACTAACACTCATTCAATATGAGAAAAGTATTATGTGTTTGTAGAAATCAAGACAGTATTGCTTGTTACCAAACAAACAGGATACAGTATAAACTATTATATGTACAGACCTAAAACTGAGGGAAGTGGTATCTGTGTATATTAGAAAGAAAAGTGTCACTTGTTCATCAGATTCTCCATGAACATGTGTAATATTGGCACTGTGTACTTTAGAGTGCCTGATAACTTTACAACAGTCTACTGCCATCTGCTGGTGTCTGCTTACAACTGTCATGTTAATCACCAAATTAAAACTAAGTTGTATGAGTTTAGAATGTGATAGCTGTCCATGGGGTGGCGAAGAGTGGGACACGACTGAGCGACTTCACTTTCACTTTTCACTTTCGTGCATTGGAGAAGGAAATGGCAGCCAACTCCAGTGTTCTTGCCTGGAGAATCCCAGGGATGGGATTGCCGTCTATGGGGTCGCACAGAGTCGAACACGACTAAAGCGACTTAGCAGCAGCAGCAGGAGCAGCTTGATGTTGAGATTTCATTCACTTTTAACTTTTCTTTACATTATAGATTGGAAATAATTGAATGGAAAACTGGTTTATTTGTTATTTAATATAAATTATCATTTCATCTAATAATTCAAATCTCATGACTGAGTTACCTTGGGTATCATCACTATGATTCTTGCATTCCTATCAATAATTTTTAAAGATCTGTTTTATTTAAACTTTAGATTTCAAAAGTTTTGTTCAAATTTTTCTTATTCTTCTGTATTTTAAATTACAATACCATGGTTACTTCCCTTATTTAAAGTGGGAAGGATATAAAATAGAATATATATGTATATGTATAACTGAGTCACTTTGCTATACAGAAGAAATTAACATTGTAAATCAACTACACTTCAATAAAAATTTTAAAAATGGTAAGCTGGGAGATAATATCTTAAACGAGCCCAATCTTCAACAATTCTTCATGGCTAATGAAGTAACAATTATATAATTTTCCATAGTTGCTGTAACCAATTTACATTCCCACCAACAGTGTAGGAGGGTTCCCTTTTCTCCACACCATCTCCAGCATTTATTATTTGTAGATTTTTTTGATGATGGCCATTCTGACTGATGTGATACTTCATTGTAATTTTGATTTGCATTATTCTAATAATTAATGATGTTGAGCATCTTTTCATGTGTGTTTAGCCATCTGTATATCTTTTTTGAGAAAGGTCTATTTAGTTCTTTCACTTATTCTTTTAAATGGATTGTTTCTTTCTTTTTCTGATATTGAGCTGTATGAGTTGCTTATATATTTTGGAGATTAATCCCTTGTCGGTTACATTTTAAAATATTTTCTCTCATTGTGAGGGTTGTTTAATTAGGTCCCATTTGCTCATTTTTTGTTTATTTTTATTATTATTGGAGATGGATTGAAAAAGCTCTCGCTGCAGTTTATGTCAAAGAATGTTCTGCCTATATTTTCCTTTAAGAGTTTTACAGTATCAAGCCTTATTTTAGGTCTTTTATCCATTTTGAGTTTATTTTTGCGTATAGTGTTAGGGAATGCTCTAATTTCATTCGCTTATGTGTAGCTGTCCAGATTTCCCAGCACCAGTTATTGAAGAGACTGTCTTTTGTCCATTGTGTTCTTGCCCCCTTTGTCATATTTAGGTGACCGTAAGGTCATGTGTGTATCTCTGGACTTTCCATGCTGTTCCATTGATCTATGTAAGGAGATTCCTTACTAAACTAAAAACAGAGCTACCATATAATCCAGCAATCCCACTCCTGGGCATATATCCAGAGAAAAATAAAATTAGAAAAAATACTCACACCCCAGTATTCATTGCAGCACTATTTACAATAGCCAGGGCATGGAGGCAACCTAAATGTCCAGAGGAATGGATAAAAAGCATGTGATACATATATACAATGGAATGTTTCTGTTGTCGTTTAGTCACTAAGTCATATCTGACTCTTTGCAACCCCATGGACTGTAGCCCAGTAGGCTCCTCTTGTCCAGGGGATTTTCCAGGCAAGAACACTGGAGCAGGTTGCCATTTCCTCCTCCAGGGGATCGTCCAGACGCAGGGATCTAACCCACCTTTCCTGCATTGTCAGGTGGGTTCTTTACGGCTAAGCCACCAGGGAAGCCCTGATTATTCCTACAGAGTTTGCAGAATAAAGTCAGCCATAAAAAAGAATAAAATAATGCAATTTGCAGCAACATCGATGGACCTAGAGATTGTCATTCAGAGCGAAGTCAGTCAGAGAAAGAAAGCTATATTAATATCATTTATATGTGCAATCTAAACAAAGAATACAAATGAGCTTACTTACAAAACAGAAACAGTTGTAGATGTAGATAACACATTTATGATTACAAGGGAGTAAGGGTGGGGGGTGGGGGAGAACTGGGAGATTGGGATTGACAGGCTCCTCTGTCCATGAAATTCTCCAGGCCAGAATACTGGAGTGGGTAGCTGTTTCCTTCTCCAGTGGTATCTTCCCAACCCAGGGATCAAACCCAGGTATCATGCATTGCAGGTGGATTCTTTACCAGCTGGGCTACCAGGGAAGCCTATACACATTTTTATATATAAAGTAAGTAACTCATAAAGACCGATTGTATGTACAGGCAACTCTACTCAATGCTCTGTAATGGCCTAGATAGGAAAAGAATCTAAAAGAGAGTGGCCATAGTTATATGTATACCTGATCACTTTACTGTACACCTGAAACTAAATAACACTGCAAATAATCTGAATCTAATAAACATTTTAAAAATAATATTTGATTTTAATTTATTCAAAAATAAGTATAGTTATAAACAGAATTATTGATTTTTGTATGTTAAAACATAAGACATTAATTGGGTAAAAATTACTATGTGTTTCTAATCAAATTCTGCTGGTAGAATTTAACTAATTTCAAGGTTGAAATTTTGTTTTTATTTATGTTTTGTAAGTGTCTGTTTGTGAACTAGGGTTAGAAGTCTGATCAATTCATATACACAAATGTAACTTATTTATTAATTTTAGCTATATTAGATAATAAAGTAATATTTGTTGCTACTTGTACGTGTTATATTTTTCAAGGCATTTCCTGTGCCTTCTTTCATAAATAATGGCTAACATAAATGTTTTTCAAAACCATTAATAATTCTGATACTTATGCAAAGAGTTGAGTCATTGGAAAAGACTCTGATGCTGGGAGGGATTGGGGGCAGGAGGAAAAGGGGACAACAGAGGATGAGATGGCTGGATGGCATCACCAACTCGATGGATGTGAGTTTGAGTGAACTCCGGGAGTTGGTGATGGCCAGGGAGGCCTGGTGTGCCACGATTCATGGGGTCGCAAAGAGTCGGACACGACTGAGTGACTGAACTGAACTGAACTGAACTCTGATACTACTCATAGTCAAACTCACAGCATAATAAAGCCCACAGTGTAATAAACTATGATGCAAAGAGCTTCAGAAATGGGTTTTATAATAATATCTTCCCAGATGAAAATGCCTTTTTTATAGCTCTTTTAGAATGTTTCTCTCAAGTTGTAGAGAAATCATGACTGATTGGCAGGAACAAAAGTGGGGGCAGTAATGGAAGGAAAATAAAGAAAAATTATAGCAGTATGGTCTGATGATTTAAAAAGAGAGAAGTGCAATATTTGAGGCATTATTAATAATACCATATGTGGCTTGTATGGCAAATATTCATAACAAAGTGCACGAGTGTTAAGTTGCTTCAGTTATGTCTAACTTTTTGCGATCCTATGGACTGTGGTCTGCCAAGCTCCTTTGTCCACGGGATTCTCCAGGCAAGAATACTGGAATGGGGTTCCATGACCTCTTCCAGGGAAGCCTCCTAATCCAGGAGTTGAATACACATCTCCTGTGGGTCCTGCATTGCAGGCAGAATCTTTACCAATGAACCACCGGGAAGCCCGTAACAAAATGATATATCCCTAAAGAACTTCTTTTGCCCGAGCCTTTGAATCATCCATTCATACATTTCTCCTTAACACTACATGTAATCATTTACCTAAAATGTGTTGCCTCCTACTCTCTAAGTTTTCCTTTTCTCCTTATTACTGGCCCTCTTCTCATATTGCTATTGATAGTGCTATAACTTTTTGATTGGTCTCCAGTCCTCCAGGTTTCTGTTCCTACAGTTCATTTCCCTCAGGGCCCAAAGCTACAGTTGAAGAGGGAAAGGAGTTAGGATCGAAAGCTTGTCAGCTGCCAAATACTAATACTTCTCTGAGCTCAACCCACATTAGATAGGCTAGTCCTAATTTACAGGGTGATTGCTGAAACTGAAGCTCCAATACTTTGGCCACATGGATGTGAAGAAATGACTTAGAAAAGACCATGATGCTGGGAAAGATTGAAGGCAGGAGGAGAAGGGGACGATAGAGGATGAGATTGTTGGATGGCATCATCAACTCAATGGGCATGAGTTTGACCTAGCTCTGGGAGTTGGTGATGGACAGGGAAGCCTAGCATGCTGCAGTCCATGAGGTGGCAAAGAGTCTGACATAACTCAATGACTGAAATGAAGGGTATAGAGTTGAGTGCTTTTACAGGGTATAGAGTTGAGTGCTGAATAATTTCCATTGCGAGTCTAAGTTCATGTAGCTAGTAAGTGGTCAGAAACAAGATCTATTCCCAGGTTCCCATTCCATCTATCCCAAATTGGATAGATGAGAAAGCTTCCTAAAGATTTGTGCTCATCATATTTCAATATCACTATACACTTTAATAATAATAGTTAACATATTTACCTTTGAGTAATGTAAGAATTAGGGACACTGGCCCTCTGGGCAGGCAAAACTTGATGAATAACTTATTTACAACTTGCCCTTCCCTATCTGTGTTTACTCCATATCTGCCTGAGGTATGACATCTATGAATTCAAACAACTGTGGATTTCTTGAAGTGAAGTGAAGTAAAGTGAAGTGAAGTCGCTCAGTTGTGTCTGACTCTTTGCGACCCCATGGACTGTAGACTACTACGCTCCTCCGTCCATGGGATTTTCCAGGCAAGAGTACTGGAGTGGGTTGCCATTTCCTTCTCCAGAGGATCTTCCTGACCCAGGGACTGAACCCAGGTCTCCCACACGGTAGGCAGACACTTTACCGTCTGAGTACCAGGGAGTCCAGTTGTATTTACTATTGAACAAACCCACCTTATGAGAGGACTCATGCAATTCAAACCTATGTTGTTCAAGGCTCAACTGTACTTACACAACACTTTCATCTTACCAAGCATTCTTCTCAATGTTCTTAGTAACCCATTCAGTCTTAAGAATAACATTTCCACATAGGTACTACTATCATTCCCTTTTTCCTGATGAGAAAATTGGACACAGAATATTAAATAGCATGACCAATATTGCAAGTAAGGATAGAGTAGAGCAGGGATTTGAGCCAATCCAATTCAACTACAGAGTCCACATTCTTAACCATGGTACAAGATCTGGTTGTTGCTTTGAACATATTTTTTTATTTGAAATGAAACTAATGATTGTGTGTGGAAAAAGATGTTATGGATTAAATGTAAAATACAAATAAAATGATATTGAGGTCTTATAATTACAGGTCAAAGAAGGAAATAAATTTTGTCTGTTATCCGTTTAAGAACTGTGGAAACTTTGAAGCCCTTTTTGAATATCTCAGCAATGAGGAAGGATAAAGAATATCCTCAGCAAAGGATAAAGAAAAGGTTTGAAAATATAGAGGGAAAAGGTAATTATGAGACTAACAAAATGTTTCATGCTTAAGAAAACTGAAGAAATAATTAAATAAAATTAGCATTTGTACAAACTGATCATTTTTCCTGATTTGAAAGAGTCTAAATCATAAAAATACTATTTAAACCTTGCCCATTTTGCCAAATAATACAACCTCACATAGTTTTAGGCTTCCCTGGTGGCTCAAGAGGTAAAGAATCTTCCTGCAATTCAGGAGCTGCAGGAAGAACTGGTTCCATCACTGGATCGGGAAGATCTGCTGGAGGAGGAAATGGCAACTCACTCCAGTATTCTTGCCTGGAGAATCGCATGGACAGAGGAGCCTGTGGGCTACAGTAACATTTTTTATGGCTTTTAAAACTTAACTAAATAATAATTTCATTTTAAACTTAATCTGCTATGAACTGAAATGTTTGTGTTTCTCAGAATTCATATGTTGAGACCCTAATCCTCAGTGTCATGATGTTTGGTGTGGGGCCTTTGTGTCTAGATTGTAGAGCTTTTGTGATGGGGTTTAAACCCTTATATGAAAAGATAGGAGACAGCCTGCTTCCTTTCTCTCTCCACTAGGTAAGGACTTACCAGGACGGGGACCCTCAACAGGAAATGAATCAGCCAGAAATGTTGATCTTGGACTTCCTAGCTTCCACAATTGTGGGAAACAAGCTCTGTTGTTTAAGCCATCCAGTCTATGATGTTTCTGTTTTAGCAGTTCTGAATAAGATACAGTCTTCTAACCAAGCAAACTCTGATCTAAATATGGAGACCGTTTTTTGTTTTTTGCCAAAATTTGGTTTATCTGGTGTTATGTTGAACTGTATCTTCCAAAATGATATATTGATTTTTTTAACCCCTAGTATATCAGAATGTGGGCTTCCCTTGTGGTTCAGCTGGTAAAGAATTCACCTGTAATGCAGGAGATCTGGCTTTAATCCCTGGGTTGGGAAGATCCCCTGGAGAAGGGAAAGGCCATCTGCTCCAGTATTCTGGCCTGGAGAATGCCATGGACTGCATAGTTTCATGGGATCACAAAGAGCTGGACAGGACTGAGTGACTTTCACTTTCACATCAGAATGTGACCTTATTTGGAAACAGGGTCATTGAAGATGTAGTGGCTAAGATGAGGTCGCATTGAAATAGGCGGGGCCCTTAATCCAGTGTGGTTATCTCATTACACAATAAGAAAAAGAGAGAGAGAGAGAAAAGTCAGAGAAGTCAGACGGCGGACAGCCATGTGAAGACACACTGCTCGCGGCGAACGCTGTGGCAACGGAGGCAGAGACTGCAGTGAGACAGCCGTAAATGATCACCAGGCATTGATGGCCACCACCAGAAGCTGGGAGGAGGCAAGACAGGATTCTATCCAGACTCTCAGAGGAGCATGGCTCTGCTGACACCCTGGTTGTGGACCTCTAGCCTTCAGAATTGTGAGAGTATACATTTCTATTACATCAAGCCATCCAAAGTATGGCACTTTGTTAGGGCAGCCTGAGGAAGCTATTATGCCCAGGGAGTGGGTAGCCGTTCCCTTCTACAGGGGATCTTCCCAGCCCTGGGATTGAACCCAGGTCTCCTGCATTGCCAGCAGATTCTTTACTATCTGAGCCATCAGGGAAGCCCCTATTATACCCAGCATCATCCCATTCATAGAGAAAGAGTGTCTTGATCACGTGCCAGCCAGCTAGACTTAGAATCTATTCCACATGTGGGCTTTCTATTTCTGTCCATTACAATCATATGCCACTGACTGGAATAGATGTTCAGAACAGGAAAAGCCCCTTTTGAAAACATGTTGCACTTTTCAAAACTTAAAAGCTTTAAGTCATCTTATGTCCTGAAAAAACCCTTCATGTAAATCCACTTTGCATTATCTTTCTTTTCTCCATCCAAAAGGGCAAGGAGATAAAACCTACTCCAACCTGAATGTTAGCCCTCCCTCTCTCTCTCTCTGTCTCTCACTGAGTCAATTAATAGAGAAATTATTTGTCAGAAAGGAAGACCCTCACTGAATACATTGTTTCCTACCCAGTTTGATGGGGCTTCCCTGGTGGCTCAGTGGTAAAGAACCTGCCTGCCAGTGCAGGAGACATTTGTTTAATCCCTGGGTCAGCAAGATACTCTGAAGAAGAAAATGGCAACCCACTCCACTATTCTTGCCTGGAAAATCCTATGGCTAGAGGAGCCTGGCGGGCTACAGATCATAGAGTTGCAAAAGTAGCACACGGCACAGTGACTAAACAACAACACAACGAGTGTAATAATCGTATGCTTTAGCACAGATAGTGTGGTCTTATTACTTACCATAACACAACACATCTATATCCTGAGTTGCTTTTGGATGGCATATATCCACTCAACTCCCACTTCTCCCTTAAGTTATCATGATGAGCTTCAGACTCATAAATGATCTCCCATTCTATCCAACCAAAATATTGTATTCATAGCTCTCTTTCCCTGTTTTTTTTCTTCATCAAATATAATTAAATGTCTTCTTATTTTCAGATATTATCCTATCGCATAGGAGTTCTCTTTTCCAAAGCTTATACTAGAAGAAAATAAACTTTGACTACTCTGTACCTTTCGGAGAAGGCAATGGCAACCCACTCCGGTACTCTTGCCTGGCAAATCCCAGGGATGGGGGAGCCTGGTAGGCTGCAGTCCACGGGGTCGCCAGGAGTCGGACACGACTGAGTGACTTCACTTTCAACTTTTCACTTTCATGCGTCGGAGAAGGAAATGGCAACCCACTCCAGTGTTCTTGTCTGGAGAATCCCAGGGATCGGGAAGCCTGGCGGGCTGCCGTCTATGGGGTCGCACAGAGTCGGACACGACTGAAGCGACTTAGCAGCCGCAGCACCACTCTGTACCTTTACTGCTAAAGTAATTTTTCCCCACCCCCACATTGGCTTCAGGAATTTAGCAAGATATATTGCTGTTTTTATCATGGACAGATTGCCAAAATTTCATAATTAGCTTTTGATTCTTATATTGAAATGTAACTAATTTAGAGATATTGTATCTATTCTTCTCTTTTTGTCTAATTTCATGCTGCTGCTGCTGCTGCTGCTGCTGCTGCTAAGTCGCGTCAGTCGTGTCTGACTCTGTGCGACCCCATAGACAGAAGCCCATCAGGCTCCCGCATCCCTGGGATTCTCCAGGCAAGAGCACTGGAGTGGGTTGCCATTTCCTTCTCCAATGCATGAAAGTGAAAAGTGAAAGTGAAGTCACTCAGTCGTGTCCGACTCTTAGCGACCCCATGGACTGCAGCCTACCAGGCTCCTCCGTCCATGGGATTTTTGAGGCAAGAGTACTGGAGTGGGGTGCCGTTGCCTTCTCTGGTCTAATCTCATAGGCACTCAAAAAATCTTAATAATATTACCAATTATTTCTGGGTTCTAGATTATTCATCTATCTTCTTGAGTAAGAAACCTCATTTTATGTCACTTTTATATGTAGAAAATATATCTGTTGAATTATAGTGAAACTAGGGTGATGGTATTTAAGTGATGCATTCTTAAGATAGTAACTTGCCTTTCAGAATTCCTTACTCTAGACAATATTTTGAGTGTTCATCCCCTTCAGAGTTAGAAAAATTAAAACTAGATCATTCTTAGTCCAGAAGCAAGATAAATTGTTTTTAAATAATTTTAAAAATATAATATGATCAAGATTTTACAATTCATTTTTATACCCTAGTTTTTCTAGTTTTATAGTTGAATACTGCTAAATTTTATGAAATCTTATCTTTGTGGCTTTATTTTATATTTAGCAGGCAAAACTGGTATATGTCATTGAAATCTCTAAAATCTTAATGGATTTTTTCCTAAGTTATAGATTACTTTATAAGTAAATTTTCAGTAGACTATGATTGATTGACTTAGGAAATTTCTTACTGAATAAATGTACATTCAGCATGAATCTGTTGACACAATTAATTGTATTAATCTTTACTGGAAGATTGTCCACAGTGCCATATGTTTGCTGGGTTGCTATGTTCATAGAATTAAAAATAAATAATAATTTTTATTAACTCTTGATAGAAAAAGAGCATTAATTGTTAAAGATATATGTAATTATTCTTCATTATGTCCAACAAATGAATATAAGGAAAAAATTTTAATGAAGATTAACAGAGGCTCAAAGCAACTGGGCCTCTGTTAATCTTCCCTCATAGCTCAGCAGTAAGAATCTGCCTCAATGCAGGAAACTGAGGTTCGATTCTTGGGTTGGGAAGATCCCCTGGAGAAAGAAATGGCAAGCTACTGCAATATTTTTACCTGGAGAATCTCAAGGACAGAGGAACCTGGTGAGCTACAGTCTGTGGAGTTGCAGACATGAGTTAGCAACTAAACCATCTCCAAAGCAACTGAGTTCTAAACATGGGTCTGAAAATCACTCTTATAGTGATGGTAAATGTGAAGTTCAATTTGTATGAAGTACTAGGGTTACGATTTAGGACTGAACTAGAAACTTGTTAAGATTATTGTCTTGAGACTTCATTGAAAGCATAGGATTTTGTGTTTAGGTCATAGGCCCTGTCATTAAAAGGACATACAACCTTGACAGGGAGCATTCTTCACAGTAAACGTGTGAGCAGAAGTTAAACAACTACTCTTTATGCTGATCTCATCCTCAAAATCATGGCAGACAATGGAAATACATGACATGCAATGGGAATAAAAATATTAAGACTGAGTCGTAGGAGTGTCAGAATATTTGAAGTTTAAAATTGTATTTTGTATTGTTACCAAGTTAATGTATGCTTATAGAAGTGGAAATAAGAGGGAAATTGGAAAAGGATACAATTATAGATAAGTCACCCAAAGGCTAATATTTTAAATTACTTAATTAATTTTAATTGGAGGATAATTCCTTTACAATATTGTGTTTTTGCCGTACATCTACATGAATCAGCCATGGATGAACACGTGTCCCCCTATCTTGAACCTCCCTCCCCACTCCATCCCTCTAGGTTGTCCCAGAGCACATGTTTTGAGAGCCCTGCTTCATGCATTGAATTTGCACTAGTCATCTATTTTATATATGGTTATATACATGTTTCAGTGCTACTCTCTCAAATCAATCCACCCTCGCCTTCTCCCACATGGTCCAAAAGTCTATTTGCATCTGTGTCTCTTTTGCTGACTTGCATATAGAATCATAGTTACCATCTTCCTAAATTCTATATATATGTGTTAATATAGTGTGCTGGCATTTCTCTTTCTGACTTACTTCATTCTGTATAGTAGGCTCCAGTTTCATCCACTTCATTAGAACTGACTCAAATGTGCTCTTTTTCATAGCTGAGTAACGTTCCATTGTGTATGTGTACACAACGTTCTTATCCACTCGTCTGACGATGGACATCTAGGTTGCTTCCATGTCCTGGCTATTGTAAACAGTGCTGGAGTGAACACTGGGGGTACATGTTTCTCTTTCAGTTCTGGTTTCCTCGGCGTGTTTGCCCAGCAGTGGGATTGCTGGGTCATATGGCAGGTCTCTTTCCAGTTCTATTTTTTAAGGGATCTCCACACTGTTCTCCATAGTGGCTGTACCAGTTTGCATTCCCACCAAAAGTGTAAGAGGGTTCCCTTTTCTCCACACCTTCTCAGGCATTTATTGTTTGTAGACTTTTTGATAGCAGCCATTCTGACCATCATGAGATGGTACCTCCTTGTGGTTTTGATTTGCATTTCTCTGATAATGAGTGATATTGAGCATCTTTTCATGTGTTTGTTAGCCATCTGTATGTCTTCTTTGGAGAAATGTCTGTTTAGTTCTTTGGCCTCCCCCCTTTTTTTTTTTATTGGGTTGTTCATTTTTCTGGTATTGAGCTGCATGAGCTGCTTGTATATTTTGGAGATTAATTCCTTGTCCGTTTTGTTTGCA
Organism: Oryx dammah; assembly: GCF_014754425.2. NCBI lineage: Eukaryota > Metazoa > Chordata > Mammalia > Artiodactyla > Bovidae > Oryx > Oryx dammah. Next base: position 133,265,191 of record NW_024070186.1, on the reverse strand, counting down.
ATTACTTTCTCCCATTCTGAAGGCTGCCTTTCCACCTTGTTTGTAGTTTCCTTCATTGTGCAAAAGGTTTTAAGCTTAATTAGGTCCCATTTGTTTATTTTTGTTTTTATTTCTGTTACTCTGGGAGGTGGGTCATAGAGGATCTTGCTATGATTTATGTCATAGAGCATTCTGCCTATGTTTTCCTCTAAGAGTTTTATAGTTTCTGGTCTTAAATATAGATCTTAAATCCATTTTGAGTTTATTTTTGTGTGTGGTGTTAGAAAGTGTTCTAGTTTCACTCTTCTACAGATGGTTGACCAGCTTTCTGAGCACAGCTTGTTAAAGACATTGTCTTTTCTCCATTGTATGTTTTTTCTCCTTTGTCAAAGATAAGATATCCATAGGTGCATGGATTTATCTCTGGGCTTTCTATTTTGTTCCATTGATCTGTATTTCTTTGTGTGAGTACCATACTGTCTTGATGACTGTAGCTGTGTAGTATAGTCTGAAGGCAGGCAGGTTGATTCCTCCAGTTCCATTCTTCTTTCTCAAGATTGCTTTGGCTATTTGAAGTTTCTATGCTTCCATACAAATTGTGAAATTACTTGTTCTAGTTCTGTGAAAAATACCATTGGTAGCATGATAGGGATTGTGTTGAAGCCATAGATTGCTTTGGGTAGTATAGTCATTTTCACTATATTGATTCTTCCAATCCATAAATATGGTATATTTCTCCATCAATCAGTGTTTTATAGTTTTCTATATATAAGTCTTTTGTTTCCTTAGGTAAATAAATTCATAACTATTTTATTCTTTTCATTACAATGGTGAATGGGATTGTTTCCTTAATTTCTCTTTCTGCTTCTTCATTGTTTGTATATAGGAATGCAAAGGATTTATGTGTATTAATTTTATACACTGAAAATTTACTATATTCTTTAACTCTAGTAAGTTGGACATGGCTGAAGTGACTTTGCATGGAACCGTAATTAATATTTAATGGCTACTTAGAATTTGTTAGAAGAGCTTCCCTGGTGGCTCAGATGGTAAAGAATCTGTCTGCAATGTGGGAGACCCAGGTTTGATCCCTGGGTCTGGAAGCTCCCTGGAGAAGAAAGTGGCAATGCCCTCCAGGGAATGCCTGGAAACTCCTGTGGATGGAGAAGCCTGGTGAGCCACAGCCCACAGGGTCACAAAGAGTTGGACACACTCTTAGTGTGAGAGACTAACACACATAGAATATTTAGAATGTTTATTAAGTTCTTTAAATGCATTATTTTATGCATATTACAGCAGACTTTAAGAAAAAATAAATAATAGTTTTAAAGATGAGGAAACTGATTATTAAATTCATCAAGCTGGTAAGAGGTCAAGTTAGAGTTAAGACCCAGATGAGTTAGACTCCAGAACCCATATTATTTTCCCTTTATTACACTAAAAAATTCACATTTTAGCTTCTGATATGGTTGAGCATCATGATTGGTGTAATCTTAGAAAAGTAACTGCACAAACTATCAATTTCTATAACCATAACATGATTATTCATGAGTGTTATCACAGATACTGAAATATCTCAAGGCAAATTTCTTGGGCACTTGGAGTGTGACACTATTCCTAGATGACTTTTGCTATCATGTGCCTAATCAAGATGACTTTCAGTTTAGTGAGGTCATGATTCATGATACTACAGTTCGTGGTTTTAATCAAATGGATTTTAAATGACTCACTCAACATGACATAGGCTTGTGTGGAACTAGTAAACGAGTACCTCATGCCTCCAGCAAAGAATTAGTGTATATCTAAATCTTCTGGGTGACATCTCTTCACTATAACTCTTCTTTTTCATGATTATAGGTAACAATCAGAAGGAAAACAGAACATTTTATTTATTTATTTTTTTAATTTGGGGGATTTTTATTTTTTTTATTTTTTATTTTATTATTATTATTTTTTTTATAATTTATTTTTTTTTACTTTACAATTCTGTATAATAAGAGCAGATGCTATTCAGTTGCTCAGTCATGTCCGACTCTTTGAGACCCCTTGGACTGCAGCATGCCAGGCTTCCTTTAGGATTGACTGATTTTATCTCTTTGCTGTAAGAGACTCTCAAGAGTCTTCTCCAGCAACACAGTTTGAAGGCATCAGTTCTTCCTTGTTCAGCCCATTTAATTGTCCAGCTGTCACATCTGTACATGACTACTGGAAAAACCATAGCTTTGACTATATGGACCTTTGTTGACAAAGTAATGTCTCTGCTTTTTAATACACAGTCTAGGTTTGTCATTGCTTTTCTTCCAAGGAGAAAGCATCTTTTAATTTCATGTTTACAGTCACCATCCACAGTGGTTTTGGAGCCCAAGAAAATAAAGTCTGTCACTGTTCCCATTGTTTTCCCATCTATTTGCCATGAAGTGATGGGACTGCATGCCATGATCTTCCTTTTTTCAATGTTGACTTTTAAGTCAGCTTTTTTACTTTCCCCTTTCATCTTTAATTCCTCTTCACTTTCTGCCTTTAGGATGGTGTCTTCTGCATATGTGAAGTTACTGATATTTCTCCTGGCAATCTTGATTCCAGTTTGTACTTCATTCAGCCCAGCATTTCACATGATGTACTTTGCATATGAGTTAAATAAACAGGGTGACAACGTATAGCCTTCACATACTCCTTTCCCAATTTTGAACCAGTTTGTTGTTCCATGTCCGGTTCTAATTGTTGCTTCCTGACCTGTGTACAGGTTCTCAGGAAGCGAGTCAGGTGGTCTGGTATTCCTATTTCTTCAAGAATTTTCAACAGTTTGCTGTGAACCACACAGTCAAAGGCTTTAGTGTAGTCAATGAAGCAGAAATAGATATTTTTCTTGAATTTTCTTGCTTTTTCTGTGATCCAGTGGATGTTGGCAATTTGATCTCTGGTTTCTCTGCCTTTTCTAAATCCAGCTTGAACATCTGGAAGTTATTGATTCACATACGTTTGAAGCCTAGCTTGAAGGATTCTGAGCATTACTTTGCTTGTGTGTGAAATGAGTGCAAATGTGTGGTAGTTTTACCTTTATTTGGTATTGACCTTCTTTGGGATTGGAATGAAAACATTTTTTTTTCATTCCTGTGGCCACTGCTGAGTTTTCCAAATTTGCTTGTATATTGAGTGCAGCACTTTCACAGCATTATCTTTAAGGATTTGAAATAGTTCATCTGGAATTTCATCATCTCCATACGTTTGTTCATAGTGATGCTTCCTAAGGCCCACTTGACTTCAGACTCCAAGATGTCTGGCTCTAGGTGAATGATCACATCATCATGGTTATCTGGGTCATTAAGATCTTTTTTGTATAGTTCTTTTCTGTATTCTTGCCACCTCTTCTTAATATCTTCTGCTTAGAAGATACAATGCTTAGTTCCTTCTTTTTTTCTTTCTTACATTTTAGTTATCTGAAATGTCTTCATCCTCATCTCTAGGAGGATTCTCAAACTGGCTCTGCAGGTAAAGATTTGGATTCAAATCAAGGCTCCACTGTTTATTCACTGTGTTAGTTGGGAAATCCATGTTTTCATCCCCAGATGTTTGAAGTGTAGAATTGGTTAAAAATACCTTCATCCATATTATTATTATGAGATGGAAATGCAGTCACATCTGTAAAGTATTTATCAAAGTGAACATAATCTTTAGATTCATTAATATCTACTCTCTCTAACACTGCTCTAGAAAAATTTAAATTAATAATAAATCTTGATTGTTCCTCTGATGGCTCTTCCTAGTGTTAGCCCTGAGAAGCAGCTCTCATGCAATTCAATGTTTTTGCTCTTCTCTCTTTTAGGTCAGCCCCAGGGATATTTTACACCTCAGTTTTGGCAGTTACAGGTGATGGCAGCCAATCCTCTCTGAGCTTCCCCCAGGGACTACAGCGTTGGATTTCAAGGGTGCTATGCCACATAGATTTCAAAGCATGAGCTCTCAAATACCTCCAAATTTGTCAGAAACATCACACAAAATGTAGTGGAGAGTTCTCAAGGATCATGCATGTGTGTCCCACTAAAACGAGAACACTGTCAACAGATTTTAAGCAAGACTCACAAATAGACAGTGTCAAAGCCACGTCTAGAGTTTAGAGAAGTAGAATAGCTCTAGTGCTAGCAGTGTTTGTTCAAATAATATCTCTTCCCTTCAGTTGTTGTGGGAGCTTGGGTAAGTTATGTAACTTTTCTGTGCCTTTACACCATTATATAATCCTCAAATGGCTTCCTTGGTGGCTCAGACAGTAAAAAGTCTCCCTGCAATGTGGGAGACCTGGGTTCGATCCCTGGGTTGGGAAGATCCCCTGGAGAAAGAAATGGCAACCCACTCCAGTATTCTTGCCAGGAAATCCCAAGGATGGAGGAGCCAGATGGGCTACAGACCATGGGGTTGCAAAGAGTCAGACACAACTGAATGACTAATACTTGCACTTTCATAATCCTCTAAAGGGTATTACTAGGATAAAATGAGTGGACTTTACATAAACTGTGTAGAATACGGGTTCCAGGTGCAGTGTAAGAATATGTGTGTGTTTGCTGTTGTTTCTGATCTTCAGTTAAGTATCCCTTTTAGTTCCTTCTCCTTATAGATGATCACAATAGTTTCCTCAGTTAGAATGAGTTAATATGTCATTTAGTTGTTCTGATCTAGTCATTCTGCTACACCTTGCACTAAATATTAGCAATCTACTTTGAGATATTAGTTTCCACATTTTTCCAGATGCAGACTTAGAGGATTAGAGAAGCCAGGGGTAAACCTAACTCTTTTCAGTTCCTAAGTCCATTCAATTTTCATGACTGTATCAAAATCATGTCATCTGGAAGATTTTGGGCATCATTATTCTGATAAACATGTCCATTTCTCAGATCTTAATCCTTCTGTTACAGAGTTGAGCATTCACAAATAATATACCAGCATTGATTTGACCTTGAATTTCTCTGACACCAAGGACATCTGAGCAACACCCATGATCTCTTTAAAACACTTTAGCAGATGTCATACTCTTACCAGTGAATTTCTACTAAGTTCCATGTGTGTGTATGAACGTGTGTGTGCATGTACATGTGAGAATAGCCAATTTTCTCATGTTAATTTGGCAGATTTTTTTTCTTTGACTTAACATGTGAGTATATTGATAATTTTAAAGGTAGAAGTTTCTATTGCATATTAAAGTTTTGCCCTCAAGGATTCATCCTAATGAATTTCTTCTATGAGCCTGATGTTTATGCCAGTAATCAATTGAAAAAAGAAATGGATTATGGCCTAATGAACTACTTTAAAATGTTGCTTTCAGAAGCTACTTATTTGCAATATTTAAGGATAATTGCCAGTATGCCAAATTTTTTTTTTCAAAATCTAGTGTAGAGTAGAAACTTAAGTAGGTGTTTGACAATTGAGATGTATTCTTAAAATGCGTGGAGAAGCTCCAAAGGTAAGATCTAATGTCATGGCACATTTCATGAAAAGTGAAACCCATTCTGCGTAGCATGTGCTTATTCATAGTTTTATTTGTTATGAGAATAATACCATACAATTTTTAGTCCATTATTATGGCTATTTTAAAAATTATGAATTTGAAAGAACTGCCTGAAAGAATTGGTCTTTTTCAAGTCTGACCTTAACTCATTTGAGAATATATTAAATCTGTTTAATTCAGCTAGGGTAAAATTTATACAGTGATTATGAAATGCTTATGGTTACTGTTTCCAAACAAGTTTTGGGATACCAAGTTCAAAAAGAATACCTTCATGGATGCCATTAAAAATCAGTCAGTGATGCTATTTTGTACTTAGTGAGCTAGGCAAGGAGCTTCCCTGGAGGCTCACTGGTAAAGAATGTGCCTGCCAATGCTGGAGATATGGGTTTGATCCCTGGCTTAGAAGATTCCCTGGAGAAGGGAGTGGCAACCCACTCCAGTATTCTTGGCTTGGAAATCCCATGGACAAAGGAGTCTGTTGGGCTACAGTCTAAGGGGTTACAAAAGAGCTGGACATGATTTAGTGACTAAACAACAACAACAAATTAAGCAAACAGCTAAGCAGTTTGTTTCAATAGCATGTCTGCTCTTATTTGATATGAACAATTTTGTGTTCTGTGGTTAAGGCATTTTCCCCCCTCTTCTACTAGTTTCATAAATAGCATTTAACAAATATAAATGTACTAGGTTTTCCAATTCAGCAGTAAACAAATTCTATATGCCCTGCAGTGGGAGAGACAGATATCAAAGAGAAAGGACTCTAACACATTTTGAATAAAAACTATGGTAAGCAATTTATAAATTTCATAAGCATAGATGATACATAAATTTCATCCTAAAAGTTAACTGTAACATAGTCTTATTGGCCAAGAAAAGTTATCCTGAGACATGAAGGAAGGGCAGCAAGAAAGAGAAAATTTTTTATTTTCGTAAAAATAGAGAAATAGAAAATTGAATTGATGCTTTTGAATCGTGGCATTGGAGAAGAATCTTGAGAGTCCCTTGGACTGCAAGGAGATCCATCCAAACAGTCATAAAGGAAATCAGTCCTGAATATTCATTGGAAGGATGATGCTGAAGCTGAAACTCCAGGACTTTGGCCACCTGATGTGAAGAATTGACTAATTGGAAAAGACCCTGATGCTGGGAAAGATTGAAGGGCAGAGGAGAAGGGGACAACAGAAGGTGAGATGGCTGGATGGCGTCACCGACTTGATGGGCGTGAGTTTGAGCAAGCTCCAGGATTTGGTGATGGACAGGAAGGCCTGGCATGCTGCATGCAGTCCATGGGGTCACAAAGAGTCAGACACAACTGAGCAACTGAACTGAACTGAATATCATTCTTTACATTCAACTATGGTGGGTAGCAGACGGAAGAGAGTGAGAATTAGTCTCCAAATGCAGGTGAGATGGAATACAGCTTGGAGAATCCTTCAGTTACTTGTTGTATTGGTTCCCTACTGTTGTCTGTTATGCAATCTTATGCAAATGATGCTAAAGGCTAGAGAGTTATCCTCAATTTGGGATTTTAAAAGATATTTATCAGAATCGTGGTTTTTCATAAGTTTTGGGGGTGAATCCTGTCACTTGAAAGAGCCCCTTCAGATATTTAATATGGAAAGATCATGCACTCTCCTCAGATCGGAAATGGGGACTAAAATGTAACAGAAATGAGGTTGTCAGTCCTTTTCTCCCCAAAGATTCTGAGATGAAGAAGTATGATGAAGCTTGAAAACCCTAAGGATTGTGTTACAGTCTCTCTCTCTGAATCACACTTGGCCCAGACAGCTTCGTGATGCACAACAAGATTTTAGCAAATAAAGAAATATTGCATAAATTCATCTCTTGTTTCTCCTTACTCTTCCCACATAAAACTATATGTGTTTCTGAAAAAAATGTAACTCTTTTCTAGTCGTTGTTGTTGTTGTTTACTCCCTAAGTTGTGTTTGACTCTTTTGTGACACCATGGACTATAGACCGCCAAGCTCCTCTGGTCATGGGATTCTCCAGCCAAGAATGCTGGAGTGAGTTGCCATTTCCTTCTCTCCAGGATCTTCCCAACCCAGGGATTGAACCCACCTGTCCTGCTTGGCAGTGGGAGATTCTTTACCACTGACTACCCAGGAAACCCTTTCTAATTTTAGCAAGAAGAATTTTATATATTTAAAGATATGTCAAGTACAAATATTATTGCTTATATTATTATACTTATTTCTAGTGCTACTATCAATAAGAACAGACTTATCAAAATGGGTACACTTAACTGAACAATCTGTGCCAGTTTCTGTGGCATGTAGAGATTGTCAGTTTTCTTTGCTGTTTTGAAATATAGGGCAAAAACTTTATGTTAGCAAAATTTTCTGCATGAAAAATCATGTCTATTGGGAAAATGAAGGAGAATTTCCTTCTAGATGCCTGTTTTTAAAGCATCTGATCTGGGGAAATGAATGCAATATGGGGATGTAGCAGCCAGAGAGAAAAAATAACGTACATAAATTGTTTCTCACTATGTACACCTGAATAAAATGAACTGTGTTAAATTGCTTATGTAAAGTAGTAGGACTGTTTCCATTCATGAATAAGTAGCATTTATAACATTGCTGTTATAAAGTAATAAATGTATTCACAGTTGCTTCATGCACCAAATCAATTTTGGACGGGTCAGATGAACTAGATATTGCACTATTATAACAGCTTGTTTACTCTTCAGTTCAAAAAGGATCAAAAGATAAAACATTATTTTGCACTGTGAATAACTTTCATAAAATATTTGACCATAGTTCACTTATTTGACAAAAATATCTTGATCTTTATGACCAGAATGCCAATACAGTTGTTATTCAGCTGCTCAGTTGTGTCCAACTCTTTGTGACCCCATGGGCTGGATTGTAGATACTCATAAATTTTTTCCCCAACTCATCCGAGTTACTAAAACTTAAGACTATCTTGTTAGAATTATAGATTAATTAACATATATAATTTGTTAGTGACCCAATAGAATATCAAGTTTTCAAAGTAATTATTGAGTTAAGTTCATTCATAGGAATTCAGAGGCAATCTTAGGGTTAATGTTCTATCAAGCAGTTGAACTTTTAACATTTGCAAAATGTCATATTATCATGAAAAAATGGCATTCAAAATAGAATCCAACTTTATCTTACACTAGTATACTTTCTGAGAATCTTGAGTAGGTGTCATCACTCATAGTCTTAGAGCAGAAGAAGATTTTAAGGATCATGTATGTCTTACCATTTCTTTCTTTCTTTTTTTTCCCCTTCAATGTTGATATTTATCACTGTCAGATCTTATCACTAGCGCTGCTTTGTCACATGTTTGAGTGGTGAGGTAAGTTTCAAACTATGTTCACAAAACTCCTTAGTCCTTATTTACTTTGCTTTGTAATCGACTTCTCCTGATGTTAAACGTAACTGTTATTTAAGAAGTGTGATTGTTATCTCTATCAGTTATTTTTATGTGGGTTAAAGTACTATATTTAAATACATGCTATAGTTACATACTTTTATATATATAGTATACTTTAAAATTCTCATTTGGACTACTCAGTTTAATAAATAAATGATTTACTATTTCTTTCCTCTCCCATGATTCTAACATGACAAAGATCATTCTAAGAACTTACGCTGCGGGGGGCGCTCTGCAGAAAGAGAGAGGCAGTGGAACTTCCCTCAGCAAAGCCGAGGGTCCCGAGGAGAGGTGAGCCTGCTGTCTGCCAACCCAGCCCCTTGGTGAGCGAGAGACAGTCAGACAGGACAGGGGTTCCGTCTCAGCAGTTCCGCTTTATTGTTGTAAGCTCCTGGTTTATAAAGGCAAGCAGGGAGGGGTTTGTGAGGGACTTTCCATAGTTGCACCAATCACATTAAAGGTCAACTCGTCATGTGCCATCATTATAACAGGAGTCTATGGTGATCACACGCTGTCTACGTGCACAGAAATCAAGAGAGCCAATCAAAAGTTTTGACAGACAACTTAGGCCGCGCCCTCATCTCTTTCGCCAGGTGCCATCTTAGCTCTAAACCGCAAAGCTAGCCCTTCTTTTTTAAGGTTTCCCATTTAGGGCCCCACATTACGCCATATTAGTCATATAGGAAACATTCTTTATGTGCTTGTAAAATGACAAATTCTACCTGTTCTTCATTTCCCAAACAAAATATCTCATTTACTTGAACTTCTATAACACTTCTCTTAAGATGCACTAACTATTGTGTGAGTTCTTTCTGCAAGTATATATGCTTCTTTGCATCATTTTATTTTTCTCATTTCTCATCCAAACCAGAGCAATAACCCCCTGCAATATTAACACTAAACTCTCTACTGCTGGTACCTGATAGCTAGCCCCAACTGGATGGATGAGGAGAGGAAAAAGCTGGGTTGAAACTCAACATGACAAAAAAAAAACCAAACACAACTAAGACCATGGCATCCAGCCCCATCCTTTCCATGGCAAATAGAAGAGGAAAAAGTGGAAACAGTGACAGATTTTATTTTCTTGGGCTCCAAAATCATTGTGGATGGTGACTGCAGTCATGAAATTACTCTTTGCTTGGAAGGAAAGCTATGACAAAACTAGACAGAATATTAAAAAGCAGAGCTATCACTTTGCAAGCAAAGTCCATCTAGTTAAGGTTATGGGTTTTCTGGTAATCATGTACAGTTATGGGAGTTGGACCATAGAGAAGACTGAGCACCAAAGAACTGATGCTCTTGAATTGTGGTGCTGGAGAAGACTCTTGAGAGTCCCCTGGACAGCACGGAGATCAAACCAGTCAATTGTAAAAGAAATGAATCCTGAATATTCAGTGGAAGGACTGATGCTGAAGCTGAAGCTTTGGCCACCTGATGTGAAAAGCCAACTCATTGAAAAAGACCCTGATGCTGGGAAAGATTGAAGGCAAAAGGAGACGAGGGCAGCAGAGGATGAGATGGTCAGACAGCATCACTGACTCAATGGACATGAACTTGAGCAAACTATAGGAGATAGCAAAGGACAGGGAAGCCTGGCATGCTGCAGTCTATCGGGTCACAAAGACTTGGACACAACTTAGTGACTGAACAACAACCAGATGAATAGCCACATAGTAAGTAAACTAAACTTTCTGAGGCGTCAAACAGAAGAGAGTATAGCAGTGATCGATGAGATGGAAAAGCATAAGATAGAACATTTATTATTACATAGATTTGTATTCCAAGGATGAAAGAGAAGCAATGAAATTATTGCAGCTCTAAAAGTGGAAAATGGTGGTTATTCTGCTGAGGGTCGAGCATATCATTTTATGAGAGCAGCAATTTTACAATCAGTGGAATGGAGTGCGTATGGTAGAATTATTTCCCCCATAGTAGCAATTTGGATGATTACTGTCCTTAATACATTGGTTTACATTTACCTTTTCTAGTTCAATTTTTAGGTTCAACATAATAAAGTAATATTAGTAAAATAGTAAGGAAGGAGGGGGAAAATAAGTGTTTAACTGTAAATAGCAGAGCATCTGTGTGATTCATTTACAAATTCCTTGTAATCAGGGAAAATAATTACAGTATTATGTTCTAAAAATGGCACAAGGATAATTATTAAGCAGATGTATGGCTATTTGTCATTGAGGTTGGGCAATTTCATTTATAAACTCATGTGCTTATATAACAGCTCAGGATCAAACCTACACCATCTGTGTTATATTAAAAACCTTATCTGGGACATGTGCTGCCTACAGGACTGAAACAGTTCTTTTTTTTTTTTTTTTGCTAACAGTTGGAGTTGTTCTGTAGGATTGAATCATGGCATTTACTTTTCATCTATCCTGGGGAAAATCTCATCTAAATAGTTATTATTGTTATCCATATGTAATCCACTGAGAGACACACAATATCTGTGATAAATTACTGAAGACATTCATGTCGTGAATACTAAGGTATGTGTCTTATGGAACTCGAGAACTAGAAGGTCGCTTTGAGACAGATTACCTATAAAATGTGGTAAAGTCCACAGACAACCAGATCCTTTGGGTTCATATTCTGACTTGAATATTTGGTACCTATGTAAGTTGGTACCAAATGTAAATTGGTACCATATGTAAGATGTTACTTTTAAAGTGAACAATGCAAAGAAATAGAGGAAAACAATAGAATGGGAAACTCATGAAGATTAGAGATATCAAAGGAACATTATACACAAAGATAGTACAATAAAAGACAGAAACAGTATGGACCTAACAGAAGCAGAAGATTTTAAGAAAAGATGGCAAGAGTACACAGAAGAACTATACAAAAAGATCTTAATGACCTAGATAAACAATATGATGTGATCACTCATCAGAGCCAGACATCGTGAAGTGTGGTCAAGTGGGCCTTGGGAAGCATCACTGTGAACAAAGCTGTGGAGGTGATGCAATTCCAGCTGAGCTATTTCAGGTCCTAAAAGATGATGCTGTAAAAGTGCTGCACACCGTGTGCCAGCAAATTTGGAAAACTCAGCAGTGGCCATGGGACTGGAAAAAGTCAGCTTTCATTCCAATCCCAAAGAAAGGCAATGCCAAAGAATGCTCAAACTACCACACATTTGCATTCATTTCACATGTTAGCAAGGTAATGCTTAAAATCCTTCAAACTAGACTTTAAAAGTATGTGAACTGAGAACTTCCAGATGTTCAAGCTGGATTTAGAAAAGGCAGAGGAACCAGAGATCAAATTGCCACATCTGTTGGATCTAGAAAAAGCTAGATAATTCCAGAAAAACATCTATTTCTGCTTCATTGACTACACTAAAGCCTTTGACTGTATGGGTCACAACAAACTGTGGAAAATTCTTGAAGAGATGGAAATACCAGACCACCTGACTCACTTCCTAAGAACCTGTACACAGGTCAAGAAACAACAATTGGAACCAGACATGGAACAACAAACTGGTTCAAAATTGGGAAAGGAGTATGTGAAGGCTATACGTTGTCACCCTATTTATTTAACTCATATGCAAAGTACATCATGTGAAATGCTGGGCTGAATGAAGTACAAGCTGGAATCAAGATGGCCAGGAGAAATATCAATAACTTCACATATGTAGAAAACACCACCCTAAAGGCAGAAAGTGAAGAGGAATTAAAGAGCCTCTTGATGAAGGTGAAAGAGGAGAGTGAAAAACCTGACTTAAAACTCAACCTTGTAAAAAGGAAGATCATGGCATGCAGTCCCATCACTTCATGGCAAATAGATGGGGAAACAATGGAAACAGTGTCAGACTTTATTTTCTTGGGCTCCAAAATCACTGTGGATGGTGACTGCAGCAACAAAATCAAAAAAATGCTTGCTCCTTGGAAGAAAAGCAATGACAAACCTAGACAGCATATTAAAAAGCAGAGCCATTACTTTGCACACAAAAGTCCATATTGTCAAAACTACTGGTTTTTCCAGTAGTCATGTATGAATGTGAGATCTGAACAATAAAAAAAAGACTGAACACCAAAGAATTGATGCTTTTCAACTGTGGTGTTGGAGAAGACTCTTGAGAGTCCCTTGGACAACATGGAGATGAAACCAGTCAATCCTAAAGGAAATCAACCCTTAATATTCATTGGAAGGACTGATCCTGAAGCTGAAGCTGCAGTACTTTGACCACCTGATGCGAAGAGCTGACACTTTGGAGAAGACCTTGACACTGGGAAAGACTGAGGGCAGGAGGAGAAGAGGTTAACAGAAGATGAGATAATTGGATGGCATCACCTACTCAATGGACATGAGTTTGAGCAAGCTTCGGGAGTCAGTGAAGGACAGGGAATCCTGGAGTGCTGCCGTCCATGGGGTTGTAATGAGTTAGACACTATTGAGGGACTGAACGATTCAAGTTGGAAAAGTTATTTAACCTTCTATGCTTCAATTTATTTACCTTTCTATTAGACATAATAATAATGAAAACTTTCATGGAATTGATATGAAAATCAGAGATTGAAACATGTATGGTACCTGTAACATTGTATACAGGCAAAATGTATAAGTTATTATTTTCCAGTTTAACTTCCTCAGTTTGCAGATTATGAAAGGCGGACTAATTCTTTGAAAGGCAATGATGACTAAAAGATACAAACATACATACATACTTGGAATATCATTCAACTGATCTTAAATTCAGTTCTTTCCCTTCCTAGCTGTGTAGCTATGTGGCTTTTGTACAGCAAATGTTACCAAGTGTAAAAAGTGAGAAAAATATTCATTGGAGGTAATCTAAGACTTCCTAGAGCCAAGATTTTTCTTAAAGATGACCTGTCACTGTGATTTCATTTTTTCCTGTGGGAGAGGTCCCCAGTTTTTATAAAGTTTTCCTTTCCATTGACCTATCTGCATTATCAGATATATCTCTCCCACAGTGACCTTGGAGACCAGTTCTAGAAGCTGGAAAATGTTCTTGAGGACCTTTTCATTAAGTTATATACCATTTTAATCCTTAAGAGCCATAAAATTATTGATCATAGCTCATTTTTTAGTAGAATTCTTTGTTGTGATATGTTATTATTATTATTTTTTTTTATTTAGTAGCACTTTGTTTATTGCTACAGTGAAAACATCTGGGTAAAATGTCACCAAATGGTAGCACTTACAACAAATAGGCTATAAAATAGGGCATAAACTACATAGAATTTTATAAAATATAAATAGTTTGACTTCTGTGATATAGCTGTAGAAGTTCATAAGGAAAATGGATGTTTCTTATATACCTTATCTTATATACATGTATTTCTTAATGAAGATAGTTATAGGCTTTCCTGGATATGATTTAATATAAAAACAAACAAAACTGACAAAAAACACAATACCAAGATAATGAATTAGAATAAATTTCAGGAAACAATCAGTGGACACCTTTGACCTTTATCAAGGTGTAACTTCTATACAGATTTTTTAGGTTTATGATTTCAATTTATCGGTTATAATGCAATTTGCTATGTTATATCATTGGAAAATCTATTGTACAATACTTTCCCTGAAACAAAATGCTGGGATAGGATACTTTCAAAATTACTGAGGGTAAAATCATTTTAAAGAGCTGTCTGTTCTTCAAGCATTTTCATACCTAGAAAAGAGTAAGGTCGCAGTACTGAAGTGAGTGCCATTTATACACAATGATGCACTGTGTATTTGATTAGTTATGCTTAATAGAAAATGTGGCCTTTACAGCAAAGGACTCTTCAGATTTCTTTAATAAGAAAAAAAGACAGGAAGTAGATGATCTTAAAAAACAGATCAGTTTCTAGCCTTTGGAGGAAAAGCCCACAAATCTTTCCTCTCAGGCCACTGACATTATATTAATTTGCAGTAACTCTTTGCTGATTCAAAAATCTACTTTGGAGAAAACTTTTAGGAAATTATCTTGCCTTGCTAAAAAGATGAGATCTTTAATGACTAGTCATTTTGTCTAAAGAAAGTTGATTTACAGCCTCATTCCTTTCCCTGAAGGAGAGGTTACCCCAGGGATTGTGTGGGTGTGCACGTTGCGTGTGTCTCTGTATGTGAATGTGTTTATGTTTGTCTTTACATGGATTCTCTGGACAGGAATCTTACTTAACTTGAAATTTTGCATACAGCCTTTTTGGTTGGGTGATACCAGCTAAAATGTTTTCACTCACTGACACTAACTCAAGAGTTATAGATTGCTTCTTTTAATAGAGACTCTTGCATTGTACATTTTGAAAAAGTTTTAGTAGGATAATTGCTTTACAACATTGTGTTGGTTTCTGCCATACAACAATGTGAATCAGCCTTTGTTATTTAGTCACTGTCATGCCTGACTCTTTGGGACCTTTGTAGCCTGCCAGGATCCTCCATACATGGGTTTTTTTTTTTTCAGGCGAGGATATTGAAGTGGGATGCCATTTCCTTCTCCAGGGGATCTTCCCAGCCCAAGGACTGAACCCACATCTCCTGCTTGGCAGGTAGATTCTTTGCTCAGTCATGTCTTTGAGACCCCATGGACTGTAAACTGCCAGGCTCCTCTGTCCATGGAATTCTCCAGGCAAGAATACTGGAGTGAGTAGTCATTCACTTCTCCAGGGGATCTTCCCAACCCAGGGATCAAACCTGGGTCTCCCGCATTGCAGGCAAATCCTTTACCATCTGAGCCACGGTGTGTATGCATGTGTGTCGGTGCTGCTCTGTTGATTTGTCTCACCCTCTCCTTTCCCCATTGTGTCCACAAGACCAACCTCTATGTCTGTACATTTACTTAAAAGAATGAATTTTAAAATACTCATTCTGTGCCTCAAATATAGATGTGTGTCACTTCTTAAAAATCTTTTGTATCTTTTTCTTTTATAATAACAGGACGAGTGACAGTAGTAGGAAGTGTGAGTTAAGCATTTGGTGTACAGTAATAAAACATATATTAAAACAAATGATTTGTCATTTCACAAAATAATCTCAGAATCTAGGTACTTTATTTTTTACTAAAATTTGTCACTGTGATTCCCGTAGCTTAATTTTCTGTGACTTTGGCAAGGATAATATAGTTCACACTTCATCAGCTGATGACAAAAGCCTCTCTTCAGCTGATGTAAAGAATATTCTCTGGTATTTATAGTGAAAGTAGTGCAAGTGAAAGTCACTCAGTCGTGTCTGACTCTTTGTGAGCCCATGGATTATGCAGTTCATGGAATTTCCAGGCCAGAATACTGGAGTGTGTAGCTTTCCCTTCAACCCAGTCTTGAATCCAAGTCTCCAACATTGCAGGTGGATTCTTTACCAGTTGAGACACAAGGGAAGCCCAAGAATACTGGAGTGCGTGGCCAGTTCCTTTCCCAGTGGATCTTCCTAACCTAGGAATTGAACCGAGGTCTCCTCCATTGCACGCAGATTCTTTAGCAGCTGAGCCTCAAGGGAAGCCCAAGCAAACAGTTTGCTTCTACACCCTAGAGAATGATATGGCATGCTCTTTAAGAAATTAAGCTTTCATTTTATATAGGAGAATTATAGGATGGATTTTGCTTACAGGATGGATTTTTATTCTTAAAAGAAGGAATGTATTCTTATATTCAGATGTGTCTTTATAATTGGAAGCCTATTGAAGTACACTACTCAGTCTCCTAGAACTTAACCCCAACAACACTAGGTAAGAGGATGATGCCTTCCATTTGTACAGTGCTGTAGAATACACATAGGTGCTTTTACATGTATAACTTTATATTTAGGACTGAACTAAGTTTAGGAGAGAGAGCTCTTCTTACACCTATTTGAGAAGTTATTAAACATGCCCAATGGGGTACCGTGACTACTAAAATCCGTGGCAAAGAGGTTTATGTACTAAAAACATGGTACTTTCATGAGATCACAGAAGAACCTAAAGTATTAGATGTGCCTCTACAATCAATAACCTCGATGACTGAGGTCATTCCTCACATGCTTGGAAATTTTCTAGAATATCAATTTAATTCTGCTGGACACAAATTAATGGAGAGTTATTTCTTAATCCATGTCCTAGCATGGGGATATTTTCATATCTTTTGACTATACCTGTAGATCATATTGACTTATTTTAGTTGCAAGTCTCCCATATGATAAAGCATTTGATTTATATGAAGTGTAAAAACAAAACAAATGAAAAGAATTTTAAAAAGAAACATATGTAAAGATTCTCAGCTGCTTCTCAGTCATTGGAAATAATATTAAAATAACGGTGAAATAGCTTCACTCATCAGATTGAGAAAATAAAAATCTGATGGTATCAGTTTTAGAAAAGATGTGAAGAAATGGGCACCTTCATGTATCCTTTGCAGGAGTGTAGAGAGTACAACTCTATAGCGCAATTGCCAGTATCTAGGAAAAATGGACATGTGTATACATTGTACCCCACTACATTCCATACTAGGCACACTTATTCATGAGAACACAACTTAGATTTAGATGTTTATTGAAGTGTTGTTTGTAATGGTAAAACCATTGAAACAGTGTTTATATTTACATTGCATAGTCTCATATGATGGCATGTTTCTTGGTTAAAGGAAATAGCTGTACATAAAAACATGTGAGAGATCCCAAAGCATGGGTGAATGAAAAAAGAAAGATTTAGGATGCTATATATGATATTACTTATAGAAATTTAAAGATTGTATGTGCTATTTATAAATATACACACCTATGTACATATATTCATGTACATACATATATGTCTACATGCCTGCACAATATATGTAGATATGCTGCTGCTGAGTTGCTTCAGTCATGTCTGACTGTGTAACCCCATAGATGGCAGCCCACCAGGCTCCCTGATCCCTGGGATTCTCCAGGCAAGAACACTGGAGTGGGTTGCCATTTCCTTCTCCAATGCATGAAAGCGAAAAGTGAAAGAGTACTGGAGTGGGGTGCCATTACCTTCTCCGATATGTAGGTATAGATACATATATATTCTAAGTATTGTGTATGTTATCAGGGAAGAAAGACATGGAAAGAAGCAAAACCACCAGCTCTGCCACCAATATCTCCTTGCATCTTATTGGCCACAAGCAAGTCACATGGTCACCACTAGTGAACGGTTGTTGTTAAATGAAAAAAGACAGCCGGTATTCTTGGCCTCCGGAGGAGAAGAATTCAATCTGAGGCCAGAAATGAGGCTTGATTGCTCAGAGCTTTTGTGTAATAAAGTTTTATTAAAGTATAAAGGAGATAGAGAAAGCTTCTGACATAGGCATCAGAAGGGGGCAGAAAGAGTACCCCGCTGGTAGTCTTCAGCTGGATGTTATATAATCACTAGCAGTCTGTTAATAAAAGAAAGGAATGTCTTAAAACTCAAAATGGCACCTGGCCCCTCACCCATAAGATGCATTTTGGGATAATCTTGGAACCAAATGGTTCATCCTGGGCCATAAAATGATTAGCTTGAATCTTGTAGAAGGACAGATCACCATACAAACCGTTTCATTTACATAGATTAGGGCAACAATATCTGAGTATAACATACTGGTTTGTCAAGTAGGTTCTGAGCCATTCGGCAGCACTGACTTGAAGACAGTTCAGTTCAGTTCAGTCGCTCAGTCGTGTCCGACTCTTTGCAACCCCATGAATCACAACACACCAGGACTCCCTGTCCATCACCAACTTGATGACTTGAAGACAGAGTTTGGGGTAAATGTATGGTACATAAGCCTAGCTTTAAAAATGCATTGGTTATCTCAAGGTTTGAGAATAGTTAACTTCAGGTGAAACCAGGTGTCATTATGGCAACACAGTATTTTAAGAGAAACTTCTTTTAAATTTTTATAGAGAAGGAAAACAATATCACTAGTTTGTTTCCCCCTGCCACTTAAGAGAGAGAAAAATGTCTGACACTTGCAGGCTATTCCTCCGTTTGGAGACCCCTGGCCTTCCTGCCTGTTACCCTATCACTAGTTAGGAAAAAAACCTGGAAAATCAACTATTCTCAAGAGGATTGTTGTCATTGGCTGGGACTAATCATGATTCATTCATGTTGCAAACAAAATGAGCATTCTGAAGGCACAAAAGAAAGATTTAATTAGCCAATGGCATGTGGTATGTGGCAGTTAGAAAAACACAATCTCGAATACACGTCATTTTTTTCAATGTTTAGTGATGAAAATACCCCTTGAGTGCCCTCCAGATTTCAAACTCTTTTTTAGAGAGCCTATATTCAATGTTTTTCCCGTGTCCCCAGGGCATTCAGTGATGAAAATATGCAGAGCACTAAAAAAATATTTGTTGATTAAATAACCCTGAGAAGAGACTCACAGTTTTGCAAATGAGAAATTCAACTTACTATTTGATAGAACTGTTTTTGGATCATAATTGTCACATTAAAAAAACTTCACTGAATTCATTTATCTAGTATATTATGTCATTTGTGCTAAAATTTAAAAAATACCATGTACTATTTTTTTGCATAACTGCTTGAGATTAAAACATCTACCCATGATAAGATTAAAGCTTATTAATGTCCATTTATTGCAGTTGAATTTATATATATGTATATATATATATATATGGTAAGGGCACGGGGATAATTCCCATCTATTCTTAAATTAGGAATTATTTTATAATTTGATACATCTTGAAAACCCAGATAGACTGTTTCCTTTGAAATTTAACAGAGGTTTCATATATTATGGCTTTCCCTTGGATTCCATTTGGATTTGTTTTCAGGAAGTTTTGGGGGAGTGAACTGAGAACAAATTCAATGAGCAAAGGAAGGAAGGAGAATATGGCAGAGCAGTGTGTTCAGCCCCCGTACATGGTGAAGGAGTGTCACCTTAGGCAAGTGTTTCCTGAGGAGGGAATCAACTGAGACCTCTCAGCAACTGATATTTCTAAAAGCTCCGTCCTAAAGAGAATATGGACAGAGCACCTCAACAATTTCTGTACATGTACTTTCACTGACCCTTGTTATTAAATTCCCAACACAAACAGCAGGTGAGTACTGAAACTTTTTTCTCTAATTTTTAACTCTTTTGACATAAAGCAAGTCAGTGCTTAGCATTCTTCCAAGCATGATTGGAACAAGATTATGCTATTCTCAATTTAGGGATTATAGGCACAAAATTTGTAAATTATAATGATATTACTTATTTCACACTTATCTATCAGCTGAAATGTCCCTATCAGTTAGAGAATGTGAATGCATGCATGTGCGCTAAGTTGCTTCAGTCAGATCTGACTGTGATTCCATGGACTGTAGCCCACCACTCTCCTCTGTTCATGGGATTCTCCAGGCAAGAATACTGGAGTGGGTAGCCATGCCATTCTCCAGGGGATCTTCCAGACCCAGGGACTGAACCCATTTCTCCTGCAGCTCTTGCATTGCAGGCAGATTCTTTACCACTGAGCCACTAGGGAAGCCCATCAATTAAAAGTAAAGTTACTCAAGTCAGAAAAATTAAACCACAGTGACACATAGCTATATATCACTGCTGCTGCTAAGTCACTTCAGTCGTGTCTGACTCAGTAAGACCCCATAGACGGCAGCCCACGAGGCTCCCCCATCCCTGGCATTCTCCAGGCAAGAACACTGGAGTGGGTTACCATTTCCTTCTCCAATGCATGAAAGTGAAAAGTGAAAGTGAAGTCGCTCAGTCGTGTCCAACTCTTAGTGACCCCATGGACTGCAGCCCACCAGGCTCCTCCATCACTAGCAAACTTGAAAAATAACTAAATAATGGCAACTCTGAGCCTTGTGAAAGTTCTAATCGCCTTCTGGGTAGAGTCCAGAAGACCATCCCCAGATTCATTGATTCCCTGGGACGTATTGTTGCAGGAAGGAGGACCCCCTCCAGGGCCCGAAGCTGGGCTCTTGTCTAACACTCGGAAATGAATTGTCCGAGGAGACACATGTGCTGACAAAGCAAGAGATTTTATTGGGAAAGGGCACCCAGGTGGAGAGCAGTAGGGTAAGGGAACCCAGGAGAACTGCTCTGCCGCATGGCTCACAGTCTCGGGTTTTATGGTGATGGGATTAGTTTCCAGGTGGTCTTTGGCCAATCATTCTAATTCAGAGTCTTTCCTGGTGGTGCACGCATCGCTCAGCCAAGATGGATGCTAGTGAGAGGGATTGGGGGAAGTGGACAGACACGCGGTGCCTCCTTTTGACCTTTCCTGAACTCTTCCTGTTGGTGGTGGCTTATTAGTTCCATATTCCTTATCAGGATCTCCTGTCATAAAACAACACATGCAAATGGTTACTGTGGTACCTGGCCAGGGTAGGCGGTTTCAGTCAGTGTGCTTCCCCTAACAACTTCCCCCTGAGAGACTTAATACTCAAGATACTTCTTGGGAATTGGGGCAGAGGTCTCTTTCTTCTATAACTTCTTCCTGCTGTGCATGGGTGTAGGCCTGCCTCGCAGAGCAGAAGTCTCTACCTGATCTAAGCTGGGGTGTTCCACATCTGAAACCAGCTTCCCCCCTTATAATAACAGCAATTTAGTTAGAAACTGTTGGCCCCTCTCAGAGATGAAATAGACAGGGGCCAAACAGGAGATCTAACAGGATGGTCATCTCTGGTCCCCGGAAACAGAAGGCAACATTTGGGGTGAGAGTTGCAGGGTTTGTGACCCTTTTTGATTGGTTGGTGGTGAGGCAACAGAGCTGTGCTCCAGGAATCTTGTGTGCAGTCTGAAGTTACCATCCTCCTCCTGGGTGGGGGCTCAAAGACATTGTTATGCATATTTCTTTGAGTAGGAACCAGGACTCTGTCTGGAGGCTGTACCAACCTTTGATTGTTTCTCCTGTTTCTGTATCCCCTCCCTTCCCTGATTAGCAATTGTTTGTATCCACCCTTTGGAACTCAGGGAAGGTCAAGGGGGCTGAATGAAGCCTATATCCTACAAGAAATGGAGAACACATAACTGATCTCTACTCCAGAGCCCCACAGAGTCCTGCTCAGTTTTAATTTAGGGGACTAGGCAACTATGACTGTGATGACTTCCTGTCAAAATGGAGCATAGGACTGCCTCAGCTTGGAGTATAGACACTGAATTGGAAGTATTTCTGAGTTCCAACTTCTGGATCTTAGTCTTGTATGATTAAAATCTCAATCCCTTGGTCTGCCATTTTGATGTAACACAGTTAGAAGTAGTTGGAGGAGTGATAATTGGATCTTGGTAGACAAAATAAATCTCATTTCTTTTTAGAATAGGCCTGAAACCCAGTCTGGACCTGGCATTTCAGGGAGACTTGTAGCCAGGTAGCCAGTTGCCTCATTTTATAAAAAGTAATGTTACTAGCTTCCAGCAGACATTATTTTGAGAATGGTGGCATCCAAGCCTGACACGACTCAGAAAACTCAAGTGTTTAGCAATACAAGGTCTAATTTGAAAGTAAACCCATAGCATCACCTAGTTATTTTCCCAGGATATCTGAACCATAGCTACTCTATTTTGACTTTTAATTGTAAACTTTTCCTTAATAGCCAAAGCAGATTTCACCGTTAATGACGTCAGTGTTTCTCTAGATATGAGAAGATGTAAGAATTGGGACTCATAAAATCTTCTCCTGAAAAGATCTAACTATCTGAAAGCCTGTTCTGCTAGTTTTTCCCAGAGCACAGAGTGCCTCATTCCTGATTTTCACCTTGAACTCCTTTCAGGGGCATTCAAAGTCAGCAGTTGCAGCGGCCATGATTTAATCTTTGTAGATGTAGATGGCGAGTGTCAGTCTTCAGTTGGCAGAGCCCCTTTTTGCTCATAAACTTGACCATGATTTTGAGGGGGGCACTTCATGACCATTTTATCCCAATATTTTCTCTTGTTGCTTCTTCCCATATCTAGAGTTACACTGTTACCATCACCGATCTCATATGGGACTATATATTATTCTATTAGAGGCCTCAGACACACATTTGACAGTGTAAGAAACAGCAATTTTGTAAAACAGGTGAAATACAAACAACACAGCCAGCAGTATTAGTAAAGTCACAAGTAAGACTTAAGTTAAGAGCTTCCATTAGATGTAGCCCAGTAGATCTCAGGTCATCTGACTTAGTCTGCTCTGTAGAATCTTTATCTTCCAGGGAAATTATATATTGGCACCATCTATAAGGCACATAGCCCAGTTTTCTAGTGTTATTAGACTGATTGTCCTTAGTATGATTTAATTGTTTCCAACACAGAGGAGACTTTAAACCTAAATTACCATAGCCTGGTGTTATCTATATAACACCTGGTGTTTTCCTCCTTTGCTGAAACTTTTCTTGTTGCTCTGACTGAGCTTGAGTAATAGAAAAAAGCTCAAATTTATGGCCAGAGTCAGAGCAGGCATTATTAATTGGCCTGGTGAGAGGATCCCATCTAGTAATAACACAGTGACCTGAATATGCCTATAATTTTTTTTTAAGTAAATTTTCTCAGGGCCAACCAGTTAGAGTTTTGTAGTAGAGAAATTTACCAAGGTAACCCAGAACTAGATACGGGGAATTGGCCACAAACCCAACAATTGAATTGATTTCTAAAACTAGCATAGAATCAGGCCTATGATAGAAAAGAATTTGATTTATATGCAAAGGTCTAAGAAGTCAAGTAAACATAAATGATCATATGAATCAGGTCCAGCATCTTGGGGAAGCCGTCTACCTCTGATGTTATCATCTTCTCATCCTGGTGTAGTGTAGTTTCTCCTGATTGAGCATCATTTTAAGGTAAGATCAGGTCAGCTGTCTTCTCTATAGACCAATCCAGTGTAGGGGCCTTTGGAAGTGGGAATTAATCTAAGAGTTAATTTCCCTTCAGTTTTATTGTGCATGAACTAGTTAAGAGTACCTGATAAAAAAAGTCCTTCCATCCAGGTTGGAGACAGTCCCTTAAATTATGTCTTTTTCCAGTTCTGATTGCAGGTCATGAGGCATCTGATCTTCATCCAAAGATAGATTACTGAGATAAACTTCAGAAACAAACTTCAGTTCAGTTCAGTCGCTCAGTCGTGTCTGACTTGTTGTGACCCCATGAATCGCAGCACGCCAGGCCTCTCTGTCCATCATAAACTCATGGAGTTCACTCAGAGTCACGTCCATTGAGTCCGTGATGCCATCCAGCCATCTCATCCTCAGTCGTCCCCTTCTCCTCCTGCCCCCAATCCCTCCCAGCATCAGAGTCTTTCCCAATGAGTCAACTCTTCTCATGAGGTGGCCAAAGTACTGGAGTTTCAGCTTTAGCATCATTCCTTCCAAGGAAATCCCAGGGCTGATCTCCTTCAGAATGGACTGGTTGGATCTCCTTGCAGTCCAAGGGACTCTCAAGAGTCTTCTCCAACACCACAGTTCAAAACTTAGGGTGTTCTATAAGAATTCAATTAAATTTTACATTAATATCACATAACAGCAAAGAACTATCCAAGAGATGAGTCTTACTAGATGCAGACCTCCATTAATAAACTGGGATTTAACATTTTTTGAAATATCTTTTTCTCCCTAAAATTACCCTCATTTTTATCAAATATAACCAAATTAAGGCTAGTTTGTTTGCAAAATAGGTCTGTTCTCACTAATTTTGGTCTGATGACTTACATAACCATAATTGATTATAGACTTTTTATTTTGCTGAAACATTTATAGAATCTTAGACTTAACTTTTAAAATAAGACAGGGCTGGGAAACTCACACCAAAGGCTTATCACAGATTTTGCCTAACAAATCTAGGTGAATTCTTCCCTTTTTAAGGTCTCAAAAATTTCTTGAGATTTTTGTACCTGTGAGATAACCTTACTAATTCATTTGATAAACTTACTAGAAACTTAAGAACTTTGAATTTTTGTAGAAGTCAGATAGAAAATATAATTGTTTTGTTTATAACATTTAATTTTACCAAAGTATTGCCATAATTAGTTTGAGAGGAAGGTTTTTCCTACTCCCTGAAAACATAAGATTCAAACCTGTAATTTTTCAGATAGAAACCATAAAAGTTGTAAGCATATTCGCTGGTTCATTCAGTCCTTTTGTTAACTTTTGTGAAGTCATCAGGTTTTCCATTAGAATACCAGGACATATCAGAATGTTAAGAACTTCATATAATTTCTAGGATATCTGTATTAGTAATTTTACCATACATTATAACATGAGCGGATTTATTACTCATTTGATAATCTTTTTCATGTAATTTAACCAACCAAATAAACACAGTTTAATGAAGCACCCCAAAGTTAGCTAGAGGTCAAAAGAACTTCAAAAGAATTCTATTTAGGAAGTTTTATTGAAACAATCCATTAAAAGGGTTTAGAACATTTGGTCAGACTTAGTCAATGTAGATGGATGTATCATTTACCTTGTTGATATGTCACAATAGGCCTAAATACCAAGGCTCAAGGTCTAGTGAAAGTCAGTTCTGCCATCTTGGACCTAGTTGACTCTAACCAGTTTTCTTATGGGTGTGTCATTTCTAACAAAATCCATGTATGTAACTAATTGTAATCCAATTTTAGAAAATCCTGATCGTGCATAACTTTTTAGTATTTTTCATACCTTTTTGTTTCTTTCTTTCTTTTTTTAACTGAAAACATACTTCCTACTTTCATTTAGCAAACAAGAACTAACTTTTATATTAGCATTTTATAGATTGGTGAGCATAAATACCAGTGATAATTTCTAAAACCCTTGCTTTCTTAAAACATTTTAGGATGGCACCAAACATTATTCATTTATAGTCCCAAATCTCTTTAGTTTCTCTGTAAAGGGAAATTAGTGTTTAGTAGTAAATGTTTCAAAATCTTACTTTATTTGGAAATGACGTAAATATTCAATAGACTTCCAACACTTAGCACACTTAGCACAACCCTTAGAAATTTAAGTTATGCCAGTCTGGCGAGACTATTTTAGACAGATATTTCTAAGGAATAATTATTCTTAATAGAATTAATATAAAAGTTCATATTTCATACTTTTTTTAGAAGTTTCTTTACTCGAGGTAATTTCCTTGTCGACAAACTTGTAACAGATATAATATTTAACTTATATTAAACCTAGGTACAATGAAAATATTCTCAGTTCAGTTCAGTCGCTTAGTTGTGTCTGACTCTTTGCAACCCCATGAATCGCAGCATGCCAGGCCTCCCTGTCCATCACCAACTCCCGGAGTTCACTCAGACTCACGTCCATCGAGTCCGTGATGCCATCCAGCCATCTCATCCTCAGTCGTCCCCTTCTCCTCCTGCCCCCAATCTGTCCCAGCATCAGAGTCTTTTCCAATGAGTCAACTCTTCGCATGAGGTGGCCAAAGTACTGGAGTTTCAGCTTTAGTATCATTCCTTCCAAAGAAATCCCAGGGCTGATCTCCTTCCGAATGGACTGGTTGGATCTCCTTGCAGTTCAAGGGACTCTCAAGAGTCTTCTCCAACACCACAGTTCAAAAGCATCAATTCTTCGGCGCTCAGCTTTCTTCACAGTCCAACTCTCACATCCATAATGACCACAGGAAACACCATACCCTTGACTAGACAGACCTTAGTCGGCAAAATAATGTCTCTGCTTTTGAATATACTATCTAGGTTGGTCATAACTTTTCTTCCAAGGAGTAAGCGTCTTTTAATTTCATGGCTGCAGTCACCATCTGCAGTGATTTTGGAGCCCCCAAAAATAAAGTCTGACACTGTTTCCACTGTTTCCCCATCTATTTCCCATGAAATGATGGGACCGGATGCCATGATCTTCGTTTTCTGAATGCTGAGCCTTAAGCCAACTTTTTCGCTCTCCTCTTTCACTTTCATCAAGAGGCTTTTTAGCTCCTCTTCCCTTTCTGCCATAAAGGTGGTGTCATCTGCATATCTGAGGTTATTGATATTTCTCCCGGCAATCTTGATTCCAGCTTGTGTTTCTTCCAGCCCAGTGTTTCTCATGATGTACTCTGCATATAAGTTAAATAAGCAGGGTGACAATATTCAGCCTTGATGTACTCCTTTTCCTATTTGGAACCAGTCTGTTGTTCCATGTCCAGTTCTAACTGTTGCTTCCTGACCTGCATACAGATTTCTCAAAAGGCAGGTTAGGTGGTCTGGTATTCCCATCTCTTTCAGAATTTTCCACAGTTTATTGTGATCCACATAGTCAAAGGATTTGGCATAGTCAATAAAGCAGAAATAGATGTTTTTCTGGAACTCTGTTGCTTTTTCCATGATCCAGCGGATGTTAATGTTAATTACTCTAAGACATGTCTATACTAGATAGGTCAACAAACAAACATTAATATCAGGTATTTAATACTGAATATTTCCCAGTTCACATTAACCTGGAATTTATCATTTAATTTAGAATTATTTGATTTGTAAGTGCTTATCTTTTTTTAAGCCAAATAAACAGAGCTCATTTACAAATTAACCTCAAAAATATTACCCAGAGACAAAGACATACCAAGCCATATTTAGACAGACACAGTTCAAGATCTAGCTTCATTTTCTTAGTCATGAATTAGATATTACAATATAAAATTTACTAGTTTATAAAAAAACAGTTGAAATAAATAAAAATTTTAAAGTTTTTTTCCCCTTTTTCCTCAGTGTCAGGAGTTAGAGATGGTCCAGATAAGTGTTCCTGAAAACCCTGTTCTCAAGGCACAGGGAAAGAAAATCAAATCCTAACAAAATGGCGGCAGGTCTAAACCAAATGGTGGCCAGACAAAGCGAAATGGCCATCAAAAATAACAATGCAGAACACAGAGTTAAAACACACACATATAAACCTGGCAGTCCTCATCAGACACTCCCTTAAATACAAGAATACAGTCTCTCAAAAAACTTCCTATAGAGACAAAGAACTTCAGATAAAGGAAAATATCTCAGGTCTTCAAAGATTTCAAAGGGAGGAAAGGAAGCGAGGTTGAGAGAAGAAGGGGAGGAGGCAGGAAAAGTGGGAGAAAGGGGTGGCCTTACAGATGTCTCCTGCCACCTGCAGATACCCAGGCTTTATGAGACTTTGCCCTGGGACTCCAGAGAAGGGAGGACTGGAACTCAGCCCTACCAGAAATCAGACCAGACCAGAACCAGAATTCAGGTTCTCTGCCAAGAGGAGGTGATCAGTCTGTAAACCTCAGCTCAGGCTGAGGGCCCTTCGACCAGATTCCTGCATCCAGGACCGGGGGACTAGAAAAATGGGGAAGAATAAGAAGGGTTAAGGAGAGGAAAGAGAGAGGGAAGAGGAGAGAGGTCAATAAACTCTCTTGTTCCTTACCCGGTTGGGGCACTCTGGCCAGTTGTGTGCATCAGGAGGAGACCAGGGACAAAAGGGTCCCAGTTGTGGCCACTGGATCTGGTCCATTGGCAGGCAAGCTGGCCCCTGAGTACCCCGAGTGCTCAGGATGTCAGTCTCAGCGAAGAAGAGTCCCACTAGAGTTGCCATTTGTTGCAGGAAGGAGGATCCCTTCCAGGGCCCGAAACTGGGCTCTTGTCTAATACTCGGAAGTGAATTGTCTGAGGAGACACATGTGCTGACAAAGCAAGAGATTTTATTGGGAAAGGGTACCCAGGTGGAGAGCAGTAGGGTAAGGGAACCCAGGAGAACTGCTCTGCCACGTGGCTCCCAGTCTTAGGTTTTATGGTGATGGGATTAGTTTCCAGGTGGTCTTTGGCCAATCATTCTAATTCAGAGTCTTTCCTGGTGGTGCACGCATCGCTCAGCCAAGATGGATGCTAGCGAGAGGTATTGGGGGAAGTGGACGGATACGCGGTGCCTCCTTTTGACCTTTCCCGAACTCTTCCTGTTGGTGGTGGCTTATTAGTTCCGTATTCCTTATCAGGATCTCCTGTCATAAAACAACTCATGCAAATGGTTACTGTGGTACCTGGGCAGGGTGGGTGGTTTCAATCAGTGTGCTTCCCCTAAGAGTATCAGAGGATTGAAGAAGTAGGCAAATCACAGTTAAAGTTTATTAGAGCAAAAGGATGCAAAGCCAAGTCATTAAAGGGGAGACATGCATCGGGAAGCCCACAAGTAATCATACTCATGTTTCCATGAATTCTCTCCCATCAGAGGAAACAAGAGGTACTTAATTCCTCCAGCATCAGATTGTGACAACATATGTAAGGTGTTGACAACCAAAAAAGCATAAGAGATTCAGAGCCTAAGGTTTGTTGTTTCCTTTTGTTTTCTTTTTAAGATTTCACTTTGACATTTTACTCATTAGGTTTCCTTCCTCTTTTTTTTTTTAAATTAGACTTTTTGTTTTGAGCAGTTTTAGGCTCACAGCAAAATCGAGGGACAGGTGAAGAGGTTTCACATGCAGCTTGTCTCCCCCCACATGTGTGGGCAGACGTGCTAAATCGACTTAGTCGTGTCCGAATCTTTGTGACCCAATGGACTGTAGCCCTCCAGGCTCCACTGTCCATGGAGTTTCCTAGACAAAAATACTGGAATCGGTTGCCATTTCCTCCTCCAAGGTATATTCTCAGCCCAGGGATTGAACTAGCATCTCTTATGTCTTCTGCCTTGGTAGGTGGTTTCTTTACCACTGGTGCCACCACACATACATAGTCTCTGCCATTATCAAAATCCACCTCAAGAGTGGTACATTTCATACAATTGATAAATTTACATTGACACATTGTAATGCCCCAAAGTCCCTAGTTTATGTTATAGTTCACTCTTGCTGCTGTACATTCTATGGGTTTGGAGGAATGTATAATGACGTGTGGGGCTTCCCTGGTGGCTCAGATAGTAAAGAATCCACCTGCAATGCAGGAGACCTGGGTTTGATCCCTGGGTTGGGAAGATCCCCTGGAGAAGGAAATGGCACCCCACTCCAGTATTTTTGCCTGGAGAATGTCATGAACAGAGAGGCCTAGAGGGCTACAGTGCATGGGATTGCAAAGAGTCAGACATGACTGAGCAGTTAACACACACACACACATAGTGACATACATCCATCATTATGGCATCATACAGATCATTTTCACTGCCCTAAATATCCACTGTGCTTCACCTCTTTATTCCTCTCCACAACCCAGCCCCTGATAACCAATATTTTCACTGTCTCCATTGTTTTTCCTTTTCCAGATTTTGTGTTGTTGGAGTTACACAATATATAACCTTTTAAGATTGGCCTCTTTCTGTTAATAACATGCACTTAAATTTTTTCCTTGTATTTTCATGGCTTCATACCTTATTTCTTTTTAGTGTTGAATAATATTCCATTTTCTTGATGCAGGGCTTCCCGGGTAACTGTAGTAATGGTAAAGAATCTGCCTGCCAGTGCAGGAGACAAAGGAGACAAGGGTTCAATACATGAATTGGCAAGATCCCTTGGAGTAGGAAATGGCAACCAACTCCAGGACTCTTGCCTTGAGAGTCCCATGGACAGAGGTACATGGCAGGCTACAGTCCATAGGACTGCAGAGAGTTGGATACCGTAGCTTGTTTGTTTGTTTTTTAATAAATCTTGGTTGCTTCTGAGTTTTGGAACCTATGAAGAAAGCTGCTATAATTTCTGTGTGTAAGTTTTCATGTGGACATAATTTTCTATTCACTTGAGAAATGTCAAGGAGCAGGATCACTGGATTATAGCTTAAGAAACTGCCAAATTGTCCTCCAAACTTTGTCTACTGTAATCTTGCAATAATTACACAATAGACCCAGAAGTTTTTAGTTGATTCTTTCAGATTTTATACATAGGAAATCATATCCTCTATGATCAAAGGCAATTCTATATCTTTCTTTCCAGTCCTTTTTTATGACTGCCCCCCCCCCTGCTGCTTTTCTTGTATTACTGGACTATCTGGAACTTCCAATATGATCTTGAAAAGAAGTGATGAGAGGGGAACATCCTTGCCTTTCACCTTAGCTCAGAGAGAAAGCTTTTAGTTATATTTACTCACTATTAAGTACAATGTGATCTGCAAGGTTTTAGTAGACGTTCTTTACCAAGCTGAAGGTATTTCCCTCTATTTTCTAGTTTACTGAAAGTTTTTGTCATGAATGAATGTTGAATTTTACCAAGTGCATCTATTGATATAATCATGTGCTTTTTCCTTTTTTTGCCTGTTGATATGATCAGTTCAGTTCAGTTCAATATCTCAGTCATGTCTTACTCTTTGCGACCCCATGCATGCCAGGCCTCCCTGTCCATCAACAGCTCCTGGAGTTTACTCAAACTCATGTGGCTGCAGTCCATGGGGTCGCACAGAGTTGGGCATGACTGAAGCAACTTAGCAGTAGCAGCAGCATGTCCACTGAGTTGGTGATGCCAACCAACCATCTCATCCTCTGTCATCCCCTTCTCCTCCCACCTTCAATCTTTCCCAGCATCAGGGTCTTTTCAAATGAGTCAGTTCTTTAACATCAGGTGGCCAAAGTATTGGAGTTTCAGCATCACTCATTCCAATGAATATTCAGGACTGATTTCCTTTAGGATGGACTGGTTGGATCTCCTTGCTGCCCAAGGGACTCTCAAGAATCTTCTCCACACCACAGTTCAAAAGCATCAATTCTTCAATGCTCAGCTTTCTTTATAGTCCAACTCTCACACCCATACATGACTACTGAAAAAACCATAGCTTTGACTATACGGTCCTTTGTTGGCAAAGTAATGTCGCTGCTTTTTAATATGCTCTCCAGTTTGGTCATAACTTTTCTTCAAAGGAGCAAGCATCTTTTAATTTCATGGCTGCAGTCACCATCTGCAGTGATTTTGAAGCCCCCAAAGATATGATATGATAGATTACAATAATTGATTTTTAATATTGAACTAACCCTGCACAGATGGGGATGGGGAACCTCACTTGGCTGTTACATATAACTCTTTTTGTACATTATTGGATTTGATTGTGCTAATATTGTATTGTGGATTTATATATCTATATTCATGAGAGACATTGGTTTGAAGTGTTCATATAATGTCTTTACCCGATTTTGGTATTACAATAATGTTGGTCACATAGAAAGAGTTAAGAAATATATCATCTGCTTCTATCTTCTGAAGCAGGTTGTAGAGAAGTGGTATAATTTCTTCCTTCAGTGTTTGGTAGAATTCACTACTGAACCCATCTAGGGCTGGTGCTTTCTGTTTTGGAGGGTTATTAATTATTTTTTATTTCTTTAATAAGTATTGGTTTATTCAGATTACCTATTTATTCTTCTGTGAGTTTTAGCATATTGTGTCTTTTAATAAATTGGTTCACTTCATCTGCATCATCAAATTTGTGGGCATAGAACTGTTCATACTACTCCTTTCTGATCCTGGTAGTATCCATGAATCTTCTGTAGTGGTGTTTCCTTTTTTCTGGTATTAATAATTTGTGTCCTCTATTTTTTATTAGTCTGGCTAGAAGTTTATCAATTGTATTGATTTTTTCAAAGATCCAGCTTTTATTTTTGTTTACTTTCTCTGTTGGTTTGTTGTTTTCCACTTGATTGATCTGTGCTGTAATTATTATCTATTTTATTATGCTTACTTTAGACTTATTTGCTCCTCTTTTACAGTTTCCTAAGGTTAGACTTAGGTTACTGGTTTCAGGTGTTTCTTTTCTAACATATCTTATATTCAATACTATACATTTTCCTCTAAGCAATACCTTTGCTGAAATTTTGGTGCGTTCCTCTTTCATTTCATTTCTTTCAAAATAATTTTTAATTTCTCTTGCTATTTCCTTTTAGCCCATGTGCTATTTTGAAGTGTGTTGTTTAATATCTAAGAGTGTGGAAATTTTCAGATATCTTTCTATTCCTGATTTCTAGTGTAATACCATTGTTATCTGAAAGCAGACATTGTATAATTTCTATTCTTTCAAATTTGTCAAAGTGTGTTTTTCAACTAGAATGTGGTAGGTTTTGGTGGATGTTCCATGTGAGCTTGAAGAAAATGTGTATTCTGCTGTGGTTGAAATAAGTCTGTATAGTCATTTACATCCAACTATCTATACTGATATTTCTGCCCACTGGAACTGTCCATTTCTGATAGAGTAGTATTGAAGAAGTTTCCAACTATTATAGTGAATCATCTATTTCTCTTTGCATCTATTATTTTTCCTTCACATAGTGTGACACTCTTGTTTGGTGAACATATCTTAAAGATTTTTATATTTTTCTGGAGAATTAACCCGTAATGATTATGTAGTGCAATTTATTCCTGGTAACTTTCCTTACTTTGAAATATTCTATTTGAAATTGATGTAGATACTGCTGCTTTCTTTTGATTATTATTAGCATGGAATATTTTTCTCCACCCCCCTATTTTTAATCTTTATATGTCCTTATAAGTATTCAGTTCAGTTCAGTCGCTCAGTTGTGTCCAACTGTTTGCAATCCCATGGAGACTGCAGCCCACCAGGCCTCCCTGTCCCTCACCAACTCCCGTAGTTTGCTCAAACTCATGTCCATTGAGTCTGTAATGCCATCCAACCATATCATCCTCTGTCGTCCCCTTCTCCTCCCGCCTTCAGTCTTTTCCAGCATCAGGGGCTTTTCAAGTGAGTCAATTCTTCACATCAGGTGGCCAAAGTATTGTAGTTTCAGCTTCAGCATCAGTCCTTCCAATTAATATTCAGGACTGATTTCCTTTAGGATGGATTGGTTGGATCTCCTTGAAGTCCAAGGACTCTCAAGAGTCTTCTCCAACACCACAGTTCAAAAGCATCAGTTCTTTGGCACTCAGGTTTCTTTATAGTCCAGCTCTCACATCCATACATGACTACTGGAAAAACATAGCTATGACTATATGGACCTTTGTTGGCAAAGTAATGTCTCTGCTTTTTAATATGATGTCTGGGTTAGTCATAACATTTCTTCCAAGGAACAAGTGTCTTTTACTTTCATGGCTGCAGTAACCATTTGCAGTGATTTTGGAGCCCCCAAACATCTGCTGGATCATCAAAAAAGCAAAAGAGTTCCAGAAAAACATCTATTTTTGCTTTATTGACTATGCCAAAGCCTTTGACTGTGTGGATCACAATAAACTGTGGAAAATTCTGAAGGAGATGGGAATTCCAGACCACCTGACCTGCCTCTTGAGAAACCTATATACAGGTCAGGAAGCAACAGTTAGAACTGGACATGGAACAACAGACTGGTTCCAAATGGGAAAAGGAGTACGTCAAGTATATATATTGTCACCCTGCTTATTTAACTTATATGCAGAGCACATCATAAGAAACACTGGTCTGGAAGAAGCACAAGCTGGAATCAAGATTGCCGGGAGAAATATCAAGAACCTCAGATATGCAGATGACACCACCCTTATGGCAGAAAGTGAAGAGAGACTAAAAAGCCTCTTGATGAAAGTGAAAGTGGAGAGTGAAAAAGTTGGCTTAAGGCTCAACATTCAGAAAATGAAGATCATGGCATCTGGTCCCATCACTTCATGGGAAATAAATGGGGAAACAGTGGAAACAGTATCAGACTTTATTTTGGGGGGCTCCAAAATCACTGCAGATGGTGATTGCAGCCATGAAACTAAAAGATGCTTACTCCTTGGAAGAAATGTTATGACCAACCTAGATATCGTATTTAAAAGCAGAGACATTACTTTGCCAAGAAAGATCCGTCTAGTCAAGGCTATGGTTTTTCCAGTGGTCTTGTATGGATGTGAGAGTTGGACTGTGAAGAAAGCTGAGCACCGAAGAATTGATGCTTTTGAACTGTGGTATTAGAGAAGACTCTTGAGAGTCCCTTGGACTGCAAGGAGATCCAACCAGTCCATTCTAAAGGAGATCAGCCCTGGGATTTCTTTGGAGGGAATGATGCTGAAGCTGAAGCTCCAGTGCTTTGGCCACCTCATGTGAAGAGTTGACTCATTGGAAAAGACTCTGATGTTGGGAGGGATTGGGGGCAGGAGGAGAAGGGGACGACCGAGGATGAGATGGCTGGATGGCATCACGGACTCGATGGACGTGAGTTTGAGTGCACTCGGGGAGATGGTGATGGACAGGGAGGCCTGGCGTGCTGCGATTCATGGGGTCGCAAAGAGTCGGACGCGACTGAGCGACTGAACTGAACTGAAAATAAAGTCTGTTACTCTTTCCACTGTTTCCCCATCTCTTATAGATATTGGATTGGCCAAAAAGGTCATTCATACTTTTCCGTACAACGTTACAGAAAAACTTGAACAAATTTCTTGGCCAATCCAACTCATAGACAAACATATAGCTAGGTCTTGATTTTTAATTAATTCTGACAGTGTCTGTCTTTTAATTGGTGCATTTTGATCACTGGTGTTCAAACTGATTAGTAATACAGTTGGATTAATATGTACCATTTTGGTTATGTGTTCTATCTGTTTCACTATTATTTATTTTTATTTTGTCTTTCACTCTTCTTCTGCCTGTGTCTTAGGTTTTTATTGGGTCCTTTCACATAAACAGCTTCTGCCTAGTATGTATCAAAATTCTAAACTCAAAAAAAAAAAAAGTGTTCAGCACAAATTGTATTCTTTGTACAAAGAGTTTAGACACAATAAACCATGTTTATCAGTTAAAAAATGACAAGAACTCTTCCAAAATCCAAGTTCACAGATGGCAGCTAAGGTTCATATTTACAAGCCTGTCTTTGTAAAGATAGCAGCCAGGCATGCCATGTTACTCTTTACTGTGTATCTCTAGTGCTTTATTATCATACAGTCATTTTGCTATAAAGCTATGGAGGGAGAGAGACTGATTCCTACTTTTAGCCATCCTCTAAAATATGTAAGACATTTACATTATTCAGCACAGAGTCTGATTAACGTTGTCACTTTTATTATGCCAAGTGAGAAGCAGAAAAGAAAAATTTCCTGAAAATTATAGAAAGTTTAACCTTCTGCTCTTCTCCTTCTTGTGGATGAGAAGAGTAAAGGTTAGAGAAGGAACATCACTAAAAGTCAGACAAA
The DNA here is from genome assembly GCF_014754425.2 of Oryx dammah. NCBI lineage: Eukaryota > Metazoa > Chordata > Mammalia > Artiodactyla > Bovidae > Oryx > Oryx dammah. Next base: position 133,229,455 of record NW_024070186.1, on the reverse strand, counting down.
TGAGCAGGGGAGAAAATGAGCCATGAGACGAGAATCACTGTGTGTGGGTTAAAAGCAGATGCGGGAGAAGGTCTGAGGACATTTAGCCTACGTGGGCCTCCTCATCTGTAAAATGCATTTACAAACATACAGCTAGGTCTTGTTTTTTTAATCAATGTATTTAAACAATCCCTGGAACAAAGCTTTTGTAAAATAAATTAAAAGATATAAAATAACTAAAGTCATGTCTTTAAAACAGGAGGGCAAAATATGGCCTAGTTTATCTTCTAGTCTAGACTAGATACTAGATACTAAGTCTAGTAATTTAGGAAATATGGAAAATAATTTGTGTAACCAAATTTCTATTAAAGTTTCATTTGTTTCTCTATTGTAATTTTTCCCACAAACACTCAAAGCTTTTTAAAAGAATGGTCAGATTTACCCTGGGCTTTTTCATTCAAATATACAGCTTCTCCAGAAACGCATGTTTTTTTGTGGTAAACTGGCAAATGCATTATACTCCTTGGGCCTCTAGTTCACCCATCATTTTCAATGAAGTTTTGAATATCCAAGACACAATAAATGATATGCTTAATGAAATCAAGTGTATTTCAATCCTTATGTTCACTGTTTCATGTTACTTTGTGGCATTTATGTAGTTTCTCTATTTCACTAAAAGTAATTCTAATGTCTTTTCATTACCTGCTACATAAATTGCTGCAGTTTTGTTGTCAAATATTTTCAGACTTAAACTTTTTCAGAACTGTTTCGCGGTCCAGTCCTTCAGCTATAATCTAACAAAATGGCCAGAGAGAGCCTGGGTGCTTCTCGTGGTACTTTCTTCTCTTTATCTCTAATAATTTTAAAGTAATAATACGCTCTGTTTCCTTTCATCATCATTTTCAGAAAAGAAAACTGTGGCAGAGACACTCAAAGGTGACCCCCAATTCATAAATGTGTAACCCCTTTTAGAGTAGGTAGAACCTGTGAGTTCTTCTGGCAACAGAATGTGGCAGAGGAAGTGAGATGTCGCTCCTATTGTTGTTAAGTTATGTGGGGAAGATGAAGGAATTTTACAGATGTTATGAAAATTCCCTAATTTGTTAATTTAGGGTTAAGAGACTATATTGAGTGGGCTTGACCTAATCCAATAAGGTTTTGGAAAATAATCTGTTGATGAAGCAGACAGCCATATGCTTTCCAGCTGAAGGAACCATGTGAGTTTAGGGAAAGACCATAAGATTCCCATGAGACCTCAGCCTTAGCTGGCACTTTGATTATAGCCATGTGACACATAGTCAAATCTATGATTTTTCTAGTACTCATGTATGGATGTGAGAGTTGGACCATAAAGAAGGCTGAGCAACAAAGAATTGATGTTTTTGAGCTGTGGTGCTGGAGAAGACTCTTGAGAGTCTCTTGGACTATAAGGAGATCAAACCAGTCAATCCTAAAGGAAATCAAACCTGAATATTCATTGCAAAGACTGATGCTGAAGCTGAAGCTCTAATACTAGAGTCGACTCATTGGAAAAGACCCTGGTGCTGGGAAAGACTGAGGGTAGAAGGAGAAAGGGATGACAGGGGATGAGATGATTGGATGGCATCCCTGACTCAACAGACATGAGTTTGATCAAGCTCCAGGAGGTAGTAAAGGACAGGGAAGCCTGGTGTGCTGCAGTCCACGGGGTCACCAATAGTCGGACACAACTGAGTGACTGAACAATAATAACAAGTTGATGCCATGAGTAAAGGACCTGGTGAAGGCAAGCTTGGACTATGGGCATGTGGAAACCGTGAGATAATAAATATCTTTAAGCTGCTAAGCATGTAGTAATTTGTTACACAGCAATTGAAAATTAATAAAAACAACTACAATGAAACCTATCAACTTTTGAGAAATATCTTGGGTAGGCTTCAAACCTCACAAAAAATAGAGTAGACTAGCCTGTAATAACAAAAAGATCTGAGCATACACTTGTTCAACTATATGACGGCAATTGAGTGTTGACCACATGATAGTCATAAGCAGTGCTGCAGCAACAGGAGGGCTTTGATCACAGTTACTCAGGACCCTGGAGGGCCAGTGGCTCTGCCATCTCTGACCTCTAGCTTCCTAGGTCTCCTTTGGAGCCCCCCCTCCAGTAGGTAGGAAGGACAAAGGAGCATAGAGCGTGTGGAGCAGGTTTTATAGGACATGCTTCCCTTCTCTTCATATCCCACTGACCTGAACACAGTCATGTGCCTGGTGATACAAGAGGGGCAGAAGAATGTGATCTCCTGTGTGCTCAGGAAGAGAGGGCTATGGATTTGAATAAATGACCAATCTTTAATGCGCTTGACAAGGTAATGATAGAAACTCCAACAGACATATGAGGAAATTTAGACTCCAAACACAGTAACTTAGCCAAGGCCAAATAAGTTAATGGGAGGGATAGAATTTGATAACTACCTATCTTTTTAAAAGATGCTCTATGTACTAGAACCCATAGCCTAAAATAAAATGATGTCACAATTGCGTTTTTACCATCTTCGTCTTCTCAAAGATGTTCCTTTCTATCCAGGAGATCAATGTGTGTAATTTTTGTGATGCCACTATTCCTCCTCTTCTTTTCCCTTTCTTTCTCTCTTTTAAAGATTTGTTTATTTATCTGTGGCTGTTCTGGGTCTTTGTTGCTGTGCATGGGGTTTTCTCTGTTGTGGCGAGCAGGCTCTGCTCTTGTTGCAGAGCACGGGCTTTGGGCACCCAGACTTCGGGAGTTGCAGTGTATGGGCTCAGTAGTTGTAGCACACAGGCTTAGTTGACCCAAAGCATGTGAAATCTTCCTGTCCAGGGATTGAACCTGTGTCCCCTGCATTGGTAGGCAGATTCTTAACCACTGGACCACCAGGGAAGTCCTGTTTTCTCTTTCTCTTTAATAAGGAAGCATAATATTTATATAGATAGGACCAATATGCTACTTTTACATAGTTTGTTATAATTTTTGAAGAAGTTTTTGGATCCTTTTAAATAATTCATTCATTTACTCAGCACATATTTTTGTTCAATAAAATATAAATTATTAGGGGCTGAGACACATGTCTGATATAATATCACACTTATCCTTAAGAAGACAACCCATGAGGAAGTCACCGTTGTTCTGATTTTTCAGAAAACAGATCATCCATACCCAATTTTCGTTAACTTGTAAAGTTAACCTGTCTTATATGTAGCTGAACTGAGACTGGAACTCAAATCTCTTGACTTCCAATTTAGTGTTTTTTAGAGACTAAGCCCAATCCATATTTTGTAAGAACATGCACCATCTCTCAAATAGCACTTTATCCATTTTCAATTTGAACACAAATATATTTCAATGTGATAAACTCTAGGGATTAATTTGGTCTGTGTTAAAGAGAAAGCATCACTTTACAAATATCTCTTAACTGGTGGCTTCCCTGGTAGCTCAGATGATAAATAATCTGCCTGCAATGCCAGAGAACTGGGTTTGATCCGTGGGTCAGGAAGATCCCCTGGAGAAGGGAATGGTAACCCACTCCAGTATTCTTGCCTGGAGAATTCCATAGAAAGAGGAACCTCACAGGCTACAGTCCATAGCATTTCAAAGAGTCAGGCTGAGTGACTAACACCTTATTTATTTATGTATTCACAAAGAGAAAGCATCATTTTATAGACATCTCTAACTGGTATTGTTTATGAATATGTTTATGCTTCTACAGGATGATATTATTTACAGAATTGTAAATTTACATTATTTAATTAGCATAATACAAAGTTTACAATGGTGCCTCAGTTGATCAAGAATCCTCCTGCAATGCAGGAGACCCAGGTTCAATCCCAGGATGGGGAAGGTCCCCTGGAGAAGCAAATGGCAACCCACTCTAGTATTCTTGCCTGGAAAAATCCCATGGACAGAGGTGTCTGGTGTGCTTCAGTGCACGGGGTTGCAACTAGTCAGACACGATGTAGCAACTAAACCAGTTTACAGCCGCCACCACCAAAGTTTAAAGTAAGGAGCTGATATTTTGTTTGATACCTAAAGAGTTCACTTGTAAATTTTCTGTAAAGGAAATAAACAAATTTGTATTTTGACATTTGCCATCTAACGACCTTGGGAAATGAATGAAAATTTTCCAGATTTTAGCACTGTTATATCTAAATTTGAGCTAATACTTTTCTGACAGTGTTACGGTATCATTGAGGTGATCCTTGCTGGCAGCTTACACAAAGTTCAAATATTAGCTTCCCAAAGTCCAAAGGTGATAGTGCTGTAAGAAAGAAACACAACCTTGTTTCTGCCTCTTTGGAATTCTTGCAATTCAAACGAAAAACTCCCTTCCATGTTGCTAAATCATGCCTCTGTCTAAACAACTTAGTTGATAGGAAATCCCTTAAAAAATTATTCAGAGAAAAGTGGCAGCAAAGAAAATGAAGGGGAAAAAAAAAAAAAAAACTTGCTAGTGGTTGGGAAATTAATAAAGTCATTTATTTTCCTTTTGTGGTTTTCTTGATTTGCAGCAAGTTTAAAAGGGTGGATCTGGAAAGAAAAATGCCGAAAAAAGATGCCCGTAGGAGTGGAAAAGGAAGATGTAGGTCTATTTGCATGCACTATATATATCCATTCATAGTATCTCATTGTGTGTTTATATCCTATGAAGCATTCATGACAACATAACACTAAAATGAACAGTTGAGAGAAAAAAAGACAGAGAAAAGGCAACAGTGATACAATAGATTAATCCAAGAGAAATTTAGTGAAGAAAAGGAATAGAGAAAATTTTATAACTAAAATCTGTAATGTAGGGAGAAAAAAAAAACAAGTCTGTATAACATCATGGTAAGTAAGTTCTCATATAAATAAGTTGGTTTATCAACAATTTGGGGAAAAATTCAAAATCCTAAGATTTTGTTTTATTTTCCTGTTGCTGCCAGGGCAAATGACCACAAATTCAGGGGCTGAAACTATATAGATTTCTTATTAATATACAGCTTTTGAGGTCTTAAGTCTAACCTGGGTCTCACTGATTTAAATGTAGGCCAAGCTGCACTTCTTTCTGGAGGCTCTAGGGGAAAATGTGTGTCCTATGTCTTCCCATTTCTAGAGGCTGCTTTCATTCCTCAGCTCATGGTCCCATTTCGCCAACTTCAAAGCCAAGAACTGCAAGTCCATTTTTTTTTTTCCTTTTTCACATTGCATCTCTCTGATCCTCTATCTTCACATCTTTCTCTCTGATCGAAGCCACAATAGGTTCTCCACTTTTAAGTCTTTGTGTGATTAGATGAGGCCCACTTGGGTAATCTCTCCTTCTCAAAGTCAGTATCCTTTCAAATCTGCAAAATCATTACCATGTAAGTTAACATATTCACAAGTCAGGGGATAAGGAGGTGGGAATCATTCTACTTACCACAGAAGTGTAGCTATGACCTTGCCGTCATGTCATTGACTATAGATGATTGATAAACTGATAGAGAATAGATACATTTTTAGTCTTTTATGGAGAACTATAATCAATTGAAAGTGCTGAAAGTCTCATCAAGGTATGTGATGCTCAAATAATTGTGAATTTTTAATATACTTACTAGACAAAAATAACTATAGCAAAAGCACTTTTATGTATCAGACAGTCATAATATTTTGTTACAAATGTGGCAAATTTTTAAAAAATAGAAGCTGTAAATATCTGTTGAACTTGAGTTAAAAGAATAAAATGTAGAAATAAAATGTTTAGAACCATGCTGACCTAGATTTAAAATACTTTCACTCACCATATAAATGCAAGGAAAAATATAAGATGTAAAATGTAAAAAACTAGGAAGATATTGTACTTTAAAAAAGAATTTCTTATGTAGAAGGATTTGGCAGTTTAAAATTTTCAATAAGATTATATGAAAGTTGAGATCTAAGCACTTTTTGGGTAAAGTTCCCAGAAGCTTACTTCAAGCAGTTCAAACTTTTCACAGTGGAAAAATTAATGCATTAATGAAGGAGATGATGAGAGGTGGTTTTTTGTTTGTTTGTTTGTTTGTTTACAGAGGCTATCTAATATTTACTACTTGTCCTGGGAATCTGATTACCTGTAGCATTATAGTGAAATTGTGTAAGAATTCTGAGCTCTAATCCTTCTAATTTTCTCTTAATGCATTGCTATATTCAAAATTTTTTAATTTTATGGCACTTCTCAGATACAATTACTTTTTAGAAGTTTTGGATAAAGTTTTCAAACTTGAGGAAAGCTAAGAGTTACCTGAAAGGAAAATCCTTTAATTGAGCAATGGTCCACCTGGGTAAACAGATTTACTTATGTGGAATTTGCTCCAAGAATGAGCCACAAGAGAATGTTTTGGCAAGAAATGAGGCTTGCCTCTGATTTCTGATAAAGATTTGAGTTGAAACAGTGTTCACTTAATCTTGTTAAATGTAGCACAAAACACTAAGTGTATTAGAGCATGCATTTAAATGATAACAAACCCTGCTGTTAAAGCTAATAGGAAACAGAAGAAAAAAAAAAAAAAAATAAAGTTAATAGGAAACAGTTCTTTTCTCATTGAGTTTCCACATCCAAGCATTTCTTTAGATATCATCATTTACTATGAACTCTCATGGTTGAATACAATATACTTTTGAGATGCATTTCTAAGCCTTTGTCTTTCCTTATTCCTAAGCAACTGTTTCCTTTTTTATTAAAGTGATAAATTTTGGTGACAGTACTCTACTTAAAAGAAAACCTACTAATGCAAAATACACCCATATTAAAACCTAACTAGATAACAACGATTGAAAAATAACTGGATTTAGTAATGATAAGTGATAGCAGGCATTCAAGTATTGAGACTCACTTTTCCTGTTGAGGATTATTTTCGGCATTTAAACTGTTGCATCTGAAGCTTTCTGCGCCTCAGCTGAAAAAAAATCTTAAAAGGTTTTGCTTCTGTGTCATACCCTTTATTGAACTAGGCTTGGTTTGGAGGGCTAGTGCAATGAGGAGGGTGGTCCCACTGAGGAATAGTAGAATTTTTAGTTCTTCATCTTTTTTTCTCTAGGAGGGTTAGGTTCACTCTGCCTTAAGGCAGGGCAGTGAATTCTCAGGAACCCTTCCAGCCCCAAGCATCTGTGAAGTAAAAAAGCACTTATAAAAACTTTAGAACACTTCTTAAAATATATAGTTATAAAAGATAAAGAGTCCCTGAAGCATTTTCTGCACTGAAGAGCCAATATTGTTTATTACCGCTCTGTTAAATTTAACAAGAAAAATATCAGTTTAAACACTGAGATTTAACAAGAAAAATATCAGTTTAAACACTGAGAAGTTGGTTTCTAAACTCACATTACAACTAATGAAAATAGCCATGTTCTTCCAAACATCAGTTAGATGTGTATCCAAGGCTTAAGGACTTGTTATAAAACCACCGTCATTGATTCTTTTTCATGGCTAGTAAAGAGTAAAATTCCTTATTCCTGTCTTCTTAAATTTCATTCTAATTTATTTGATCAATAAAATCGACATGAACGGCCAACTTACTGCATCATTTTGGCTTCTTGCCTCTAATAATAATGAATGTGAGCTATATTTTATTGTACCTTGATCAGGCAGCTTTGACTCATCAACGGACATTCAGTAATCAAATCAAAGTAAGTCTCAAAAGAGAGTCACAATTTGGGGAACATGAGAGAAAGCTGCAGTGTGTTTACACAGAGCAATTATGACATGCTTACATAGAAAATATTTGTTATAACCTAATCCTAAACTTTTTATTATTTATTAGAATATAGGCGCTGAATAAATAATTTAGTCTAAGATCAACTATACCAGTTCCAGTTCTGTGGGTAAAAAAAACGAATAAAGCTTAAAGATAATAATAGCTAGGTTTCTTTATTTTTGGCTGTATTTCATTCGCTTTATGTTTATTAACAAAGTTAGCCCTCAAGCTATCGTATTATCTTCATTTTACTGATGTGGGAATAAGCTCCTAATGCTGAAACGGAGGCAACGGCACCTCACTCCAGTACTCTTGCCTGCAGAATCCCATGGACGGAGGAGCCTGGTGGGCTGCAGTCTATGGGATTGCTAAGAGTCAGACACGACTGAGCGACTTCACTTTCACTTTTCACTTTCATGCATTGGAGAAGGAAATGGCAACCCACTCCAGCATTCTTTCCTGGAGAATCCCAGGGACAGGGGAGCCTGGTGGGCTGCCGTCTATGGGGTCGCAGAGTCGGACACGACTGAAGGGACAGCAGCAGCAGCAGCAGCTGCTGAAACGGTAAGTGATCAAATTAAGCCTCAAATCCTTTCTGACACTTTAGAGCCCACACTCTCAACTTCCACATCATAGATTTCTTGTCAATAATCACCTGTGCTGTTCCTGAGATTTCCCTCTTAAAAGTGTGTCCAGATTATAGAAATAATTAGTGGATTCCTAGGGAGAATACTTACTTTTTGTTTTACTTCATAATTTCATTGTTTTTCCTTTTATGTTTCAATGCATCTAGATGTCCATTTTCTTCTGCGGGTGGGAAAAGGAGAAAAAGGTCAATGAATTGATATTTTGATCATAATATTGTTTCCTCATGATCTATCTTTGTGAAAGGACTATACGAGATATAATGTGAGAGAAGCAATAATAAAAGCCATTGTGGTATAATGGGAGAGAGAAGACTGTCACAAACAAACACTGAATCCTCAAATTCAACCTAGGAAATTGATGAGACCCAAATATTTATTAGACATACGTTAGAAATGAAAAGAGCCAGGCTTCTGTCTTTACTGACCATGAAATAATTTATAAAATAAGTGATAGCCAATTTGGCCCTTAAAAATGTGTATAATTAAAGCTAGGAAGAAAAGACACTCCTGTCAGCAGTTACTGTGCAGAAAGACTGGGGAAAGAACAAGTAACAGGTTTTAGTAAAAGCACAAGGTAGGGGTAGAGCATAAGTAGAAAATAACTTTGAAATCAAGTTAAGTTGTATTCAGTCATGTCTAACTTTAGAGCTTAAGACAAGTTATTTAGGCTTTATGAGATATGCAGCAGGGTTACTCCACTTTTAGTTAAGCAGTATCTGAGTGCCAATGAAAAGATCAGCACTGGCTAAATGAAATATCTCAAAGTTGGTTTGGAATGGGAATAGGAGGAGAGTAGCTTTCTCTAAGACAGAATTTCCCTAAAAGGTAGAAATAGAAATACATTAAAAGAGAATGTAAGCACTCTGAAAGAGGGGCATTATAAATTTTGTGGATTTAAAACTGTGCATGGTTCATTGCATACCTGCTAAGTCGTTTCAGTCATGTCTGACTCTGTGACCCATGAACTGTAGTTTGCTGGGCTCCTCTGTCCATGGGATTCTTCAGGCAAGAATACTGGAGTGAGTTGCCATTTCCTCCTCCAGGGGATCTTCCCAACCCAGGGATTGAACCTGAGTCTCTTATGTCTCCTTATATCTCCTGCACGACAGGCAGGTTCTTTACCACTGGTGCCAACTGGGACTCGTAGCCACTAATATACCCTGGTTAAATCAGTAACTGAGAAGGTTAAGCATTTTTAAGAGTTTTAAGCATTGGGTAAGTAAATAGAGCAACAGAAAGGACATTCACAGTTTAGTAACTGAGAAGATCAAATGTACAATACAAGTAGAATAACAAATTGACTCAGCAAAATGTTCAGAAAAGAGGCAGTGGAAAGAGAATGTATAAAGTACCCAGTCCTACTGGATGTTTGTCAAGCAGCATGTAATAGAGTTCCTAACACTAAACATTCAGTAAATACTAGATAAATTAAGGAATGAAATGAATACTAGCCCCATAAACCAACAATCACATTGTTAGCTGTGGCAGAAGATTAATATAGTTAAAGTAGAAGACTCAGTTTATGTGGGAGAGGAGACCTTAGGCAGCAAGAGTAGTCAGGGGTCTATTGAGATCTCGGGAGAGCCATACAGAAGTGACTGGGAGAGTAGAGCCCATGGGATTTGACAACTAACTGAAGGTAGAGATGAGGGTATGGTTGAGATTCAGCTGGACAGTGCTGCTGCCATTCACTGAGTAAAGAAGAGTATACTGGGAAAGGCATGAATTCTATTTTTAATAGGCTAAGCTGAGGCTATCCTGGGGCATCTACAGAGAGATTACAGATAAGAAATGTAAGATTTGAATTCAAGAGTGATAATTTAGGGCTCATGATATACATTTGGTAGTCATTAGTTCAAGGATTATATTTAAATCCATACAAATAAGTGAGGTTATCAAGGAAGAATGATATAGAATGTAGAATTTGAGAGCTGAAAGACCAACTGTGAAATTTTAACATTTAAGGAGAAAAAAAGAGATAGAGAAAGAATGACTAGAGAAACCATGCTCCTGTGGTTTTAAAACAAACAAAAAAACAGAAAACTCAGATACTTCCAGAAAGAAATGATTTATCATCATTTTTCCAAGTGCCTTGTTTCATTTAGGGTTCAAAAGAACTTTAAATTATTATCTGAAGTTATTACCTGAGGTTGATAAAAGAAAGAGTTGAAATTAAAATCTTGTCTCCTGTGACTCTAGACTCCAAATTCTTGAAGGAATATGATTCTAAAACTGAACAAAATGGAGACTGAGCAAAGATATTTGGTTTTAGCCATCATGGTATCCCTGGTACCTTTTGAGAAAACAGGTTCTATAAAGAAGTGGAAGATGGAGCTGCCATTGCAAGATTAAGAGACATGCAAGGTAGGGAAGCAGAGACAATTGTTAATGCTAACACACATGCAACTCTTACAGGCTTAAAAGACATTTCTAATTACCTAAAAATAGAAAGTAGAGGGAGGAATGTGCTACCAATCTTAAGAGAAAAATGATAGACTTCAATATTTGAAGTACTTTAGCTATTTATGAATTTCATAAACCTTCATTTTTGAATATATTACAGCAAGAGGGAAGAATTAATCAGATTTTAAAAGAACTTGTCTTTAAAAAAAGAACAAAAATAGATTTGTACTTATCACTAAGCTCTTGGACTCATTTCAATCGGATATATAAAAAGAAACCAAGGTAAAATGATTTTGCTCAGACTGGTTTATACACCCCTACATGAATTAATTATAGTTTTTAAACACAATTGGACTTTTAACATTCATGTGCATGTTGGAGATCTTTAGATTATGAAAAGGAAATGAACAGTTCCTTGGGTGGTCTTATTTACTGCAAACTTGCAGTGAATTTACATCACAGTTCAGTCACCCAAACTGAAGAGCAGTCCTGTTTTCATTGTCAGGGTTCATAACCTGTGGAATATGGATAGACTTCTGCTGGGCCCTGGGATTTGAAATTAGACAAAATGTTGAATGCATGTACAGAGGAAAGTTCCACGACTTTCATCAGGATCTCTCACTGCCCATCAATTTCCTTGCTGAGATGAGCATTATCTGCAGTGACAAGCTGGCTTTCAAAAGTAGTAATTTTTAGGGCATCTTTGATTTGGTAAAAATGACCTTGTCACACAGCTGTGGCTTAAATGTCAAAAATTTATTTTCACTCCCTATAGCACACCTTTGTTCCAAAATTTCTTTATTTATTTGTATAATCAAAGCAGTCATACAATTCTGGTAGATGATTTGAGGTCTACTTTGATTTGGCAGCTTGTAAGGAAGAGAAAAACTGGCTTTGAAATCACAAGGGTTTTATTTGGAGAGCAGGTGAAAAATGATTTTTCCCTATGTAATAGGCAAAAGGGACCTTCTAACCTTGGAATCTGACTGCTTAAAAAATATTTCATATATTAGAAATAGCAATTTCTAGGTTCAGTTAAGCCTTTATAAGTTTTCATGAATTGTTAATTTAAAAATACAGGAATATAAGAAATATATAACCAATCAAAATATATTACCCATGGCTCTGAATTGCAGGGGTCTCATCAGATACAATCAGATTAAACTGGACAGTCACTTAGATATTTCCAGATAGGGTGAAAATCCTGAAGGAGACCAGTCTGATTAGTCATTCATTGTGACTCCAATGAATTGGCTATTAATGAATTTTGTCATGATGTTTATGATTAGCTATCTTTTTTACAAAAATACAAAATTAGTAAGCTTATGTAAAAGAGAAATTATAGTCTACCACATCATAATATTTTATGCACTGATACTGCTGCGTATATATATATATATATATATATATATATATACACATATATACACACACACACATACACACACATGCATAGAAATACATATTTACCTATAATTCATTAGAAATTAAACTCAATAAATTTGTATTTCTATTTCTGAGTATGAATCCCTACTTCATCTAAATAAAGTAAAATGTTATATTCAATAAACTCTATTTTTCAAACTAACCAGATATCCTTAAATTGTTTTTTGCTATAGAGTAGGCAATCCCCAAATTTCAGTACTATTAATTCAAAAATATCACCTGTCACATTTCACTTTCACATACTGATCTTTGCATTGTTGCATCTCTAGAACTTGTGAATAGGAACTCACAGTACTGGCAGGAGTGGAGTGGTGGAAAATATTTCTATCTAGCTTTTACTCATTTGTTTTTAAGACTAAAGTTGAGCAGCCTCTGGGTACAGTGTGATTAGGGGAAAAGAACAAAGACTAAAATCGGAGACCTTCATTTGTCTCATTTATGGTGTGTACTAGCTTTAAGACTTCTGACATTTCATTCATTGTTTTTGTGCTGTGTTTCCTCATTTTTCGAATGTCGATAATAGTACCTATTTCACCTCCCATGCTGAATTGCAGGAATATTAAAGGTCATTAGATGAAAATGGAGTGTAACCTCCCCCTGGAAAAAAAAAAAAAAAAGAATACATGAACATCCCTGGTGGGTGTTTGTAACCATTTTTGCAAAAACAGTTTTTTAAACTATTTTACTTTTTCTCATTTGCCTTCTCATTTCTCCTCTCTCATTTTTCTGTCATTGCACACACTGTCACAATTTTGGTGATAATTTGCAGTGTATTTTTTTTTTAAGCTCTTCATTCTTTTTCAGTATTTGTTAGCATGAAAATAATATAGTTTATTCATAAGTGGAAGAATAGCATGGATGCCTTATTCCTGCCAAGGAGGTCAATGAAAAAAAAAAATAGGATTATTAATTTATAGAGGTGTCAATGTACAAACAAATCATTATAGGTTTTCCATAAGTATATCTTGACCCTGGCAAATGAAGTAAGAGGAGGAGAAGCAACGAGAGCTGCCAGATACGAATGGATGCCAGCAGATAAAGGCCTCTGTGGTTATGGAAATACACAAATGCAATAATAGTACTTTTTTGGTACAATTAAAGGCTTTAGTAATATCTATCTAATTCATGAAAATTTATCAAAAAACAGTGCTCAGTTCAATCTTCTTTTTAGAGGCATGGATTATCCATACTGTTTTTAGACTTTCGTGATTTCTGAAGTCAAATGATACTATTGTTTAATTTTTAGTGTTGTTAAAGAATTATAGTCAAGCTGCACTTTTACATAGTACTGTATTTCTACATGCAGGAATTTCTCTAAGGGAAGGCTGTTAGTACGAGTGCAGGCCTGGATTTTAGATTAGGTTATCACCATTGTATGTTTAGGGAGTCTTTAATCATTTTAGCTATCTTAGGTATAACTGTGAAATTGTGTTGCCCAAGAGGCAATGAATATAGTTGTTAAGGTACAGACTCTAGAACAAGATCCTCTGTTTTAAATCCTAATTCTAATCTGAGCAAAATGGGGATTAAAAAAAATACATTATTAGCCTGATGAGGCTCAATAAACTCATAAATATAAAAGACTCATGTGTTATATTTATGTGGCTACTACTACATGTGGCTACTGCAAATGGTCAAATATGAACTGTGATTATTGCTTCTAATTCATTAGTGGCCGAACTTCAGTACTATTTTAACTACTTAGACCAGCGGTTCACCTTTACACACGTCTTATATTGGCAGTCCTGTCTATTTTTGATGCTGAGGTTTGATTAACTGCATATATCTTAAGAGCTGTACAATTATTGATGAGAGATGGTATTAATGTAAGTGGTGTCTGTCTACCGCCAGTTCCATGAAGGCCATATAAATATTTCGTAGAATGTGTATGTTCCAATGTGGTGCAGGCTCTCTCAGATTGATACCTAATTTTAGACCAGTTTCTCTTCAGCAAAGATTTGGCAGTCCTTTAGGACAAAATAAAAATATTATGGATGCATTTCTAACAAACAATTTAGTAAAACATTTGGTTTTTTTGATTCTCAGTTGTCAGGCTGCTTTGTGAATAAAAAACACAAATCACAGTGTTTGAGTTCACCATGTATTGGACGTTATTAAGTATTTCTCTTTGGCTTCCTGCCTTTGCCATATGGTAATATGACTAATGAAAAAAAATATAGCTTGGATATCTACTTTTCATCATTTGTTTTATTATAGAGTGGAAAAATTAAATTAGATGTTTGATATATTCAATGGAGAATGTTCCAATAGCAAAACTGAAGCTTAAGTTTACTTAGCAAACTTGATCTGTGTTGAAAAATACCAAAGAAAATAAAAAATAGTGAAGAGTTTTCCAGACTCAATTCCAACATGTGTACTTGGAGGCTTCCCCAAACCAGCAAGCAATTCTCAGGGGCAATTCACTTTGGGCAACAAGGTGTCTAAAAATTCAACTCAATTTGAAACTATCTACTCAGAGATAGGGGCCTTCCCTGGAGGAGGAATGGAAAGCCACTCCAGTCTCTTGTGCTTGGGAAATCCCATGGACAGAGGAACCTGTGGGGCTCAGTCCATGGGGTTTCAAAGAGTCAGACACAACTGAGCAACTGAGCATAAGCACTCAGAGATAGAGTAAGATTTCACGAGAAAACTGTTCAGTCCCACAGGACCACCCTCTACTTCAGTCACAGTTGCAAGGCCAGTTTGTATGTGTGCCTGTGAACTGGAGGTCCCAAGAATCATAATTCAGGGTGCCAATCACAAGCCCAGGTTATTCCCTATGGCTCTGGCTGCCCATGAATTAGAGGTTCCCAGGACCCTCACCTTGACTTTGACTAATTTGCTAGAATGGCTCACAGAACTCCAGAAAACCTAAGTTTACTCTCTGGATTACCTCTTTATTAAAAAGGGATATTGGAGATGATGAATCAATAGCCAAATGAGATAAACAGGGTAAAGTTCTGAACAAAAGAGCTCTGTCCTCATGAAGTAGCCGTCCCAGCCCTGTGGCACTTAGAAGCATTCTGGTTCTCCAACATGGATGCTCTCCGGCAGGGAAGAGGGGAGAAAAATGTTGCCCCTGGGGTTTTTATGCAATCTGTATTACATAATCATGATTGACTAAGTCCTTGACCAAAGGTGGTTAATTCAATCTCCAGCCTCTCTCTCTCATCCTGGAAATCAGAGGGTGGGACTGAACGAATGTTCCAGCCTGGTAATCACAGGGTTGGGTCTCCTGGCACCCAGTCTCCACTCTTGTGTGGGGACCTAAAAGTTATCTTCCCTGAAACATTTTCAGAAAATTGTAGAATAGCCACTTAATAGAGTCTGTCATGGGACTGACTCCCTAAGTCTTTGTCAAGTTTTCAGAGAATGGGACGATTGCATACTGGCTACTTAAGTTTTCCTGTTAGATTAAATGTATTTTTTTTTTCTGAAAACTTACTTAATAGCTTTTTAGGTTGAAGACAAGGAAGAGAATTGTTAACCAAATTTCCAGAAACGGAGACCTGATTGAAATTTGAAGGTGTTTATTTGGGATTTGTTAGAACTACAGCTCATGAGACAGATTTAAGAAGCACTTGAGCTGTGTTCAGCATGGCTACAATGGAAGAGTCATTGTAAACACAAAAATTAGTTTGCTTTTACTTATAAAAAAATGAAAGATTGTGTGACTTGTTTTTTATTTGAGTATAATAGCTTTACAATGTTGTGTTAGTTTCTGCTATGCAATGAGGTGACTCAGCCAGATGTATACATATAGCCCCTCCCTCGTGGACCTCCCCCCTACCCCATCTCTCCATCTCACCCTCTAGGTCATCACTGAGCACAGAGCTGAGCTCCCTGTGCTACACAGCAGCTTCCCACTAGCAATCTATTTTGCAAATGGTAGAGTATATGTGCCAATCCTAATCTCCCAATTTGTCCCACCCTTCCCATCCCTTGCTGTGTCCACAAACCCATTCTGAATCTCCATTTCTGCCCTGGAAATAGGTCCATCTGTATCATTTTTCTAGATTCCACATATATACATTATTTATCAAGAACTATAATTAGTGCTGGCAAAAAGTGTGGATAATTGTTATATAAGATTGTTTGGGATCCAAAATGGTTGCATAGTTACAAGGAGAGACCTTAGGGCCATATGGTTGCAAACGGCAAGTGTTATTCGGAATACAGCTAGTGGTATCCTTGGATCTGGTAGAGTTCAAAGCAAGTTCAGGCTCTCAGTGGCATTTTAGAGATATGTCTAAAACCGGACCCTCAGTGGCAGCCCAGCTCCACTTTTGTAAGACTGAATTGTGATTGATTACTGCATTATATTTCATTTTATCATCAGAATCAAAGGTCTAATTGTGAATACATCTAAATGTGTAATATTATAATTACTCAAACAATAAAACCAAAGCCACTGCCTCCAGAATGTCCAGAATAGAATTACACAGAGAATTACATGACATGGGTGAATCTTCCTTCCAGTCTTCCTTCCCTCTCTACTCTCCCTCCTGCTTCACTCTACTGTGGGTCCCTAAATTTGTGTGATCAGCAAGCTGTTGTATAGTTTCAATTATGATGTGAATGCTGGCTTGAACTCTTGGCACCAGAGTTGGCTGTGCAACCTGCCCAACTGGAAGCTGTTGCCCTTCTCTCCTTCTTACCCCAGGGCTGGATATAAAGTATGGGTGTCTTCACTGTGATGCCCTCACTCAAGAAAACCACTGGAAAAATTATTTGAACTGATTGAAACTTTAATCCCATTGTTCCCACAGTTTGGGCTCTCTACTCATCAGCTTTAACATGGACAGTTCAGATTCCATACTTCCTGTAATTAGTCCCTTACAGTTACTCCTGTGGTTGTTCAGGTGGCAAAAAGTAAGCCTGCAATGCAGGAGACCTGTGTTTGGTCTCTAGCTTAGGAAGATCCCCTGAAGAAGGGAATGGCTACCCACTCCAGTATTCCGGCCTGGAGAATTCCATGGACAGAGTTGCCCGGCGAGTTACCATCCATGGGTCGCAAAGAATCAGACACAACTGAGCAACTGTCATTAACCTAACCTAACAGTTACTCCCCACTTCCTTGCCTCATTTCTTCCATCTCACTTGCTATCAAAACTTCAATCCTGGACCTACCTAAACTGTTACCTTTTTCATAACTGTATCCTAACATTAAAACATTTCTTTAAACTATTGCTCAACAAGATTGCTTTTACTTTAAATCCTTAATCACAGAACTCAAATATTATATTATGTTTCTTTTGCAGGCTCACTTTTTCCCACTCCAAGGTAACTATTTCATATCTTTTCTTTCCTCAGACAGTGCTTCTTGGAAATCAGAGTATGTAATCAGCAAAATTCCTTATATCTCCACTATTTTTTCAACATTCTCTTACTTCCTGTTCTAGACAAATCCTTTTTCCCTCTGTAGTTCTTTAATCTAGAGATTATCTCTGTTACTTCAAATATCTCTGACCTCTTTTATAGAGCTCATCTGATTAGACCAGTCCTACTTAGATAATCCTCTTTGGATTGTCTTAAAGTCAATTTATTAGACTTAACTACATCCACAAAAATCCTGTTACTTCTTCCTAGCAGGGTAACCTAATAGGAGTAATATCCCATCATATTCATAACCCTGACTCCCTTTCAAGAGGATTGGATTACACTGTGTGTGTGTGTGTGTGTGTGTGTGTGTGTTGAAGGTAATGATGTGGGCAGGGGTGGTTAAGTGGGAAACTTTGTACCATCTAGAATTCTGTCCTTATCACAGACACCCACTGGCCAAGACAAAGATAAAAAACTCGAATTTAAATGAAGTAATAGAGGGACTTTCCTGGTGGTCCAGTGGCTAAAACTCTGTACTCCCCATGTAGAGGGCCCTTGTTCAATATCTTGTCTGGGAACTAGATCATGGATGCTGCAACGGAAGATCCCACACACTGCAACAATTATCGAAGATCCTGCATGCTGCAGCTAACACCTGATAAAATACATATGTACATATTAAAGAAAATTAAAAGAGGCTCTTTAGAACTAAATAGCCTCTTGATGAAAGTGAAAGAGGAGAGTGAAAAAGTTGGCTTAGAATTCAACATTCAGAAAACTAAGATCATGGAATCCAGTCCCATCACTTCATGGCAAATAGATGGGGAAATAATGGAAACAGTGAGAGACTTTATTTTGGGGGTCTCCAAAATCACTGCAGATGGTGATTGCAGCCATGAAATTAAAAGACATTTGATCCTTAGAAAAAAAGCTGTGACCAACTTAGACAGCATATTAAAAAGCAGAGACATTACTTTGCCAACAAAGGTCTGTTTAGTCAAGGGTATGATTTTTCCAGTAGTCATGTATGGATGTGAGAGTTGGACTATAAAGAAAGCTGAGCACTGAGGAATTTATGCTTTTAAACGTGGTGTTGGAAAAGAGTCTTGAGAATCCCTTGGACTGCAAAGAGATCCAACCAGTCCACCCTAAAGGAAATCAGTCCTGAATATTCATTGGAAGGACTGATGCTGAGGCTGATACTCCAGTACTTTGGCCACATGATGCGAAGAACTGACACATTGGAAAAGACTGCAATGCTGGGAAAGATCAAGGCAGGAGAAGAAGGGGATGACAGGATGAGATGGTTGGATGGCATTATCCACTCTATGGACATGAGTTTGAGCAAGCTCCGGAAGTTGGTGATGGACAGGGAAGCATGGCGTGCTGCAGTCCATGGGTTTGCAAAGAGCTGGACATGACTGAGCAACTGAACTGAACTGAAAAAAAATTAAAAGTAATCAAGTTAATTGAAATGAGGTGGGTATGGTATGCATTATGAATTCGTAATGCATACTTAAAAATTAAAGACAGGATAGACAGAGAAATCATACTATAAAAATGAGTGAATATAATGAACATGTTCAATTTTTATTAATTTTACTGATTAAGGGGTATGAATTTATACCTATGTATATTTTGTTTCTTATATCTTTGACTTTAGAAAGTATTACCTTGTCCTTTTTTAGGTCCATGTAACTAGAGAAGATGGTTTCAGAGATGACTGTTTTATATCTCTTTACTTGTCAAGCATTCAACATGCCCTCAAATCTATTCATATTTCATAATCTGGCTTCCCATTTCACTGAGAAGATAGAAGTAATTTATAGGAAATGTACTCCCCTCCCACCCTCCTCCCTGCAAAACAAACAAACCATAGCTACCTGCCTTTCTATACCTTTCTACCTGACTTTCTTTCTTTTGAAGATGAGTTTTCCACATATCTGCCCTCTGACTCACCTCCTGTCATCCAGTGGAAGACTTCCACCCCTTTAGTTACCTCCAATCTCTCCTAAATCATCCCCCTGCCTCGTGTGTGAGGAAGGTTTCTTAGCATGCCAGCATGGTGTAATGTCTCCCAACATAAGCAAACAAAAAAGACTGTGCTCGTCTACTCCTCTGCTCCTTTTTATAGCAAAATTTCCCCAAAGAATGCAAACTATTCTCTTGTTCAATTTGCCAGTCTCAGTCCTTAGCCTAGCCCAGTCAAACTTTTATTTCCCCACAAACCCCGAGTGGCAGAAGTGATAAAGAATCCATCTGCCAATTCAGGAGACATAAGAGACACAGGTTTGATCCCTGGGTTGGGAAGATCCCCTGGAGGAGGGCATGGCAACCTACTCCAGGATTCTTGCCTGGAGAATCCCATGAACAGAGGAGCCTGGTGGGCTACAGTGGACAGGATTGCAAAGAGTTGGACACGACTGAAGCGACTTAGCACGCAGGCAATTCTAAACCTCTCTCTTCACCCCTAGGAGCCTCCATCATGCCACATCCCAGTGTCTTATTATCAGCCTTATTTTATCTGAACCACTGCCTTAAATTAATAAAGGAGTGAAGAATTGAGTCCTCCCTTCTAAGAAACAAATTTTTTGCTTGAATGTCTAGACGCTTAATTGTCTCATGTTCTCCTATTTATATGGCTTTTCCACTCTCTTTTCCTAGAACTTCTACTTTGTTTCTGGTTGTTTAAAGTTGTAATCTAGGATTCAGCGCTTGGCTTTCTTCTCCTATATCTATCTATACTCACTCTCAATGATCTCATTCAGTCACCTACGTTTATATTGTGTGTACCATTTATATGCTAATAACATCCATATTTATCTTTCAGCCCTGAGCTCCAATTTTAACACTTCCGATTCTCTGCCCCCTCAAATCTCTTTAAGTGGCATCAACATTCACTCAGTTTCTTGTGATAAAAGCCTTGATTCCTTTCTTTATTCTTCTTCTGCCATATGTTCAGTGTAACAAGAGTCTGACCACTCTCCTTTAAATTGTAACCTGGATATTCCACTCTCTTAAATTATAACCTGGATATGATAAAGAGTTTCAAACTTCACGAGCTCATTCTTAGTCTAAACCCCCATACTCTTTCTCCAAAGGCATGCCCTTGCTCAGCTGCTCAGTTATGTCTGACTCTTTGTGACCTCATGGACAATAGTCCACCGGTCTCCTCTGTCCGTGGGATTTCCCTTGCAAGAATACTAGAGAGGATTGCCAGTTCCTTCTCCAGGGGAATCTTCTCAAACCCTCCTCTCCTGTGTCTCCTAAGTGGTGTGCATGCTAAGTCACTTCAGTCTTGTCTGACTCTTTGCCAACCTATGGACTGTAGCTTGGCAGGCTCCTCTATCCATGGGGAGTCTCCATGAAAGAATACTGAAGTGGACTGCCATGCCTACATTGGCAGGCAGATTCTTTACCCCTGAGCCACCTACAAAGCCCTCCTCCTAAGGAATAATGCTTTAAAAATGTAAATCAGAGCATTATCACCCCTGCCTAAACCACAAACAGAATAAAATGTAAGAGCATCCTGGCAGGATCAGGCTTCTGACTGCCTTAGTGGCTTCAGCTCCTATCTCTCTTCTCCTTCCTCACTTTGATTGTGGACACACTCAACCCTCTCCCACATCCAGGGCCTTTGCACTTGCTATTATCCAATACAAAATACACATTCTTTTGGACACCACATGGCAAATTCATACTTTCCTTTCCTCAAGTATCTGCTCAAACATTACCTCTTCAGGGAAAACATTCCCAGCCAGATGTGAAAATACCACATTCCCCTTTTTATCAATTTTTATTTATTTTTTTCTTCATGGTATGTTTTCACTACTTGCAGACTTATTATGTATTAATCAGTTTACTTGTTTGTGATGTGTCTTAAGAATTAGAAGAGAAGTCGATGAAGGGGTCTTGCTGTCACTGAGTCTCCATATCTTAGTAAACTGCCTGCCTTGTGGTAACCAGTAACTCTTTGTTGAATGAATGAATAATGGGGTTTAACACAGTATAGAATAGGAAACTTTGGTGAATTAAAAATCATACACTTTTACTCTTAAAAATTCAAGGCCATGTTCCTCTAATGTTCCTGACCTCACCATATTGCTGGGTCCCACCACTCCTTTCTTATATCTTTCCTCTTCTCTATTTTTCTTCTCCTCTTTCCTCTCTGCAATAGATACAAATTTCAAAATACTTGTATCCTTATTAGGAAATAACTTACCACATCAGACTAGTTCCTAAATCCTTTGTTTATAGAACTAAAACACTTCATTAGGAAATGCTCATAAACAAGCCTTCCATCCCTAGCAGGGATCATCCTGGTTGTTTCTAGTGCTCACGTAGAAATATTTCTTTTTCTTCTCTCTCTATTGTCTCGTCTTTCCTTTTCACTCTAAATGGGATAGCATCATCATAGAGGCTGGCTGCTCAGTGAGGCTCCAGAGCCACAAGGGTATGCTACTTCCCAAGGCAGCCTATTCCAATTTCCAATGACTCTAATTTTAAAAATGCTCTTTTTTTACGATGAGCTGATATTTGCCTGGCTGTAACTTTGATCCATTGGTCCTATTTCTGCTGGCGCGGGCTCCTAAGCATAACTATTGCCTGAGCAGAAATAGAACAGCTGCTTAACACCTCCCATATGCTATTGCTTTATATAGTTGGAAATTGTAAATCCCCCAGCCTCCAGCACCTCCACCATACACTTTGTCAGCCTTCTGTTCTCTGTTGTAAATAAATCAGCTCTGTGTCCTTTCCTCAAATGACCCATTTACCAAATACTTCATTACTTCTGACTTCCCTGGTGGCTCAGATGGTAAAGCGTCTGTCTACAATGCGGGAGACCCAGGTTCGATCCCTGGGTCAGCAAAATCTCCTGGAGAAGGAAATGGCAACCCACTCGGGTACTCTGGCCTGGAAAATGCAATGGTTGGAGAAGCCTGGTAGGCTACAGTCCATGGGGTTGCAAAGAGTCGGATGCGACTAAATGACTTCACTTTCACTTTCTTTCTTTCTGAACTCGAGAGAGGACCAAAACCTTTTCTGGGCAATTCAGTCACTTCTGGGCTTTTTCATACTTGGCGGCAAGTATGGTATAAGTAAGTCGATTGAGGATTTCAATTTTAGCAGCTTAGCTATTTAATTGAAGTTTATTTAAAGTAGCACAAGTGCATTGATTTATTCAATAAACATTATCAGGTGTCTCATTAGATGTAAAGCACTATACCAAGATTAAAATAAACCTAAGGCATCGACACTGGTCTTGAAAAGTTTTCAAGTTTTTCAAAACAACAGTTTATGCAGTTGTTAAATATCCTTATGAGCTTTAAAATGCCACTTAGTTTCTTTGGTACCCAGTGCTCTTGTGAAAGGATGCGTGAGGATTTAGTAGCATCCTTAACACACCTCCGGGGTTCTGGTGTCCCAGGGCTGAACTGAAGGGAACTAAGCTACTAGGCCATTTCCCTGGTGATGGGTCCTGCATTTTGACTCCCTCTGGGTAAATGGTAGCTACATTCATTTCATTAACTTATAGGTTATAAGTTAATTTAGGGGGAATATGCTATTACAGATTTGGATGAGTTCCATTAAACTCCATTAAAACTTTGACTGTAGGATGCATTAATAAAGCTTCAAAGTCAGTCAATCAAAAGATTGATGGAGTGTATAGAATAGACCGTAAAATGGAATATTTGATATGAACTATTAAATCTTTCAGAGGAATTCTTTGGGGGTTTGGTGAATACACATTAGTTAATTCTTTTTCAGTTTTAGATAGGAATTTGGAGATTGTCTTTCTAATGTATGTATCTGTGTTAATGCTTATGAATGGGGACAGTGTAAGATATTTAATTAGGGTTCTCTGTGATTCTATTGTGATGAATTAGTTTATCAGTTTAAGTTTTCAGTGAATTCTTAAAACATTGCCTAAAAATTTTAAATAAGGAAGATTTCTAAAGATCTTTGAAATTCATAAATATCTGTAAAATTTCAGGAAGGGTATTACTCTGTTTTGTCCTGGGAAGTTGCCAGATACTTCCAATCATTTTGGATTTACTCAGTATAATTTTGAGGTGAATATTACTTTTTATTATCCCCATTTTTAATTTGAGAAAGCTGAGACTCACAAATGTATGCCAATCACCAATATAATTGTGCAAAACTAGTATTTAAATTTAGATCTTCCTTATTCTAAATCCCAGAAATAAAACAACAGCTAATAACTTATGCCATTGCTGTCTGCTGGATGGTAGTGATTATAGTATAATATTCCAACATCAGTTATTAGAATGTGTTGTTAGTTAACTATGAGTAAGTAATATGAATAATGAATGAATAAATCTCTTGTGCATTTTAGTCTGACAAAAATCCAATTAAAGACTGACTAGTACAGATAAGGGTAGTAAATTCTATTATTATATTCTTCATAGGGCTCACCATATTCAAGGAGAAACATTTTACTTCCAACTCAGAGGAGATAAAACTATATCCCAGAGATGTTAAATAATTTGCTCACAGCTAGACAGCTGGAAAAATGCAGAGTTGAAATTCAAAAACATGTCTGCCTGCTTCTATAAGCTTGCTCTCTTTATGCCAGTAGAAATGACTAATGTTTGGTTTCAATTTCATCTGAAATCAAGTGAATGGCCAGCCAAAAATTAATTAGGATTGATAAAAACATAGGGGAAGTAACTTAAAGCAAAATTTCCCTAGGAATTTCTTCTTAAAATACAAATTGTACATATTAAACCACTGTCTTTGTTTTAGTTGGAATGAGTGATGCTAGGTGTTGCAAATGACAAACCTCTGAAAATCCCCCTGACTGAACACAAAATGGGTCGTTGTGGGTTAGGTCTTTCCTCTCCAGATAGGCTTAATTTTCACCTTTTAGGTGTCATTTGGAACCCAAACTTCCAGAGTCCCCAAAAAAGGATCGATGAGTTTGGGATTCTTGTAGGATGACTTCAAGCACCAGGCCTGGAAATGGTTTTATATCGCTCAATGCCAAGGACCTAATCAAAGAGTGGCAAGCCAGTTGCAGAGGAAACTGGTATCTGTATAGGAGCCTAGGGGCACTTGGATAATACTTTCATTCTGTGCTTTGCTTTGACAAAATTTTATTTAAAGATTACTTTTCGGCATCTATACGCATTCCTGGGTGATCTGGACCCATAGCTGAATCATTGTAATGCAAACAAAAGTGAGTGGTAGAACATAATAGGTAGGGAGAGATTGCCCTGGTAATCAGAAAACAAAACAAGAACATATGCTGATATTGGGTATAGGTTGAAAGGAGAAAATATGAAAAAAAAAAAAAAAAAAAAGTCTTAAGAGGAAGGCTGGAGATCCAAGAACAGGTATTTCCAAATGAGAGCACTGTTTTTGTGACTCGCCCAAAATCAGGAGCAACTTCCCGAGATAAAGAACTTGAGATAAATTTTATTTGCCTTGTCTTTCACTATTTAGAGTCTTTATCTTTGGAGAAAGCTAAATGAATTAAAGGTATATTCTTTGAAATCATCAGGTTAAAACTAATATATTTCTGCCGCCATGTAGGCACTTATGGGATGAGTCAGTTAAAACTGAAGTGATTTTTAGGATGATTGCAGTACTTTGAAGATTGGATAGAAAAGTTCAAAGAGCACAATAGCAGTAACTAATATAATACTGAAAGGATTTTGAATTGATATAAAGATGGATAAGATAAACAGAGGTTTAAGAAAAGATTCTCATTGCCAATGACAAGACAGCTGTTTAGAAATTATTTGGCCAGCTAAGCCATTTCCAGATTGGATTATTATTAAAGAGTAGTGGAGGACTGGAGATTTGAGTATATTTGATTTAATTTTTAAGGGTGCCTTCTCCATGCTTTCTGCTATATATAAAACAGAATCAGCCTGTTAGTAGGTCACCAAGGATAAGTAAGTGAATTATGCCACTGTATTGCAACTAGTTTTGAAACATTCTGAAAACATTATGACATTTAACCACCTTTTCTCTCCTATTTTAAAACAAACAAGCATTGATTTTTCTAGGCAGATAAAATATGTATTTTATGGGTATGACACAAGCATATTGATTTTCAGCAACTGTTTCAGCAGCTGTTGACTTTTGGTTGATTTTATGCAATATATTTTCTGGACAAATACAAGTTATAGTTATTTTAGTATCATGATTGGTAGCTTAAATAAAGTCATGCCTGATTGAAAACACAGAAAAAAATGAATAATTGAAAAATGTCATATTTAAAGATATCTGAAAAAAGTGATAAATAAAGGGGAAGATTTATCCTGCCATTTTGATATGAACTGTGCTCTTAACCAAACGGTACTTGAGAAGGGACTCTTTATTTTAAAAAATCACAAATTATACATTAAAAAATACATTAAAAAGAAATGTCAAAATTTGAATTTCACTCTTGCAACCTCAGTGAATTAGTACAGACAGGTTCAATGATTGATGACTGTTAACATTACAAAAGGATAGACAATTAGACATTATGTGCTTACAAATGATAAAACATACTACCACTTGTGGTTTCAAAAAGAGATAGAATCTGAGTTTGATCCAGCTTTCAACCTGCAAGGTATACAGAGAACAGAGGAACATATGGAATTATACCATCAGGCTGCAATTAGAAAAATCCAGACCCTGGAAAACACCACTGGTAAAGGAAAAAAGTGGAGAAACTATCAATCAAAAAAGACTTAGAGCTTCCTTGGTGGCTCAGATGGTAAAGAATCTGCCTGCAATGTGGGAGACCTGGGTTTGATCCCTGAGTTGGAAAGAGTTTATCCCTAGAGAAGGAAATGGCAAACTACTCCAGTATTCTTACCTGGAGAATCCCAAGGACAGAGGAGCCTGGCGGGCTACAGTCCATGGGGTTGCAAAAGAGTTGGATAGGACTGAGCAACTAACACATACAAAAAAGAGTTAAAGACAATAAACTTTAAAAATGGGTAAAATTAAATCATAATGTTTATGGAAGTACATTTAGGTGATAAAATCTATTTTAAGTCCTAAAGTGGCTGCTCTTGGAGGAACAGAAGGCCTGTGGTATTGAAACAGCTTCTGGGATGAGTAGCAAAATCTTATCTTAAAGTGAGCTGTTGTTACAATTTTGTATGTTTTTAACTAGTTTGTTAAGCCAAACATGTCTTTTTGTGAGGTTTACTTTATCTGTTTTACAGTGAAAAAAATTAAAACATTTTAAAAATAATCAATGTAAGGAAATTCTGAAACTCCATGAAATATTAAAGATGCATATGAATAGATATAACTGGTCTTTGAATTTATTGCAAAGAAATTCTAATTGTAAAAGGACTTGATGTGCTTTCTTAACTACTTCCACTCAAGTATATTTTTCTTTCCAACTTTTGCCATCAAAGACACTTTTGGTACATGTTCTTTTTTTTTTTTTTTCCCAGAAGAAATATTGATTTAACTGTGAGACTAAATGATACCATTTTGCTTCTCCCAACCTCTTTCTTCTCCAAGGTTCTAAATTTCAGATCTATCATTTTTTACATTATTTTTTGTCTGCCTTACCATTTTTCCCTTGTAGTATAAATGTCCTTTAGGATTACTGTTTCTGAATCAGAACATCATAGGTGTTGTCTTAAATATTACAGAATGAGATGAGTTTTTAAGAGAGTATACATGTTTTCATAAGAGACCCATACCTTGAAAATAAGAGGAAATAAGAAAGCAATAAGATTGTTCTGTGGCGTTTATGAAGTGACAGAAAAAAACATTTCAAAGGTTATTTATCTAGGCCACATAGTAAAGTTATTTTATCAAACTACAAAAGTAGCCATGTAGGAGCAAAATTGAACAAAAACGTGTATTTGTAGATATGTTACAGGCTCCTCTTAATACAGGCTCATTCTAAGTTGGTCCAGAATGGGAATTTATAAGTGTAAGTCAGATAACTAAGGTATATGAGAATGATTTGAAACCCCATCTGTGCGAATATAAGGTGAGGCAGTGAATGAGGCAGATGTACTCTCAGTGCAGTTTGCTACAGGTCAGGCCTCGGGCTCAGTAATACCCACAATCAGGCAATGCTCCATAACTATAGAATTCATGATTTTTTTTTTTTAAAACAGCTGTAATCACAGCCTGCCTGCCTGTGTGTGTATATGCATTTAAAAAATCCTTATCTTGTTTATGAACAGGGAAAATTGTTATCCTCGGAGCCCAAGGAATTGCCATTTTCCTTGGCTCAGGTATCCAACTCCCCACACTCTGTCAAGTTTCTTTCTTATCAGTATATCAATAAAGCCTTATATGCCCTCTACCTGTTAAACTAAAATTTGGTAATAACACTGTTGATTTATATCAACCTTCTAGCTTTTTTAATTCAAACTTTTCTTCTGAGGCAGTACTCTATGTTGCCTATGGAGGACGTTTCTAGGGCACCCAATAGATTTGTAGGTCAGTTTAGCCAGCACACGCTCAGACTAAATAGATATTGTGTGCCAAGTTAGTTAATGAAAGTATTTATTATAGCACAGTAACCCCTAATGTGTGTGATCTGTAGCTACATAATCAGGAATTGATTGCAATTCTATTTTCAAGTGAAATGCACTCTGTACTAATTATAAAGACATGCATAGTTCTGGAAAATTTGTAGAATCTGTACCTAATGTGATGAAATGTATTTAGGAATCAATTAGGCATATTTCCCCCCTCCAAACTCATTTTTGCAACTTCCTTCTGAAGCAACAAGGCAATTGCATTTCAGGAGCCCATCATGTTATCAAAAAAGCCGTGACCCAGGTGCATCCTAACTTTTTAATCTTTTTTTGTTTGCAGTATTGACTATGATCTTTTGGTGAAGAAAACCTTGTTAATATTCCCATAGGTTTAGCTACTGCTTATCAGTTGTAGATTCCCAAGAAGAAAGGCAATTTACTGCCTCCTGGAAAGTTTGTATCTTTTTTCCTTCCAGAACTAGAGACGTGGCTGGACCTCAGGTCTACCACATCAGGCACCAAATTCATTCTCTTTCTCCAAATTGGGGACCACCTTTAATTTTTATTTTGTGTATACCTATAATCTCTCAGAGAAACTCTCAGCCAGAACATGTTAATTGTCTCATGGGAACCAAAGTTAACAAGTGAGAAATCTGCTTTGAATTTTGTCTATTGTTAGGCAACACTCTCAGTCTAAGATCATGATGGAATCTTTCTAGAATCACCTAAACTGGGAAACTGGAAGTCAGCTATTTCACCTCCCTGTCCCCTAAGCCTTCTATCAAACCTGTTTCCCCAAATTGTTTCATTCTGCCTCAACTTTCTCTCTCTTCTTCCTCTCTGTTTTGTCTTCAGCCATGCTCTTATTAGTTCTAAGGGTCCCTTAACTAATCCCTCTGATATTTGGCTTGTTTCCTTCCCATTCAATCTCTAGACCAACAGACTCTGAAACGAAGCAAAGGATACTTCAAAAGACCTAAACCTATATATTTATGGATATAATACCTAAAAACTTCAAAAAGTCGTATCGTTGCACTTGTAGTTTCTTTGAAATTCTGTGATAATTGATCAGATACACTGCACATGTATTGGTAATTCCTTTTCTAAACATACTAAAAATGAATGGAAAGGCATACAGTAAAGTGGGAGTTTTGTTAGCAAATGAGTAGTGGAAACATTTATATCTTCACTAACTTAAAACATGTGGCCCTGCATTCTCACTCTTTCTCAATGGAACTTGGCACTTTGGTGAGAAATACTTGGAAGCACCCTTATTTGGAGATTCTAGGATTTTTTTTCTGAAAAGGCTAATTTCCTGAGTTAAGATATCATGGAACATTCCATTATATAGTTAGGTTATAAAGTCAGAATACTTATTGTCTTTTGCATAAAATAAGTTCTACATTGTTTTATGTGTAACATGCTGTATCTTAATTCTTAGGTACTATAGCAGTTTGAGAAGAGCTAAATTAAAAGAAGGAATAAAAAGAATTATAGGTGAAAAAGGCTCGCAGGCGTTTAAACCATTACTCCTTAAAGATAACTATCATATTTCCGGAGGTGAATGTAAGATATGTAATGAATTTTATAGTGTTTTTTCTTGCCTTCATGGTTAATTCCATTTTATTGAACCATTTACAACCAATTATCTTAATAAAAGCTAAAGGCTTAGACTTTGATTAGTCAAAGTTAATGGAAACATATTGCAACTTAATTGGGATTAAGTTGGGATTCCACCCTTTCTATAGATTTGACTATTTGTGTTTCTCCAGATACATTTCTTGAATTATAATCCTGATGTGATGGTATTTGGAGGTGGCTCAGACAGTAAAGAATCTGCTTGCAATGCCGAAGACCTGGGTTCAATCCCTGGGTTGGGAACATTCCCTAGAGGAGGGCATGACAACCCACTCCAGTATTCTTGCCTGGAGAATCCCCATGGACAAAGGATCCTGGAGGACTACAGTCCATGGGGTTGCAAAGAGTCAGACACAACTGAGCAACTAAGCACATTATCCTGATGAGATGGTATTTGGAGTTGGGAGTTTTGGAGGTAATTGAATTTGGAGGCAGAGCTCCCCTAAATTATAGAGCTCTCTCCCTTTAATGTGAGGACGCAGTGTACAGACGGCTATTTGTGACCCAGGAAAAGCACCTTCATCATACACCAAGTCTGCCGACGCTTTGATCTTAGAGTTCTCTGAATTAGGAACTATGAGGAATAAATGTTATTTGTTTAAGCCACCTAGTCTATAATATTTTTGTCTTAGCTTAAACTCAGACGGCTGTATCTCAATGGGAGACATACAGACATATCCATGAAGTACATACTGGATAGATAGAACCAATTCTTTTACTAATACAAAGGATCTCATCACTATAGATATTCCTTATCTAAACCCATGATAATATTGCATTTATTTGCTTACTAGATTTTTACCCTAATCCTGAACAAAATGGAGGCTGTGAGAAAACAAAAATTAAAGTTCATACATTTTAAAGCAATTTTTTGAACTGTTACTTGCAGTATTCTTTAGCTTACATAATTAAGAGTCTGATTAAAAGTAATGTAGATGCAGTGATCACAGGCTAATCCTACAGAAAACTTCTCCATGTCCAAACAGATTTAATGAATGCAAGATTTCTTCAATATTAGTTTCACAGCAGAAGGACACATCATTTTCGTGCCAGGAACAAAATCACAATGGTATCTATCAAATAAATTATTGAACAATATTACTTTGTTCACCAAACTATGATGCATGAAATACAAATATGTGATAAGAGTATAGGATAGAAACTAAGTTATTAATAATTTTGATGCAAATGTTTAGGTATTTATTAATACCTATGTTAAGTGAAATTGTTAATAGTGTAACAAGATTTTGTGGAAAATAATAATATACAAGAGACGTAATCTGGAGAATATGGAATCTTGTGTATTAATAAATTGAAATCATAAGGAAATGAGTTATGAGATTTGAATGGATATTGTAATATTATTAAACCAAACAATATAAGACAATATTAAAAAAAACTTAGAGGCTGCATCAGACACTAGGACACTGTGGGAAGAAGGTTTCACAAAAAAGTGGAGGTTACCAAGGTGAAGCCATAATTATCTACAAAACCTGGTTGGGGTTTGCCATTGTCTTACATAAATACTTAAATTTCACTGTGACACTTTTCTGCAGAGATTCTGACATGTTAAATACATTTTTTCGATATAATTTGAAGCTGTCAGGATACCTTATAGCTAATATCACATAGTATTTAATGAGCTATGTGAATTCAGAGGAAGACACTAAAGTTCCTATTTCTTTTGAATGACAGCAGTTTCACAAATGTTGTATCTTTTCATAATTCATGATCAGATTTTTTAGGGTGGTTTAAGTTATTTTTCTCTTGATGAAGGTGAAAGAGGAGAGTGAAAAAACTGGCTATAAACTCAACATTCAAAAAACAGATCATGGCATTCAGTCCCATCACTTCATGGCAAATAGATGCAGAAACAATGGAAACGGTGAGGGACCTTATTTTCTTGGGCTCCAAAAATCACTGCAGATGATGACTGCAGCCATGAAACTAAAAGACACTTGTTTGCTCCTTGGAAGAAAGGCTATGACAAACCTAGACAGCGTATTAAAAAGCGGAGACATTACTTTGCTGACAAATGTCCATATACAGTCAAAGCTATGGTTTTTCCAGTAGTCACATATGGATGTGAGAGTTGGATCATAAAGAAGGCTGAGCACCGAAGAATTGATGCTTTTGAACTGTGGTGTTAGAGAATGCTCTTGAGAGTCCCTTGGACTGCAAGATCAAACCAGTCAATCCTAAAGGAAATCAACCCTGAATGTTCATTGGAAGGACTGATGCTGAGGCTGAAACTCCAATTCTTTGGCCACCTGATGCAAAGAATTGACTCATTGGAAAAGACCCTGATGCTGGGAAAGATTGAGGGCAGGAGGAGAAGGGGACAACAGAGGATGAGATGGTTGGATGGCATCACCGACTCAAGGGACATGAGTTTGGGTAAACTCCGGGAGTTGGTGATGGACAGGGAGGCCTGGCGTGCTGCAGTTCATGGGGTCACAAAGAATCGGACATGACTGAGCAACTGAACAACAACAAAAGTTATTTTTCATTCTTATCCAAGACCACTCAATATATTTTTTAAATATAGTGATTTTGATAACAGAAAATGGTGAAAAAAATCAAATAATAAATGCATTGAATACATTAAAGTTTATAATCAAGTCTGATCTCTGAGGGGTAGAAAAAAGGCAGTTTTTAGAAAATGTTCTTGATTTGTTTATTTTCAAGTTATTTTTGTGTCTTAGGGTATGCCTTTATTTTTTATTGTATCTGTTGTTGAATATTTGTATATTAATATGTGAAAACTCTAAAATACAATATTGTCCAATACAAAGTGTAACAGATTGATAGCATATCTGAATGTTAATTAAAATGTTATATATTTCAAGTTAATATCTGGTTTAATACTATTTATAACATCACAAGTCTCCAAACCAGTGAGTAACATGAAGGAACTCTGAGTACAGAAGCATTATGTGATCCTGTGAGTAAGGGTTACTGGAGAATCAGGACACACTTCTGCTTCCTACCTGAGATAGTATTTTTCTTCTTATTTTTCTTTTCTCAGAGAACTCCTATTTTATAAACATTTCCTAACGTCCCCTCCAAGTATATTACTGTATTTTCCTCTTTTATGCAAACTGAAGCTCACACGATGTTCTCCTGTGCTTTTATGGTATCTTTGCGTCTTACTTTGTTGTAGAATTTATTAATATCACATTTCACTGAGTTTTTTTTACTTGCCTTCATATCCCCAGTTTGACTACAAAATGATCAAAGCATGGTTCTCATGCATATCTCTCAGCATTTGTCACAATTCTTATATTTCATGCACATTTGATCATATTAAAGAGTGACATCTGAAATTTCATTTATGTCTCCATTTGAATTTTTTATCAAAATATATGTGATTGTAAGGGCTTCCCTAGTGTCTTAGTCGGTTAAGAATCTGCTGGCAATGCAGGAGACGTGGGTTCGATCCCTGGGTTGTGGAAGTCCCCTGGAGAAGGAAATGGTAACCACTCCGGTATTCTTGCCCAGAGAATTCCATGGATAGAAGAGCCTGGTGGGCTATGGGCATATGGATATGGGGTCACAAGAGTCAGACATAGCTGAGCGACTAACCCAGCACCACTGTGTGATTATAATATATATTTTGATATGTGTGTTATACAACAGACATTGATAACATTATATAAAAATTTTAATTTTAAAAGTTTGTTATATAGGCTTGAGTTCTTACTACCCTGTGCTACTACTGAAAAAAGTCAAGTTTTAACTAACTTGGATAGAATAGTGTGGGAATATTTAAGTGGAAATACTTCTTTCCCTGATAGCTTAAACTTTCAGTAAATATTTATTATTCACATGCTATGTGCTAGATGTGTGGGTATGAAATGAGTTAAGGAAGCATACTCTTGACCTAGCATGGAAATAAAAATTAAGAGCTTGAGGATGAAACATCTTTGATTTGAGCAAATTACTTTGTTGTATTTTATTGCTTTTCTTCATTATCAAAAATTTAGAAAGTATGTCAATCACTTAAATTCTTATATAACACATAAAATATAGCATTTCACATTTTGAACATTCATTTCCAATTTTTAATATATGTCAAATAAAAAATTGGGACCACAGCATATATGTACTTTTGTAATTTGATATTTTTCTTACCAAAGTGAAATTGCTCAGTCATGTCCGACTCTTTGCAACACCATGGACTGTAGCCTACCAGGCTCCTCAGTCCATGGAATTTTCCAGGCAAGAGTACTGGAGCGGGTTGCCATTTCCTTCTCCAGGGGATCTTCCTGACCCAGGGATTGAACCCGGCTCTCCTCCATTGCAGGCAGAGGCTTTACTGTCTAGCCACCAGGGAAGCCCTTTCTTACCAAGCATCTCTATTATTTGTGTTATTATTGACTTTAAAAATATTTTGATAGCTATCTCTTTTACCTCTTTTTCAGTGAACAAATTGTTTTCAGTTTTTCATTTGATTGTTCTTATTTAGTCACTAAGTCATGTGACTTTTGTGACCTCATGGCCTGTAACCCACCAGGCTCCTCTGTCTATTAGGTTTCCCAGGCAAGAATACTGGAGCGGGTTGCCATTAACCTCCCCAGAGGATCTCTCATCCAGGGATCAAACCTGTGTCTCCTGCATTGGCAGGGAGATTCTTTACCACTGAGCCAACAGGAACACCCCGCAGTGGGCTTTCATTTGATAGTACTACAGAAAACATAGTTGCCTACAGCACTTGACCACGTTCATGCTTTCTTCAGATTGGATTATTTGGTGACAAATTTGGGTCAAATGACTCTGACATAAGTACACCAACCCATCAAGGTTGCAGAACTCTATTAAATAGTTTTGAGATTCTTTTCTTCATAGATGATTGACTAGTTTAAGACAATGATAATTATTTTATCGTGTGTCCTATTAAATTTTATATCTCATTACTTTGCTGAAAATTCTAATGTTTTAATTATTGAAGAAATAGTGGGATTTCTTTGGAGAAGGCAATGGCACCCCACTCCAGTACTCTTGCCTGGAAAATCCCATGGATGGAGGAGCCTGGTAGGTTGCAGTCCATGGGGTCGCTAAGAGTCGGACACAACTGAACGACTTCACTTTCACTTTTCACTTTCATGCATTGGAGAAGGAAATGGCAACCCACTCCAGTATTCTTGCCTGGAGAATCCCAGGGATGGGGGAGCCTGGTGGGCTGCCGTCTATGGGGTCGCACAGAGTTGGACATGACTGAAGCGACTTAGCAGCAGCAGTAGCAGCAGCAGCAGTGGGATTTCTTATCTTTTTCCTCCAGAGTTCAGTGGTGAGTCCTCCAGTCTTACCCATTAATATAATGTTGTATATTGGTTCAAGAGAATTGTATTTAGCAGGTTAGGGAATTTTGGCTTACTTTTGTGATAGAGATTTTCTAATGCTGAAAATCACTGAATTGTTACTATAAACCTATCAAATAAGGATGAGAGATTATTATAATGTGGCATTAAAATGAATTCCATAGTAGTTTTTAGAACTTCAGGTAGATATGCATGTGTAGAATTGGTCTATATTATATGCTTTATACATGTACTTATGTATATATGTTTGGCTTTAGTGTCACTTCTGTGTTTGTAATACGACATAGTGTGTATTTTTCAAAGTGTCCCTAGATGTGGGATGGAGTTTATCCCATTACAATTTGAAATGTCAACTTCTAAAATCATAAGCTTCAATATATCCATCTTACTATTTTGAGTCTATGCAATCTTCTCATTTTCTTATTCCCAGACCAGTTGTTTCATCAACATAAGATTTTCTGGTTCCTTGCATCAACTATTGTCTTCTAATTTAATAGTTGTTTTTCTATTTTCTTTCCCATCCTTAAACAGCTCTTTATCTCACCCTCCGAACTAATCCAGATTTAGCTAATATCCAGCA
Source organism: Oryx dammah (assembly GCF_014754425.2). NCBI lineage: Eukaryota > Metazoa > Chordata > Mammalia > Artiodactyla > Bovidae > Oryx > Oryx dammah. Next base: position 133,193,943 of record NW_024070186.1, on the reverse strand, counting down.
AACTAATTCCAGAATTCAGCAGTAAAAAAAAAAAAAAAAAATTATAACTGTCTTCAGGGAATTCCTAGTCACCCTTAGGATGAATCATCAAGGCTACTTTAAAAACAAAAGTTGAATAACTCAGCATCATACATAGAAGAACACATAGTGTATTGACTTGAGCAGGGCATGGAATGTTGATTCTTATTTACTCTGTGCACCTGCACGTGGAAAAATACTTGCCCATAGTATGTTGACTGATTGAATGAATGAACATATCTCCTCAGTTCCTACTGCTTCAGCTGCTTTCCCTCCATGACTTTTTCCTGCAATTCACCATTTTTATTCTTAACTTGACCTGCCCTAGACCCTGACTGGGCTTCCCTGGTGGTTTAGATGGTAAACAATCTGCCTGCGATGCAGGAGACTCAGGTTCAATCCCTGGGTTGAGTCTCCTGTCTCAATGGTTACCACGCTTCCTTCACACATTATGCTTGAGGATTGTTGAATTGACTGCAGTTCTCTGAATCCACTCTACTCACTTGCAACTCTGCTTTGCTTGAGTTGTTTGTTCTGCTTGGAATAACCTGAGTGCCATGTTTTGCCATTTAGCTCCCCTTCTTCCTCCAAACGTGGCTTAAGAACTAGCCATTATGTGACATCTTTTCTGATCACGTTGCTCCGTGTTAAATCCTTCTTCGATATTTTTCCATCATGTAATGTGCATCCTTCCACTGTAGCATTTATACAACTATATCAGCTCCCAGGACTTCCTTGATGGCATGGATGGTAAAGAATCTGCGAAGCAGCAGATCTGGATTTGACCCCTTGGTTGGGAAGATCCTCTGGAGAAGAGAGTAGCAACCCACTCCAGTTTTCTTGCTTGGAGAATAGCATGGATAGACGAGCCTGGTGGGCTGCAGTCCATGGCGGGGTCACAAAGAGTCACACACGGCTGAGTGACTAACACAACACACATCAGGCATATCACACATGCCTGCTGGTATCTCTGCATCTTCCTCTAGTTTGTGAGCACCTCAAAGATAGAAAATATGTTTAGGTTCCAATCTCTGGGTCCCCAGAATCTCACATGATGTCTATCATACTTATTATTAGTGTCAGTGGGGATATGGATTATAAATCAACACCCATTCGCATTATTATTCATTTATAATATTTGTTTTTTAACATAAAAATAAGTATGATAATGTTGACTTTCTCTTCATATTTTATTTGGAAATTGAAGCAAATTATTGCTTAATAGCTACAGATTTTTGTTCTAAAGTAGTGGTCCTCAACATTCTAGGCATCAGGGAGCAATTTCATGGAAGACGATTTTTTTATGAAGCAGGGCAGGGGAAATGATTTCAGAATGATTCAAGGGCATTGCATTTATCATGCACTTTATTTCTAATCTAATGTCACCACTGATCTGACAGCAGGTACCAGGTCACAGCCCAGAGGTTGGGGACCCTTGTTCTTAAGGAAACAGGGACTCCAAATTATGTTGATAAGTATAACTTGAGACTTCCCTGGTGGCTCAGACAGTAAAGCGTCTGCCTACAACGCGGGAGATCTGGGTTCAGTCCCTGGGTTGGAAAGATCTTCTGGAGAAGGAAATGGCACCCCACTCCAGTGTTCTTACCTGGAAAATCCCCTGGACGGAAGAACCTGGTAGGCTACAGTCCATGGGATCGCAAGAGTGGGACACGACTGAGCGACTTCACTTTCACTTTCATAACTTGTGAGAGCTTTAGCTATACTTTTTTTGTTGTTGTTTGTTTATGTAGCATCACTGCTGTTGGCACCAGTGTGTAAGCAGGGCATTGCTGGCAGGTTGAGAGTCAGTTAAAAAGAAAAAGAAAGATAGTGCTAAGTCTTGTCCAACTCCTATGACACTATGGACTGTAGCCTGCCAGGCTCATCTTTCCATGGGATTCCCCAGGCAAGAATACTGGAGTGGGTTGCCATTTCTTTCTTCCCGAGATCTTCCCAACCCAGGAAATGAACCAAGGTGTCCAGCATTGCTGGAAGATTCTTTACCAACTGAGCTATGCAGGAAGCCCAGAGAGTCAGTTAACGAGCTCCAAATCTAGTGGAGAAGCACTGGCTGTGTCTATAGGCGCTGCTGGTTCTCTGTTAACAGTTTCAGGCAAAGTAGATGATCTAGTCAGTCTTGAACTAACTCTTGTTCTTTTCTGTTTCTTGTGTCTTCTTTTTTCTATATTAGCAAACTACTCATTAGCTGCTGAAAAGAAAGGAACCTAAAGAGAACAATGCAAGTTACAGCATAGTTAGGGTCACTATCTCCAAATGAAAAATCATTCTGAAGGCTTTTAGAGTAGATCCACGTCATCTCAATGCCGAACTCACAAATGAGCACATCTGAGTGCTCATAGTTTCTATTTCAGGAAAACAGTAGATACTCTCTTCTATCTTCTATTTTGAAACTAAAAGTTAACATTCCTATAAGAGACAGTATCCTTGAAATATATTTTTTATACCCTGTGTTTTGGCTTATTTTCCTTCTTTTCTCTGATCCATTTTTGGATGACAGTGCTAGACTCCTTCTTTGGCACTTATTCTGTTTTACTGATCTTGCATCATATTGTCAATGTCAATTCTCCTCAGGTAGTAGTATTTTCTCTTTGTAATCTATGTTATGGGAAATGGAGTTTCTGGTTACAACTTACTTTATTACACTTAGGTTTCATCTTTCCTCACCTCACAAATTCAGAGATTCTCATGAAATGGATCTACTTTATCTGTAGTACTTTTGAAGACTAGATAGAATAAATAAATACTCTTCAAATTTACCATGTACATCTTAACTAAAAGTGTAGACCATAAGAATTATTATTAAACTGTCATCATGTTGCATTTTAATATTTTACAAATAGAATTAGGAGGAATAAAATATATCTGCATTGTAGCATAAAAACTGGGGAAGCCTTTGGTGGTCAGAAGACTAATACTCTGTTGTAATGGATAAACTGTGACTATTGATTGTCTATCTACTCTGCACAAGACCTGGCTAAGTGTTGAGGGAAACAAATACATATTCATATCTTTGTTCTCTCATTTATATAGTAGATTATTTATTTTCATGGATTTATTGAGATTTTAAAAAATGACAGTATAGTTCTTTTAAAACAATGATTCTATGTAGCACCATCTGAAATTATGATGCATATGCCAACTCGCTAAAATCTGAAAACTTCTTGAGAAGTTAGCATGTGATCTGCTATGTTACATATGCTGCTAGAGGAAATTCATAAAAATGAGAATTATATTTTTACAAGGGCTCTCAGAAATCATCATCTTCTAGATTCTGTCGTCCTTCTCTTTCATCTTCCTTTGCCACTTTCTAGATGAGAAAACCGAGACTGATGGAGGGTAAACAAGCTGTCTTGGATGAGTTACTTGGGCATTCACACAGGTTTCTCAAGTCTACTCACGTACTCTTTCAAATACCACCTAAGAAAATTGACAGGTTCATCTCCAGCCCCACCAACAGCAATAACAGAGACATTGGTCTCATCTGTAACAATTAACATTTTCTGAATAACAATGATATGCAGGTACCCAGCATGGGGCTTTAATCGACAGGAAGAACTTCTGTACGGGAATTGCTCTATAAGAATCTGTCGTCATAGGATGGTCTTAATTTCTTGCCTAGAGAAAAGCCCTCCTACTTCATTAGGAGAAAGTAAATTCTCCTTACAAAGAACGAAAACGTCTTATCCACGTATAGATGAATATGTATCTGCCACTTGGTCTGACCTTATGGCACTCCAGGGGGGTCATGATCACTGCAAATAAATAATTATCAATGTAGAGTAAGTTTGCCTAACTAAAACTAATAACATCTAATGGCTTCCTGTCTTTCACAAGATTAAATATTCTCATTGTTGTTGAGCTATTTTATGTTTGATTCTCTATCACATATCTCATTTTCTTTAGTTCCTTTTAAGATAAATTGTTATTTATTATGGAAATACAAAATCTCTGTCCTTGGTATATTCACATTCACACATGTGATAGAATGGTAGGCTCTAGCAAAACTGAAACTTGCATTATTATTTATTTTTTAATTGTCTATTAAAATCCATTTGCTATATATTCCATTCTGCTAATAGTAGTCTTATGTAAGACTACTGTTAATAGCATTAATAGTAATTAACACTGCTACTATTAATTTAAATAGTTGAATGAGATATAAAATTAATTTACAATGATGTACATATAGCTAAAAAATTGGGGACACTTGTAATATCAAATGCAATCTTCTGTCTGAGAGCTCAAAACATAGTTTGTATTATTGACAAGGCCCTGCATTACAGTTCTAGAAGTTTTCTCAAAAGCAAGTTAAACTAGTCAATAGTATCACCAGTCCTTGGTGGCTCAGTGGTACAGAATCCACTTGCAGTGCAAGAGATGTGGGTTCAATCCCTGGCTTGGGAAGATTCCCTGGAGAAGGAAATGACAACCCACTCCGGTATTCTCACCTGGGAAATCCCATGGACAGAGGAGCCTGACAAGCTGCAGTCCATGGGGTTGGAAAGAGTCAGACGCAGCTGAGCGACAAAAACAAACAACCAATTTTGCGTATAAACCAACACAGGTTCCAAAGTCACCCCCAAAGCTGGGCTTGGGCAGAACAGAGCCAAAGAAGCATAGCAAAGGCTTCAAGAAGACGAGTTTATAAAACTCTATCCAAGCTCTCAAGTCATCTCCTGAGAGGCTCATGTGATGAGTGGACATAACACAGGAAGAACTTTGAAGACTAAACTAACATTTAAATCATTTTCTATTGAAAGCAAAACAGACCTTACATGCTAGACCTAACCAGGTGATTGCCTGCTAAAGGAATAAACAAAGAAATAGACAATCAACATTCTCCGTATAAATTTAACAGAACTCAAAGCCTCATAATATATTTGAAATATCCACAATACAATCCAAAGTGACTAATAACCAGAAAAACAATCAATTCTGAAGAGAAAAGACAGTTACAAATCCCATCGTGAGCTGACCCAGAAGTTGGAAATTATAGACAACGACTTTAAAACAGTCATTGTAACCATGATTCACAAGGCAAAAGTGACCACCCTTGAAGAAACTGAAAATTTGAAATTCTCAGCCGAGAGATAAAAGTTCTTTTTCAAAATGGAAATTTTGGTACCCCAAAATATAGTAGCTAAGATTTTAAAAATTTCCCAGGTGGATTCATGAACAAAATGGAGTTGAGAAAGGGAAAGGTCAGTGAATCTTGCAAATATAAATCAAAAGGAAGCTCAAGCAAAAGCAGGTTGGCTGGACCTCAGTTAAATAATCATTTGGTACCTAATATTAATGCATGCTGCCTCTGAACCAAATGTATAGACTCATCAAAGAAAATAGGACCATACTGTGTAATGGGGAGGAAACTTACAGTAGAGTGTAATAGCATTTCACTTCAAGCATAAGTCACTTTGAGACTGTAAAAAAGGGACAAAATCCTTTGAGTCTAAGTTTCTTCATCTTCCCTTCATAAATTGTTGTGAGGATTAAATAGAATAACCTACAGAAAAGTATTAAATTCAGTGAATTATATCTAGCATGAATAAAATAAAAGCTAATTCTCCTCTCAGTGTCTCGTCATGCACTGTATTTTGAAACATTGATAGTTCTAGTCTCAAGCTTGATTGAGATAATTAGCATTTAGAAGAGAACTTATTATGCATTTTCTCTAAAAATTATTTGACCATGCATTATTTTTTTTCTAATGGAAAAAATAGGAACATATAGAGATCAGACCTTGAGAAAAAATGGTCGAAAGATTTTCTACACTATGTGTCTGTAATAAGGCTACCAAAACTTTGTATTTCCATACTCTCAGATCCCTGGAATTGCTCTTACCTGGTTTGATCCTAGAATTTTGGTTTATCAGTTCAGTTCCATCATTCAGTGCTATCCGACTCTTTGCAACCCCATGGACTGCAAAACACCAGGCTTCCCTGTCTCTCACCAACTCCCGCAGTTTGCTCAAGTTCATGTCCATTAAGTCGGTGATACCATCAAACTATCTCATCCTCTGTCGTCCCCTTCTCTTTCTGCCTTCAATCTTTCCCTGCATCACGGTCTGTTCCAATTAATCAGTTCTTCACAGCAGATGGCCAAAGGATTGGAGTTTCAGCTTCAGCATCAGTCCTTCCAATGAATATTCAGGATCCTTTAAGATTGACTGGTTGGATCTCCTTGCAGTCCAAGGGACTCTCAAGAGTCTTCTCCAACACCACAGTTCAAAAGCATCAGTTCTTTGGTGCTCACCTTTCTTTATGGTCCAATTCTCACATCAATACATGGCTACTGAAAAAACCATAGCTTTGACGAGATGGACTTTTGTTGGCAAGTTAATGTTTCTCTGCTTTTTAATATGCTGTCTAGGTTGGTCATAGCTTTTCTTCCAAAGAGCAAGCATCTTTTAATTTCATGGCTGCAGTCACCATCTGCAGTGATTTTGGAGCCCAAGAAAATAAAGTCTGTCACTGTTTCCATTGTTTCCCCATCTATTTGCCATGAAGTGATGGGATCCAATGCCATGATCTTAGTTTTTTGAATGTTGAGTTTTAAGCCAGTTTTTTCACTCTCTTTCACTTTCCTCTTACCCCTATATTCAATAAAATGAAAATAAACTTTGTGTGAAATAAGTCTGTATTTATTTGAAAACTCTTACCTTTGGCATTTTTATTACCCCAAACCTAATATATTAATGCCTTCATAACTGAGTCATCTTAGAATTAGGGCTAAGAAAACATGTTTATCCTCATGAGTTAGTATGCTTCCTAACATGGACAATTCTCTTATCCATTTATTTTTCCTTTATAGCTCTGTAGTAAAAACTCAGTGCATATGCTCAAATGTGGAAGTTGTGCTCACCAAGAATTAATGTTTATTTCTTCTTTGAGTATAGTTCTTAGTACCTGCCTTTGAATTGCATTGATTTTCTTGTAACCTGTCAAGAACGCTTTCTGGAAGTAATACAGACCTTGAGTCCTGTGTGACATCTGTTGCTTCTCCAAAATGATTTTTGTGTTATATATTCTTTTTTATTCCCTCTTCATCTCTAGAGTATTCCCTGGTGGATAAATGGAAAGCAAACAGTACAGCTTCATTTTCCTTCCCTCCATGTAAGTCCCATCTTTGCCGTCATGTCCATACCTCCCCAACCCATGTATTTAATAGGGAAATGATGGTGAGATGGTTCCTATCTGAATAGATAGTGTATAAAGCCTCTGGATATGGGATAGTTCACTTTTACTATATTGTTTTACTATAGTAAACGTTTTCAGATGGCCACATGTTCCAGGGACTCAGCCAGATGCAAGGATACAAGGATAAATAAGACTATCTTATTGCCTGCAAGTTGCTCATGGAATGGTTTCTGGATAGAGACTAAAATTATAACAGCTTATGGTAAAACTTTATCGTGCCTACACTAGAGTGAGGCATGAGGTACTAGTGCACAGAATCATACATTTTTATATTGGTTTAAAACTTTGAATGAGAAGAAGTGAAGAAGTGAAGTCTCCCAGTTGTGTCTGACTCTGTGCCCCATGGACTGTAGCCTGCCAGGCTTCTCCATCCATTGGCTTTTCCTGGCAAGAATACTGGAGTGGATTGCCATTTCCTTCTCCAAGGGATTTTCTTGACCCAGGGATTGAACCCGGGTCTCCCGTATTACAGATAGACTCCTTAACCTCTGAGCCACCAGGGAGGTACAACTGAATGAGAGATATTGAGATATATGAAAAGGGTCAAAAGAACTTTCCTTGAGATATGAAAAATAGATCCACAGGGAATAAGATTTTGGATTTCTTAGAACTCTATATCATTGGGGAGACAAAAACACTTGTCTTTTGGTATTTCTGCTCTTAATATGTGTATGTGTGCATATATGTATATGTAATGCATGTATATGTAAAATACACACATATTTTAACCTAATTGCTTGTTCCCAAATTGGAATACATATCTTTCAATAATATTCAAAAGTTAATAAAAATGAAACCCAGTGTTGTTACTCTTAATTTTTATAACCACACAATAACATGTTTATATTATTCCCATTTTATAAAAGAACAATCAAGGGTAGAAAAGTTAAATGCCTTGTGCAAAATTATACCCTGTGGAAAGTCCCATGGACAGAGGAGCTTAGTAGGCTACAGTCCATGGGGTCGCAAAGAGTCGGACACGACTGAGCAACTTCACTTTTACTTTCCATGAAGGGTAAACCTAGAACTTGAACCCAGCTCCTTTGATTTGAAAAACTGTATTTTCAATGCTCTCTATTGCTGTCATTGCATCACTTTAGCTTTTGCCATAGTTTCCAAATCTTTTCAGAATAAAAAAAGTAGCACAAGTAATTAGAGCTACAAATTTCTGTATTATTCCACATCCCAGCATTTATCCAGATGCAAGGTAAATGAGGCAGATGGATTTTGGGACATTCTCTTTAAGGAACAGAGTCCTGCTTTTCCACCCCTCACCTCTATCCTGCAGACAAAATAATAAAGATGCTCACCCTTTAAAAAAATCTGTATTATTCCTAGTGAGTATACTAGTTTTCTCACTGGTCACTGCCCATTATGTCCAGCTATAGTTCTCAAATGCTTTATGTAATTGACAAAAAAAATAAGAAAGTGGTCTTTTATTACATAATGGGTTCTTTTTTCCTCTGGAAGGAGACAATGAGAAGTACGTTAAATTGGGTAGGATAAACACTCATATTTGACTGTGTAGTTTACTTATATGAAGAAAAAGAGCAGGTAAGAGCTACATTTTTAGTACCAAATAACCTGTCTTTTTAGGAATCATTGGACATTCTATCTCTTCAAATTTAAACACACTTGGAAGAATTTAGTCCCAGTTAAATGAAAGACGACTGCTGAAGTAGTGCAGTGAGAAGTGTTGATGTGTTTGGGCTAAATAGCTGTCGATGACATTTTGTGAATATCTTGTTTATGAATATGTTGATTAGAAAATACAAGGCTTGATCACCCCGCTGGGTCATCTGGTGAGGCAGGAGAGTAATTTACTTAGAGTTTCTTCTTAATGTTCCGTGCTATTTTTATTCTGGGCTTATCACCTTTTTCTCCTAGCAGACTAAGGAGATGTTCCATTCTACATGCTAATCGTAAACCTCCTCCCCCTCAACCTCCAAAGTCAGCCGATTTCTTTTATATCTTTCCTGCCAGCTGTAAGAGGGAGACAGACAAGATGAAGCCTTTCTCCTGTCAGACACTGACAGAGCAGAGAAATATAGACAGATGGATAACAGATAGTTGGGTTCTAAGTACCCTACAATTTATTGAGGCAAAAAGAGGAGAGTTGAGTGGCAAATTACCTACACTGTTCACAAACCAGCAGGCAGCCCTGTTTGCCAGCTATCCAAATTGTTTCTGGGTAATTTGGCACATTTCTACTTTGTTGTGCTATATCTAAAGGTATGACTTTGAGTTTTGAAAACCCCCTGTTGTGAAAGATCTGCCCTACAACAAGCAATGTGGTATTCATGAAAATACACACACTTTTGTTTGATCATTACCAAAACAAGGTTTAAGGTATGATCTTTTAAAGTAGTAAAAGAAAAAAACAATTTATCTTATTGTAGAGATACTATTTATAGAGCTTTCCTTTTCCTTTTGAAACCTCCCTTTCTATAGCAATCACCAATCTTGGAATTTTGAATTTAATGATGATCTTGATGGATTTCAAATGTGGAAGTTACTTTTCAAATCCATATTCTTTTTTTTACCCTGCAGCAGACTTGAATGAAAATCACACATAACATAGACCTGTGCATTACATGTCTAGTCTCACATCATCTCTCTGTGATGTCTCACAGAAAGAGTTTCACAAGATACTTTGGGAAAGAAAGGAGACAGTGGTGAGGAAATCTGGAGTCAAAATTAGTACAGGAAAAACAATGTTAAGCAGATATTTATACCGTAGGATTTTGTAGAGTCTATTACATATTGCATTGTTGTTGTTTTGTTGCTAAGTCATGTCCTTATTTAAATGCAGAGACATTTCTTCGCCAACAAAGGTCCATATAGTCAAAGCTGTGGTTTTTCCAGCAGTCATGTATGGATGTCAGAACTGAACCATCAAGAAGACTGAGCACCAAAGAATTAATGCCTTTGAACTGTGGTGTTGGAGAAGACTCTTGAGAGTCTCTTGGACTGCAAGGAAATCAAAGCAGTTAATCCTAAGGGAAATCAACGCTGACTGTTCACTGCGACTCTGTTACTGAAACTGAATCTTCAATACTTTGGCCGCCAGATGCAAAGAGCCAACTTATTTGAAAAGATCCTGATGCTGGGAAAGATCGAAGGCAAAAGGAGAAGAGGGCTGTCAGAAGATGAGATGGTTAGATAGCATCACCAACTCAATGATCATAAATTAGAGCAAATGCTGGGAGACAGTGAAAGACAAGGGGAGCCTGGAGTGTTGCAGTCCATGGGGGCACTAAGAATCAGACATCGTTTAGTGGCTGAACAACAACAAATTATATATTATTGCTTATCATGAAGGGAAAGTGGTAAATCACTTTTCTCAGGACACTATTCATTTTATCACATGCTGTGATCACTGGAATACTCTTTGTTAAGGTTTTTGCTTTACTTTTTCTTTTTTTGGCTACACTGAATATAGGATCTTAGTTCCCTGATCAAAGATGGAAACTGTGACCCCTGCAGTGGAAGCACAGAGTCTTAACCAGTGGATCCCACGGGAGTCCCATGGAATGCCCTTTGAAATAAGTACGATAGAAAATAATGTCGCTCAGTCACCATAGCAATTTTGTCATATTTTTTCCCCCGAAAGGACAATTTTCTTACAGAGCTTTTGTGTTTACACTGAAAACATCACTCAAAGGATATTTTAAATTGGAAATATTATTGTTATCATTATTCTCATGATAGACATTTGAAACCAAATGCTTCTTTTTTTTTGTAGTTTCATATAATGTCTTTGTCTAACTTTAGTGTTAGAATAATGTTGGTCTCATAGGAGAAGTTAGGAAGTATACTTTCTGCTTCTTAAAACAATTTAGAAGAACTCACTCAGAATTAATAAGACATAGTTTTGATAGCCTACTAGATATCAAGTGGTATAATGAGCAGAAGCTATGGGCTTCCCCAGTGCCTCAGCAGTAAAGAATCCATCTGTAATGCAGGAGACGTGGAGGAGATGTGGGTTCAGTCCCTGGGTACAGAAGACCCCTCTGAAGAAGGAAATGGCAACCCACTCCAGTATTCTTGCCTGGAAAATTCCATGGGCAGAGGAGTCTGGCAGGCTACAGTCTACGACGTCACAAAAAGTCAGACACAGCTGAGCAGGCGCACACAGGAATGCAACAGTAAACAGCACAGAAGTGGTCGTCAGCTTCATCGAGTCTTCAGTTTAGGCAACACTTTATCACACTACCTGCCGACCTCCAAAGCATTACAGTGTAAAATGCCTCAAACTGAAATCATCATCTTTCCCAACCCCTACCCACTCCTTCCTTGCTGTTCTGCATTTTAATGAATGGCATCATCGTCTATAGAGCTACTGCAATCAGAAATCACCTTGACTTTCCATCCTCCTCACCTCCCACTGTCAGTCAATCATTAAGTCTCGTTAACTCTAACTCCTAAGTGTCTTTCAATTTCTGATCCATCCTTCAATCATCGCTGCCTCCATACTAGTACACCTTTATCCTCTCTTTGGAACACTTCTGTCATCTGTTGCCTTGTTCCCTTTCCCTCCTTCCCATTGGGCTTCTAATTCTAATCATGGTTATAGTCTGGTATTATTGTGTGTGTGTGTGTGTGTGTGTGTGTGCACGTGCGTGCTTGTGCCTGCACGTGTACATGTGCATGTGGGAGAGCACAGCAAATATGCAGTTATTCTGATTTTCAGTTGAAATCTCACTTTCTCAAAGGTGTAATACCTACACTTCACATTGACTTAGTTATTTTTATATCATGCTCATGTGTTACCTCAAATGTATTTTTTGGTAACATCTTTATACTTACCGTAAGTCGTTAGATACAAGTCTTTGTCAGTTATAAACACATTGAGGACAGAGGCCAGGTCCATCTTTGTCCACAACATAAGACTTGTATCTGACTTAGCTAGAAGTGGATAGAAGTATCTGCAAGTTATTTATTTATTCCATGGCATTGCTTTTGTTGCTTCTGCAGGGTGGAATGTCCACATCACTCTTTTCTATATGTACCTCCACTCCCAAATGATTCATTCTTCAAAATTCAGATCAAGTGCACTTCATGAGTGAATGATCCCATATTGCCAATGCCCCTAAGAATTAATCACCCCACAGAATACTTTTTCCTCTCTTTAGCATCCATAATAATATCGATCCACCTCCAACACACACACACACACACACACACACACACACACACACACACACAATGGTATCTGCTTTAAAGTAATTCCTTGAAGAGTACGTTGTGTAAAAGGATCTTTCAACAAGAACTTGTTGAACCAAAATCAGTTTTGCTGATTCTGACTTTGTCCTGTTATGCAGAAGGATCTTTCTTTGTGCTCCGGTCACACATATCCTACTGCCTAACTTGATGTCACCAAACAAAGAACCTAACACTTAAAATATCCAAGGAAATTATTTATTCATCCCACATCTGTGCCTCCTGAATCCTTTCCCTCTAATCAAATGGTACCACCACCCACTTTCTTAGATAGAAACTTTGACCGCACCTTTGGACCCTCACTTTCTTTCACTGTCGTTCCTCCTCCTAGCAAATCTAAAAGTAGATGCTGTTAGTCCTCTCCCCAAATGTAGAATTTAATATTTTCTCTACATCAAGTTCAGCTTGTTTTATTTAGGGCACCATCGTGTCTTCCCTGCTTCTGCAGAACAGTTTCCTAAAAGGTCCTCCTGAGTTTGCTTTCACTCTTCACCAATCCACTCACTGAATAGAGGAAATAAAATATTTTTAAAATATAAATGAGATCACACAAGTCAACTGCTTCAAAACTTTCAGTGGTTTGCTGTATCACAGAGAAGAAAAGTGTCTTACCTCAGTTCAAGACCCTGCATTCTATGATACATCGCAGCGTGTGACGCATTCTTTAGCCACCCCCACAGTCCTGTCTACCTCACTTCGTATCCTTCAGCTCCTGGCAGAGGTTGACCTTTTCCTGTCGTTGCTCCTGACACTCCTGCCTGAAATGCACCTTCTTTACTTTCCACATATGCAACAACTGGACTTCCTTCAGGGCTCTAGAAATGTCAGCTTTCCGGAACTGCTCTGACAGTGCTACCTGAAATAGCATACCTTGTTCTTTTTAATATCTAATATTTTTATTTCCCTTATAGCCATTAGTACAGTTTGTAATCTCTTTTTCCTTTACCACTTATTTGCTTGTGGCTTGGATTTACTCATGGGTGCAGGGGTGTGCGTGTGTGCTTAATCACTTCAGTTGTGTCCAACTCTGTGACCCTATGGACTGTAGTCCACCAGGCTTCTCTGTTCATGGGGTTCTACAAGCAAGAATACTGGAGTGGGTTGCCATGCCTTCCTTCAGGAGATCTTCCAGACCCAGGGATCCAACTCTGGGTCTCTTAGTCTCCTGTATTGGCAGGCAGCTTCTTTAAAACTGGTGCCACTGGGCTGTTATTTCTACAGTACATATATGAGGATTTTATGCTGAATGAATTAAGACATTTGAAATAATTAAGGACATCATATGCAACACAAGTAAAAAGATTATTAATAAAAAGATAAACCTAGCTATGAATACTGGTTTAGGAGCTTAATAGCCATACGACCTGGACAAATCATGTAAACATATGGAGCTATACGAGTAGTTTTCTTTCCTGTAGAACCAACATGGAGATTTCTTGTGACTTTTGAGATAGTATATATGAAGTATATATAGAAAAGTTTTCTATGCCTGCAGCAGGAGTTAAATATGTGCAACATTTTATTTAGTTTTCAGTAGTAAATAAGTAGTTGTAGTAATAATGTATATGTCTGCTCAGTTGCTCAATCATGCCTGACACTTTGTGACCCCATGGACTGTAGCCTGCCAGGCTCCTCTGTCCATGGGCTTTCCCAAGCAGAAATACTGGAGTGGGTTGCCATTTCCTTCTCCAGGGGATCTTCCTGACCCAGGGACCGAACCAACATCTCCTTCACTGGCAGGTCTTTACTACTGAGCCACCTGGGAACCTTTGCAATAATAGCAATACTATGTATATAGATATAATATTACAATGAGAAATATGAATATTAAGCCAAGGCTATGAAAATCAAGAAAAAGAATTATAGATTCTGTTTGTAAGAAAGAAAATACATTTCAGACTTTTAAATCTTAGATTATTTTTTTAAATCTTGCTTTAGGTTATAATTGTATAACTATATGCCTCAGTTCAGTTGCTCAGTCATGTCCAACTCTTTGCGACCCCATGGACTGCAGCACGCCAGGCCTTCCTGTAAACCACCAACTCCTGGAGCTTACTCAAACTCATGTCCATCCAGTCGGTGATGCCATCCAACCAGCTCATCCTCTGTCATCCCCTTCTGTCCTCACCTTCAATCTTTCCCAGCATCAGGATCTTTTCCAATTAGTTAGTTCTTCACATCAGGTAGCCAGAGTATTGGAGTTTCAGCTTCAGCATCAATCCTTCCATTGAATAGTCAGGACTGATTTCCTTTAGGGTGGACTGGTTGGATCTCCTTGCAGTCCAAGGGACTCTCAAGAGTCTTCTCCAACACCACAGTACAAAAGCATCAATTCTTCGGCGCTCAGCCTTCTTCACAGTCCAACTCTCACATCCATGCATGACTACTGGAAAAACCATAGCCTTGACTAGACGGACCTTAGTCAGCAAAGTAATGTCTCTGCTTTTGAATATACTTTCTAGGTTGGTCATAACTTTCCTTCCAAGGAGTAAGCGTCTTTTAATTTCATGGCTGCAGTCACCATCTGCAGTGATTTTGGAGCTCCCCAAAATGGGGTCTCTCACTGGTTCCATTGTATCCCCATCTATTTCCCATGAAGTGATGGGACCAGATATCATGATCTTAGTTTTCTGAATGTTGAGCTTTAAGCCAACTTTTTCACTCTCCTCTTTCATTTTCATCAAGAGGCTCATTAGTTCTTCTTCCCTTTCTGCCATAAGGGTGGTGTCATCTGCATATCTGAGGTTATTGATATTTCTCCCAGCAATCTTGATTCCAGCTTGTGCTTCATCCAGCCTGGCATTTCTCATGATGTACTCTGCATATAAGTTAAATAAGCAGGGTGACCATATGCAGCCTTGACGTACTCCTTTCCTGATTTGGAACCAGTCTGTTGTTCTATGTCCAGTTCCAACTGTTGCTGAAATCTGCATACAGATTTCTCAGGAGGAAGGTAAGGTGGTCTGGTATTCCCATCTCTTTCAGAATTTTCCATAGTTTATTGTGATCCACACAGTCAAAGGCTTTGGCATAGTCAATAAAGCAGAAGTAGATGTTTTTCTGGAACTCTCTTGCTTTTTTGATGATCCAGTGGATGTTGGCAAGTTAATCTCTGGTATTTGATATTTGCTTTTAAGAATAGTGAAAAGAAAGAGAGTTCAGACACATTGACTTAGTAGATTCTGCCATGATTTCTAATAAAAGGAATTCTGCTATGGTGGGAAATTAGGGAGCCCCAGTGGGTCAGCGGTAAAGAAAATACCTGCGAATGAAGGAGATGCAAGTTTGATCCCTGGGTCAAGTAGATCCCCTGGAGGAGGAAATGACAACCTGCTCCAGTATTCTTGCCTGGAGAATCCCAGGGAGAGAGGTGCCTGGAAGGCAGCAGTCTATGTGGTAGCAAAGAGTTGGACCTCAATGAGCTATTAGAGCATGCGTGCCCATGGTGGGAGGTTTGAGCTCTATAACTCTCTACCAACTTCCAGTTGTTTAAAGTGCACCCAAGCATCTCTGAAATATGGTAGGTAGTCAACAGTTCTGAAGATGTGTACCATAGTCTGTGTTAATTACATTTGGGATATTTCTCATGCTTCAAGCGGAATATTTTGACTACTTTTCTTTAAAATACTCACTTCAGGCCCACTGCACTATTTAGAAAATGTTGAAAACTTTCATTGTCTCTTTTATAGTCATTTCCTCATTTTCTAGCTAGCTTTTAACCTCCGTGCCATTTTGACATGGAGATTAAAAATTTCCTGCACCAATCATAAGATATGTGACCTTTTATGTCTGAAAAGAAAAGGATATAGAAAAAGATGATATCATCTGTGGGGAGAGTCTGTTCAACTCCAGAAAATATCTGTGTCTCATTTTTATTATGGAGCTTTGTTCCCAGACCATTTTTCCCCTGTGTATTTATGTCACGAAGATATTTGATTCAGTTTCATGTGTTTGTATGTCTCTTTCATTTCTAACAGGAAACATTAATAAGAAGGAAAGATTGGGAGTGAGATTTTGAGTTTGGTATATGAGAACTAGCACATGTATGGCATGCTTAGTTTGAAATGAAGAAGGTCAGGTGCATTAGATGGTTAGATAATTGAGTGATAGCAGCCTGAACCTTGAATTAATGTATCTTCAAGAGAAAAAAGAGCAATAGCATTTTCTGTAGCCTCTCTGCAGCTCATAGCCAGTTGCTATTGGCCTTTGCTGGTCAATTTGTTTGTGCAGTTATTTGTTTATGTAGCCGATTACAAATCTGTCGCTCGCGCTTTGCAATAAGTTTTCTGAATGCATGTGATCTTTAATGCATGATCCAGAAACCTGAAACATGTTTTTCTCCATATTTCTTTCTCAAATAGCAGAAGACAGCTATTGGCTTCATTCAGTGACTATGTTCAACTGCAGTTTTCTGGATCTGGCATGTGATAGGCAAAAACAGCATGAAAATAGGCTCTATTCGGGATTAGGTTTTGTTATCCTATTTGGTGATTAAAACTTCTAGGCCCCTGCGAAAATATTGATTAACCCCTGTGTCCTTCCAGTAAGCCTTCTAAATGCCCTGCAAGCTGACGGTTCCATATGGACTATGCTGTGCTCTGTAAGACTTCTCACATGTCATCACTGCTCTTCACTCTGTGACCAACCCATGCCGTGTGAATGACTATAGTATACCTGAAGTGAGGGACCATAAGTTAGAGGTTTAAAGTTAGTAGCCTTGCTTGGACTGGCTGCAATTCTTTTTGGAAATAAGGCACATATCCCGAAATTAGTTCAGGGGTTTTTTTTTCAGCTTTTTATTTTCTGTTGGAGTATATTTGGTTAACAATATTGTATTAGTTTCAGGTGTACAACCAACTGATTCAGTTACACATACATATACATGTGTCTGTTGTTTTTCAAATTCTTGTCCCAATTAAGTTGTTATGTAATATTGAACAGAGTTACTGGTGCTCTACAGTAGGTTCTTGTTGGTTATACATTTTAAATATAGCCATTAGGGAGTTTAGAATGGACATAATTTCAGTTTTTTAGTGGTTTAAACAAAATGTGGTTTTACATTTTCAATTACCACATAAGATTGGAGCCAGTTATTATTTTTGGAAATATTTTTTACCTATTCCTGGTTGTGTGTTGCTGTATAAGAGATTACTTGGAAACTCTGTGGCTAAACATAGGAGTCAATAAAATAAAGTAAAAATAATAATTTTTATTATCTAATAATCTGGGTCAGGAATTTGGGTGGAACTCATTTCAGTGAGTTTCTGTTCCAAATGATGTCAGTAGCTTTGCTTGTTGATATCCAGCTGACAAATGTACTGTTCGAGGGGATCTAAGAGGTGTCCTTTATATACATAGTGCTTTTTTTTTTTTTTCCATTCTTTTTTTTTTTTTAATTTTTATTTTTACTTTATTTTACTTTACAATACTGTATTGGTTTTGGCATACATTGACATGAATCCGCCACAGGTGTACATGAACTCCCAAACAGGAACCCCACCTCCCACCTCCCACCCCACGACATCCCTCCGGATCATCCCCGTGCACCAGCCCCAAGCATCCTGCATCCTGCATCGAACATAGACTGGCAATCCATTTCTTACATGATAGTATTGCAATGATACCTAAAGCCTGCGCTCAGCAAGGCCTATCCATCAGAAAGCCAATAAGTGGTATCTTCAGGGTAGCACACTCAGGCTTCCTATATGGCAGCTCAGAGATTCTCCAGTGTGGAAAGAGGTGCAGCAGAAGTTGAAGGCATCTCATAACTTAGCCTTGAAATCCTAAAATATCACTTTTGATCTGTTCTATTGGTCAAGAAAATCACCAAGGCCAATGTAAATTTGAGAAAGAATTGGACTCCAGCTCTCAGTTAGGGAGAAAGGGCAAAGAACTTGTGGTTATCCTTAATGTCTCACATTTCCTTACTTTGTTTTAGTCTCAATATATATTGGGTGAGTTCTACCATGTAGCTATGTGTGCATGCTCCATCGTTTCTGACTCTTTGTGACTCCATGGACTGTAACCTGCCAGGCTCCTCTGTCCTTAGAATTTTCAGGCAAGATTACTAGAGTTGTTTGCCATTTACTCCTCGAGGGGGTCTTCCCAATCCAGGGATCAAACCCATGTCTCCTGTGTCTCCTGCATTGGAAGGTAGATTCTTTACCACTGAGCCACTTGGGAAGTTTCTACCATAATGTAGAATAATTAAGGTGACAGAATAGTACCATTGGGTCAACTAAAAACTGACCTTCAATATAATTTCTCCTTCATTCATTCATTCACTTATTAATTCATTCAACAAACAATTGACACCCCATCACATGCAGGCATTGTCCCAGGTGATGAGGAAATGGAGCTGAATCTCTCATTAAATTCTATCAAGGGGATGTAAAAAATTTACAGATACACTCTACTCCAAATAGTCATTGGCTGATTTATGCAGTCAATATTTACAGCAGCCCAATAAAGTGGATGTTTATAAGTCATGCTTATAAGTCAAATCAGAAAAATGAAGTTCATAGAAAAATCTTACTTAAGTTCACACAGCTCGTAATTTAAAAAATTATGTATATTGTGATGGATATCAATCAATTTGATTTTAGTAGCAAATAGATTATTTCCTTTTTATTAGAAAATACATTATTTCTGGAATAATTTAGAAAACACACTAAATCAGAAAATGGTATTAAAAGTCACAGATCTGTATTTCTACTGCTTAGATATGTCCAGTGTTATTACTTGAGGATATGCCTGTTTCTGTTCACCATTGTTATGAAACTATCCCCCAAACTTTGTGGCTTAAAATAACAACCATTTATTTGGCTCACTATTGTGTGGGTTGTTAATTTAAGCTGAGCTCCGCTGAGCTCTCCCTCCTGCTCTCTCTTGGTTTTACAAGCGTCTGTGTCCAGCTGTGAGTTAGCTGGCTAACTTTGCTTCTGAGTATTGGCTGGCTGATGGCTGGGAAGCCACAGGTCACTCACACATGGCCTCTCCTGCTACAGCAGGTTAGCCTGAGCTGGTTAACATGCCAATCACACGATTCAAAAAGAGGGGACAGAGGTGTGCGATGCCTCTTGAGGCTAGGACTGGCATATTAAAGTAAGTTACAAGACCAGCCCTGGTTAAAGGGAGGGGACATTAACTCCAACTCTTGACATAAAGAGATGTGAAGTTATATTTCAAAGGGCATGGGCTCAGAAAAGGATAAAGAATTGCGGCCACTTTTTTTCAGTTAAACTGGAACAACTCTTCCATGTTTCTACCCACCATGCAGGCCTTTCTAAGTAAACAGAAATACGAACATAAAGACACCAACATTTCATATGTGTTCAGACCCTCACTGTGTCTAACTCTTTGGACCCCATGGACTGTAGTCTGCCAGGCTCCTCTGTCCATGAAATTCTCCAGGAAAGAATACTGGAGTGGTTTGCCATGCCCTCCTCCAGGGTATCTTCCCAACCCAGGAATCTAACCAGTGTCTATTTCTCCGGCATCAATAGGCAGATTCTTTACTACTAGTGCCATTTGGGAAGAATAGTTATTAATGCCCTGCCCTCTGCTCACTTAATCATTTCCAACTCTTTTGTGACCCCATGGTCTGTAGCCTGCCAGACTCCTCTGTACATGGAATTCCCCAAGCAGGAATACTGGGGTGCATTGCCATTTCCTTCTCCATGAAAATACCCTAGGTGCCCCCAAAGGCCTCTTCTCCAATTGTGTTTTAAAACATGCCACCCCAGATTAGAACAAGGCATGAGAGATAGAAGTCAAAGCGTGTCTCCCTAGCTCTGAGGTGAAGTGAAAGCCACTCAGTCATGTCCAACTCTTTGTGACCCTATTGACTATAGCCCACCACACTCCTCTGTCCAGGCAAGAATATTGGAGTGGATTGTCATTCCCTTCTCCAGGAAATCTTCCTGACCTAGGGATCAAGCTCAGGTCTCCTGCATTGCAGGCAGCCTCTTTACTGTCTGAGCCATCATGGCATAGTGAGCTCTGAGGTACCTGGCTCTATATTACAGATATACTCTCAACAATGGCTTTGGTTAAAACCTAGTGCTACTCTTCTTGTGTCTGACAATAATCTGGAGACAAACTGGTTTTCTAAAGGGTTTCTGTAGACTGCTCCCTCTGTCTACAATAAATATTTCCATCCCTCTTGCAAAACTGAGCACCAAAGAATTGATGGTTTTTAGCTGTGGTGTTGGAGGAGACTCTTGAGAGTCCCTTGGACTGCAAGGAGATCCAACCAGTCCATCCTAAAGGAAATCAGTCCTGAATATTCATTGGAAGGACTGATGCTGAAGCTGAAACTCCAATACTTTGGCCACCTGATGCGAAGAACTGACCCATTTGAAAAGACCCTGATGCTGGGAAAGATTGAAAGCGTGAGGAGAAGGAGACGACAGAGGATGAGATGGCTGGATGGCATCATTGACTCAATGGACATGAGTTTGAGTAAACTCTGGGAGTTGGTGATGGACAGGGAGGCCTGGTGTGCTGCAGTCCATGGGGTCACAAAGAGTCGGACACAACTGAGCAACTGAACTGAACTTGCTATCTACATGGCTGCTCCTTATTTTCCTTTGTAACTGCCATATCCTTAGCGACTCAGTTATGAGTTTAATTGTATTCCCCAGAAAGTTATGTGAAAATCCTAACCTCTGTTACCATGAGTGTGACCTCATTTGGAAATAGATTTTTTTACAGATGTACTCAAGTTAAAATGAGATCTTTAGAGTGGGCCTTGGTTCAACTGGATTGATGGCTTTATAAGAAGGGGAAATTTAGACCCAAAGATCAACATGCACAGAGGAATGATGGAAGAGAATGTAGGGATATACGGGAGAAGATAATGGAGTAGGACAATGGAGAATGGCACCAGCAAGCCCAAGATTCCAAGAATTGACAGGAAGCACGAGAAGCTAAAAGAGGTAAGATAGAATTCCTCTGTACATCCTTCAGAGTGAACACGGCCCTGCCAACATACTGATTTCAGACTTCTAGCCCCTAGAGCGGTGAGAGAATACACTTTGGTTAAGTCACCTGGTCTATGTCTCTATGGTACAGCAGCTCTAGAAAACTGATCCAGACCCTCAGATCTCCATACTTGCTAACCCTCTTTCACTTTGCATTATCTTTTACTGAGCATTTTTTCCTTCAAGCCCTTATTACCTGAAAAATCTTCACATGCATGTGTCTGATTTTGTGTTTGCCATTTCTTTTTTCGGTCGTCAAGGCCCGTGTCTTCCATATTCACTCTTCTAGTCCCTGCCTGATATATGAGCAGCAGTTAGTGCCTTATTTGCTGTGAACATAAATGAAGATATCAGGCTGGGGGAGTCAAGGAAACAATACCTCCAAGTGGAGAATCAGGATGAAGAATGTCAAATGCTGACCCGGAATCAGAGGCAAAAGAGGCCATTGAATTTTGCAGTCGTGTGGAAGCAGTTGGCAACCTTTGGGCGAGCAGTTTCAGGAAAGTGGATGTGGCAGAAACCATGCCATACCCAACTAAACACTGAGTTGGCAATGAAGAATCACAGGACACAGGTGTAGTGTGCCCTTTGAAGAAAGCTGGCAGTGAGAAAAGGAAAAAGAGCAGGGGCTTGACTTTTCTTTGGATCTTTATCTAAATAAAATGGCAAGAGAATGTCCAAATATGAAAGGAGGTTTATAGTTTAGTAAGAATAATAGGAACTTTTCAGGGTTCTAGATTTGAGGAGAAAGTGTTAAGTGGAAGGAAAGAAGGGGCTGTTATGAAGCAAGGTCTTAAAACACATAGGAGAGATCAAAATCAGTAATAAGGAGTAGATGGCTTTGCCGTATCTTTTACTCGGGAATAAGAATAAAGCAAGATAATGAAGGAAACAGAGTGCCATAGAGGGTCATACTGAGTGGCTTGCATGTTGTTTTTGCTTCCTTTGGGGGCATATTTTATCTCCTTTACTTGATTATAAACATTTTCAGATACAGAATTTCCTCCGTACATACAAATCAGTGTAGAGAGGATATTTTAAGTGAAATACTCTTATCATAAGTCATATGTAGTTTATATTTCCTAGGAAGACTTTTGTTCTCAAGTTTATGCTCAACTTTAAATCTGTTAGATATTTTATTCCTGGAGAGGGATGGAAAAGTTATTTTCACTAAGTTTCTAATAACAGACCTGCTATTGATTGAGTGCCTATTTATGCCAGTCCTGGTCCTAAGGTTTTTAAATCGTTTGTCCCTGGAAATAATACAAATAGATATAGTTTGTACTTTTATAGAGATGGTGAAATTGAGGTTTAGAGAGATTACTTGTCTAAAAACCATAGAAAGAGATATAGAATTTACAAGGGCCTCTCAGCAGAGCTTCAAGCCTTAACCTTTGTGTTATTGCAAAAGTAGATACACAAAACAGTTGTCCTAAAGGTAATTCTAGCTGTTTGTTAAGGTGTATTTCTCAAGTTTAATTATCTGTTAAAAATACTGTTTACTCTAAGAGCAGTAATAATGTCATGTTTCTACTGACTTTCAAACGAGTTGATTATTGGTTTTGGGGTTTGTTCCACACTTTCCTATCTGTACTCCTGACAATTTCCTATTTCATTAACATTTTAAAAATAAGGAACCTACAATTTAACATAAATAAAATGATTAACAAAAGATAGTCTAAGCAATAAAATCTCCAATTTCGTTGTCTCTGGTATCTCTTCCAAATAAATGCTTGGCAATAGTGAATTTCTTTTAAAATAAATATTGATGCGTCCATTTGAAAACTAATAAAACCTAATGCCTTCCTCCATTGGTGGCAATAAAAATGAAGTGTGCATTGTTCAAGGTAGCCTTAATAGCTGACACTGAGACTGAGTCAGATTTTATAAGCATTTTGAATTATATTACTCAGCAATTATTGTTAGCATGGGCATTGGTATGTGCAATTATCCAATGCTTTAAATTATCTAAATCAATATGTAGGTAGTAAAAGCTTAGACTTATAACTTTAAAATGATATATGTGAACTCGTTTGACACAATGTTAATGTGTCTGTCCTATTTAGCCTATATTTATACCTTGTAAACCAGGTTAATTTAAAAGTTTAAGGTACAAGCTGCTGTAACATTATAAACTGAATGTTACCATTATAAGGAAAACAAGTAATGTTACAGACAAGAAAATGTGCTTTCTTTCCACTGTTGTCCCTAACATTGTTTTTCTTCCATAAATTGCAAGTCTTCAAAAAATTGCAGAGAGAAACTGTTTGCTCAGTCACCAGATAGTTAACTCAACTTCCCAGGTGGCACAGTGGTTAAGAATTCTGCCAAGGCAGGAGATACAGGTTCTATCTCTGGGTCAGGAATATTCCCTGGAATAGGAAATAGCAACCCACTCCAGTATTCTTGCCTGGAGAATTCCATGGACAGAGGAGCCTGGCAGGCTGCAGTCCATGGGGTTGCTAAGAGTCAGACGTGGCTGGGCATGAGCATGAGATAGTTAATCCACTGATTCTTTTCACATATTCCAAATTTGACCACTTTTTAATTCTTCTACTTTCTGTAGGCATACAAAGATTTTGCATACTTCATGTAAAACATTCCATATTCTGCTTTTAAGAAATATTTTTTGCATGGGTTTATAGTAGCACATTGAGGTCAATCAACATTGGGATTACACATATATCAAAGAAGAGACAGCTAATACTCGATTTAACAACTGTTAAGTGGTACTGGTGAGCAAGTTTTGAACTTAGGCCAAGAAGGATATGTATGTGCAACTATGAATTTTATCACATACAATGAAGTAAAATGACTTGGGTAATGAAGAAACAGCTCTAGGTTTAAATGTTTATACACTGAAATCTTAATATGCATTCAGTGCTAAAAAGGTCATTTCTGCATCGCCTCACATTGTCCATATGTGAAACTTGTTTTGTGATCAACAGGAGTTCCAGGTTTATTCATGCTGACAACTGACCTGCAGAGGGTAAATAGCTCTGTAAAGCATGTCTGGATTGAGAAGGACATTGAGAGGTTATCTTCCGTGTCTCTCTGCTTTCCAGCAAGGCCATACTTAAATCATCGGAATAACATGGACATCCTTTTATTAAAGCTTTTCAGCAAGAATATTTCTTAGCTCTCCTTATTTAACCATGTAATATTTAACAACACTCATCATCATCTTTCATTTTAATGTATTCCTCCACTCTCCTTGGTTCAATTTTGTATTAAAAAATCCATTTCCTAATTTTCCTTTCTACAGGAGAATATATCTATTATCTACATGTGATTTTTTTTTTCCCTCTTCCATCTTTCAACAGGATCAGGAGCCAGCTGAAATTAGAATTTAATTCTGCTTTCTTTAAACATTTTTTGAACCAAGCATTCCTTTTGTTCCAATTATTTCTTTCTCTAACGTTTCTCACACCCTTCTAGATGTTCAGAAAAGCTTTTATACCTGTCAAATCTTTTTCTTAATTTTGTTTCTAATGAACTTGCACGTGTGGACATTACTCCACCTTTTTCTTTTCTTTTCTCTTTTTGGTCTTGCCACTCAGCTTGTGGGATGTCAGTTCCCAAACAAGGGATTGAACCCGTGCTCCTGCAGTGGAAACATGGGGTCTTAATGGCTGGACGGCCAGGGAAGTCCCATTCCACTTTTTTCATGCCAGTATCTTCAGTTCTTTCCTGTCTTTGCCTGCCCAGTAAACACATGGAGCAAAACTCCAACTCTGCCCAGTATGCACATGGAGCAAAATTCCAACTCTGAACTCATCCCTGTTCAACTGCTTCAGGTCTAATACTGGACTGTGAGTGAGCTCTGTAAAAACTCTTGGTTTCCAACAGCACGATGACCCTCAATATTGCTTAGAAATTCTGTCTTTTCTCTAGTTCATTCTCTCCTGTTTTCTAAGGTAACTATTTCAAACCTTCTCGACTCTAAACATCACCTTTGCTAGGACCACTCTCCTTGTTATGCGTCAGTGACCTTGGCTTCTACTTCACAGAGGGAATAAAATCCTCACAAATCCTTTGAACTTGCTGTATCCCTCCTCCACAACTCTCTCCCCACCTCCACACACACATAAAAGCCTCCCCCACTACCCTCACCCCTCTCGTTAGCTAGAAGCTGTTCTCGTCTAAGGCTGGTTACCGCACGTCTGCATCTCATTGCTTCCCACAAGATAAATTTTCTCTTAATTGCGTGTTTCTTCAGTCTCTGTGGGTGCCATCCCATCACATTTTAATCATGTTCAAATGTTTCCATTTAATCAAAAGAACAATAATAAATCTCTTCCACCCATCTCCAGATCTGCCTCCTCTCCTTTCCTTCACTTGTAAGTGAAAGGAAAGTGAAGTCGCTCAGTCATGTCCGACTCTTTCTGACCCTGTGGACTATAACTTACCGGGCTCCTCCATTCATGGGATTTTTCAGGCAAGAATACTGGAGTGGGTGGCCATTTCCTTCTCCAGGAGGTCTTCCCAACCCAGGGATTGAACCTGGGTCTCCCACATTGTAGGCAGATGCTTTACCATCTGATGGTCAAGCATTTATAAGAGTTGCTTGCACTTGCTTTCTTTATTTCTCATCTGTCATTTATCAGCCAACTTGTATTGCTTGCCTTCATCTCCAGTTGAACCACTTGCTCACACATCACTAATAATTTGCTTGTGTGAAAATACAATGAATATGTTCATTTGGTGTTTTATTTGATTTCTCAAAACATTTCCCATGTGGAAATTGAAATGTGGACAATTCTTAAATTGAAACACCCTCATTCATCAGCTTCTTTAGCACCACCTATCTCTGATTTTTTTTAGGTACTAAACTGAAAACTTCCTTGAACGTTCTTTCTTAACCCACCAGTTAAATGTTGATGTCTGTAAGAATTCTACATACGTTTACATAGGATTGTTCTCACCTATTCTTATGGCTGTAATGAATGACTTTATATTTTCTATTCACTTTCAGATATATTTCTGCTCTTTCATGCACATATTCAGCTTACAAT
Organism: Oryx dammah; assembly: GCF_014754425.2. Lineage (NCBI taxonomy): Eukaryota > Metazoa > Chordata > Mammalia > Artiodactyla > Bovidae > Oryx > Oryx dammah. Next base: position 133,167,486 of record NW_024070186.1, on the reverse strand, counting down.
TCAATCTATTTACTTGAATATTCTTCAGATAGCGGTTCAGTGTCTGAGCTGGTCATTTCTAGCAAGTAATTTTCTTCGCTTATCATTCCCAAAATGAATGGTGCTACCAACATCCATTCGATTGCATAAATCATAAATATGTATGGCATAAATTCCTCAGTCACCAAATCCTATTGTTTTAATATCCTCAGCATTTACCTTATTCTAGGCCACAATTATTTCTTGCTTAGATGATGGTGGATTCATTCATTCTTCCCATTGATTCTCTAGGTCACAAGAAGTTTTTTTTTCCCTAATCTGATCATTTGCATCTTATTCTTTGCTATTGTTGTTGTTCAGTTGTTAAGTCATGTCTGACTCTCTGCAATCCCGTGAACTATAGAATGACAGGCTTCTCTGTCCTTCACCATCTCCCAGAGCTTGCTCAAACTCATGTCCATAGAGTCAGTGAGGCATCCAACCATCTCATCCTCTGTCATCCCCTTCTCCACCTGCCCTCAAACTTTCCCAGCATCAGGGTCTTTTCCAATGACTTGTCTCTTTGCATCAGTTGGCCAAAGTATTGGAGCTTCAGCTTCAACATCAGTCAATAACGCAGCACATTACCTAAAGTATTGATTGCTTTATTTTAATTCATAGAGTTTCGTATAGAAAACTTAAACATATCTGTGCTCAGTGACAATGCAGATATAATACAACATTGCATGATTTACACTCTAATCTTAAAGGTGTGTAGGCATGTTGATATATACATATACTTAGAATAAGCAAAATTTTGAATCAGATTTTGCTGTGACTTTCTAAAGAATAATATTTAATTATCAAGATAGCTGAAATAAAAGGATTAGTTTACCCACATTTGAGTTCAGTCTACTATTGGTGTGTTTTTCTTACTGAAGCAGGCCCACTGTTTAAAATTCCAAGTATTATATAGGTAACTTATTTTAATTCCATGGAAGAAGAGTAATTGAATTAGTCTAAAAGAGTTATGCCAAAGAATGTTCAAACTACCATACAATTGCATTCATCTCACAGGCTAGTAAAGTAATGCTCAAAATTCTCCAAGCCAGGCTTCAACAGTACATGAACTGTAAACTTCCAGATGTTCAAGCTGGATTTAGAAAAGGCAGAGGAACCAGAGATCAAATTGCCAACACCCAGTGGATCATTGAAAAAGCAAGAGAGTTCCAGAAAAACATCTATTTCTGCTTTATTGACTATGCCAAAGCTTTTGGCTGTGTGGATCACAACAAACTGTGGAAAATTCTTAAAGAGATGGGAATACCAGACCGTCTGACCTGTCTTTTCAGAAATCTGTATGCAGTTCAAGAAGCAACAGTTGGAACTGAACATGGAACAAGAGACTGGTTCCAAGTAGGGAAAGGAGTACATCAAGGCTGTATATTGTCACCCTGCTTATTTAACTTATATGCAGAATACATCATGAGAAACACTGGGCTCGATGAAGCACCAGCTGGAATCAAGATTTCTGGGAGAAATTTCAATAACCTCAGGTACATAGATGATACCACCCTTATGGCAGAAAGTGAAGAACTAAAAAAACCTCTTAATGAAAATGAAAGAGGAGAATGAAAAAGTTTGCTTAAAACTCAACATTCAGAAAACTAAGATCATGGCATCTTGTCATGCCACTTCATGGCAAATAGATGGGGAAACAATGGAAACAGTGAGAGATTTTATTGTTTGAGGGCTCCAAAATCACTGCAGTTGGTACCTGCAGCCATGAAATTAAAAGACACTTGCTCCTTGCAAGAAAAGCTATAACCAACCTAGACAGCATATTAAAAAGCAGAGGCATTACTTTGCCAACAAAAGTCTGTCTAGTCAAAGCTATGATTTTTCCAGTAGTCATGTATGGATGTGAGATTTGGACTATAAAGAAAGTTGAGTGCCAAAGAATTGATGCTTTTGAACTGTGGTGTTGGAGAAGACTCTTGAGAGTCCCTTGGTCTGCAAGGAGATCCAACCAGTCCATCTTAAAGGAAATCGGTCCTGACTAGTCATCAGAAGGACTGATGCTGAAACTCCAATATTTTGGCCACCTAATGTGAAGAACTGACTCCTTAGAGAAGATTGAAGATGCTGGGAAAGATTGAAGGCAAGAGGAGAAAGGGATGACAGAGAATGAGATTGTTGGATTGCATCACCAACTGGATGAAAATGAGTTTGAGTAAGCTCCAAGGAGTTGGTGATAGCCAGGGAGGCCTGGCATGCTGCAGTCCATGGGGTTGCAAAGAGGTGGGCACCACTGAGTGACAGAACTGAACTGATGAGCTTTTAGGGAGTTCCACTCACATCCCTGGCATATATTAACTTTCATGACATCATCAAGGCAGGCTTTGATATTCTGGCCCTCTAGTGGGGACCTGGAGCTGCTGGGGCTCTCCTGAGGATGTTTCTCTTTGCTGCTACTCTGGGTGATCTTATTTTCATCCCTCATGGGTGTTTATAGCCAAAAAAGTAAAAAAATTTCAAACAGGAGAAATAATGATGATGAAAACTACAATATCTTGATAATGCTGACTGATGATAAGATTGTCTATAATTGAATGGTATGTATTTACCAGGCACTATGCTAAGAATTTCACACCCATTATGTCAGTATGAAAATAGATATTATTATAATCCCTGACATATTATTAGCTATATTTTAGATGAGTGTCCTCTGGGGTAAAGTATGTGTGTTTATATATATACATAAACTAATACATATATATATAGAACTGTATGAAGTATATATCTATAATCCAAAAATTGCCACAGAACATTTTTATTTGGTCTGCTTTTAGTTATTAATTTTTCAGTGTGAATTGGGTATCCAAATCTCAAAGGGCTAGTCTAAGAAATGAAAAATGAGACAGCACACTCCAAATAATAATTTTCTCCTAAAATTCATGTTTCTACTGTGAGATTTCTCAAAGGTAAACTGTAATTCATTTAATATCTTATTCCTGTCTTTCTGCATGAAAAATGGCAAATGCTGTAAGGAAAAACTGACAAAACTCAAGCAGGTTTTGAAAACTCGAGATAATCCAATTATATATTAGACATGGAGGCCATTGCCATTTATCCTTGTCATCCTTATTTCCTAAGGGTCATGCAACCAGAAACCACCATTCTGAATAAATTGATATATGATATTAATAGCCAATTGGAGGAAACAATTTACTTCACTATAAATACTAACTAGATATTAAGTAAACAAATAATCTATTGTGACATAAAATGGTCTCCATGGTATTAATCTAATTTAGTGTGGATAAGTGATGGCTTGCAGCTCAGTGATGCCAGTACTTTAAACATGTCTTGGATGTCTCTGGTGCAAATTGAAATGTGACCTCAGCCAGTTGTTAAGTTGTTAGTTATGCTGACATGCCTAGCTGAGTGACAACATATCCTTCATCTTTCCAGGAGTAAAGATCCACTGACCTAATTAATCTCTCTGTAGATTTAGATCAAAAAATGGATATATTTTAGGTATAAAATAAAACTGTTATTACTGTTAGTATTTGGAGTTTTTCTAAGAAATGAAGTTATATTTTTCCATTTAATGCTCACAACATGTGTGCAAGTTGTGGTTATCTCTGTCTCACAGATGAGAAAATGGAGAGTCCGTGAAGTTAAGTAAATTCACCCAGGACATACAGCTCGTGACTGGCAGATACAGAATTTTCCTCTATACGACTCACTTCCAAGCAATTTTAAAGCAAGGATGTTTTGAAATCTGCTTGTTGCTCATATATGAATAATCGGTATGTCAGTTACCTTTGCAGGGGTAGGTAAAAAAAAAAAGTCTTAAGTATTTAGCAAGATAATACAAGTATCTTGATTTTACATGGGTTGGACATTGTAGTTTTGTAGTGTCCCACTCTTTATACTCTAAGTTCTGACAATTTCAACCAAATCTTTTTTTTTTTTTTTTTTAAGTTGCAGGATAATTGCTTAACAGTGTTGTGTTAGTTTCTGCTGTACAACAAAGTGATTTGGTTATATGTATACATATATTTCCTCCCTCTTAGCCCTCCCTCTCAGCTGCTCCCCATTTCCCACACCTCTAGGTCACCCCAGAGCACTGAGCTGAGCTCCCTGTGCTATATACCAGCTTCCCACTAGCTATTTGTCTTGCACATGGTTATGTCGATCCTTATCTCCCAGTTAATCCCACCCTCCCTGTCCCTGTCCACGCCTCCACACCCATTCTCTGTGTCTATGTCTCTATGCCTGTGCTAGAACTAGGTCTCCATTCCTGAATCACATTCTGCTCTTGTATGACTCAATACTTTTATATACACTATTCCCTCTGCTTTGAAGGCCCTTCCACCCTGTCACCTAGTATTTACATTCATACATCCGACTGTCTAATAAACCCCTATTCATCCTTCATACCTGTGTTAGTTTCCTATTGGTACCATAGCAGCGTAAACAGCAGAAGGCCACCATTGTTGACTCTGAAGTTAAAAGAAGGGGGCCCAAAGCCAAGGGACGGAGTCGCCTCTAGAAACAGGGAAATGCCCTTGGTTTATATAAGCAGCAAAAATACTGAGACATGATCTCGGGACCATGAGAAATGAAATTCAACCATCAGTCTGAGTGAGCTCCAATGAAACATCATTTGCTAACAGCTTGATCTTAGCCCTATGAGCCCTTTATAAGATTTCTGACCTACGGAACTGTGACATAATAATCATGTATTTTTGAGTTTATGGTGACACTATTTATGATAAATTTGTACGACACTGAATGTACAAATGAACAATAGCCAGATCACATATAAAAACAGAGAGCTGACCTTCAACCTCTGTAGCAACCAGTCCAGGAGGTGAAACCACCACCTGTATAACAATGGACCCCAAGGCATCAGAACTTGCCCAACCAGCTTCACTATTTGCCCCATTTTTTAACTTAAGACAAGCCAGAGAAAGCCAAATATGCTTTCCATATTTGCTTTCCATAACCAAACACATAGACTCCCTTGCTTCTAATTAGCCTTCTTCCAGTTTCCCCATGATAGCAGCCTGCAATCAAGGTACTCTTTAAGCTTTCTCTCTCTCTTTTTTAAGCTGTAAGCTTGTATAGAATTGTTCCTCGAATCGGTTCTGTGGATACCAAAATCCAGAGATGCCCATTTCTCTTATAAGAAAGTGAAGTTGCTCAGTAGTGTCTGACTCTTTGCGACCCCATGGACTGTAGCCTACCAGGCTCCTCAGTCCATGGGATTTTCCAGGCAAGAGTACTGGAGTGGGTTGCCATTTCCTTCTCCAGGGGATCTTCTCAACCCAGGGATCAAACCCAGGTCTCCTGCTTTACCGTCTGAGCTACCAGGGAAGCCCTTCTCTTATATAAAATGGTTTAACTGTCTCCATATAACCTATTTGTATTATCACATATACTTTAAATCATCTCTAGATTACTTATAATACCTAATACAATGTAAATACTATGTAAATCATTGCCTGTGTAATGCAAATTCAAGATTTGCTTTGGGGGAACTTTCTGGATTTTTTTTTTTTTTTTGGTCCCCAAATGCTTTTTATTTGAGGTTGATTGAATCTGCAGATGCAGAATGCATCAGTTTAGTTCAGTTGCTCAGTTGTGTCTGACTCTTTGTGACCTCATGGACTATAGTATGCCAGGCTTCCCTGTCCATCACCAACTCCCAGAGCTTGCTCAAACTCACGTCCATCTAGTTGGTGATACCATCCAACCATCTCATCCTCTGTCATCCCCTTCTCCTCCTGCCTTCAATCTTTCCCAGCATCAGGGTTTTTTTTTCCAGTGAGTCACACCAGGTGTTCACATCAGTTCTTCACATCAGGTGGCCAAAGGATTGGAGTTTCAGTGTCAACATCAGTCCTTCCAATGAACACCCAGGACTGATCTCCTTTAGGATGGACTGGTTGGATCTCCTTGCAGCCCAAGGGACTCTCAAGAGTCTTCTCCAACACCACAGTTCAAAAGCATCAATTCTTTGGTGCTCAGCTTTCTTTATAGTCCTGCTCTCACATCCATACATGACCACTGGAAAAACCATAGCTTTGACTAGATGGACCTTAATCAGCAGAATCCACAGATATGGAGTAAGAGTCAGTTCTACTAAGAGTCAGTTTATGGTCCTAGAAAGAATCAGTTCCACCCCTTTGTACTCAGTGACATCTGACTTTTTTGTGAAGTCAAGGACTGTAACCTACCAGGCTTCTGTCTCCATAGGATTTCCCAGGCAAGAATACTGGATTGGGTTGCCATTTCCTTCTCCAGGGCATCTTCCCAACCCAGGGATCGAACCCAGGTCTCTTGCATTGTAGGCTGATTCTTAACCAACTGAGCCACCAGGGATGCCTTGTAAATACAATGCATATGGAGATATATGGAAAGAGTAACATGGAAACTTACATTACCATATGTGAAATAGCCAAAGGGAATTTGCTATATGGTTCAGGAAACTCAAACAGGGGCTCTATCAACCTAGAGGTCTGGGATGGGGCGGGGGATTGGTGGGAGGTCCGAAAGGTATATATGTATACCTATGGCTGATTAATGTTGAGATTTGACAGAAAATGACAAAATTCTGTAAAGCAATTTCCCTTCAATAAAAAAAATAAACTAAAAAAATACAATGAGAATGTTATGTAAATTATTGCCAGGGTGAAGCAAATTCAAGTTTTGCTTTTGGGGAACTTTCTAGAATTTTTTTCCTCCCCCATGCTTTCGATTGGAGGCTGCTTGAATCTGCAGATGTGGAACCGAGCCAACAACACTCACTTGCGTGCCTTCGGTTTTCTGACAAACAAAATTGATGGTGGCTGACTATCACATAGCAAGCTCTTAATATAAAGCCTTTGCTAGTTTTCATGTGTATGATTTTCTTTTATTTCTGCATCTGTCATGGGAGCAATAGAAGATTGATACACCCAGTATGGGGGCCAACTTGGACTACCTCAGTGGCTGGCCAGGATAGGGTCTGTGAACCAAACCTACAGCGGATTGCAGAGACGTGCTCACTAGGCATTTTAAGTATAGAATGTCCCCTTTGGAAACAAAGTAAAGGACAGATTTCAACAGAGATAGCGTGGGTTGCAAAAGGCACCACATTACCAAAGTGAGCTCACGCTTGGGTTCCCTCTTCATATTATGAATCGGTTATGACTGGGGCTACTTAGCTCCTATGAAATGTGGACAGCTTGGGGCCAGCCCCATGAGATAGATAGTAGACTTCTTACGAAACTAGCATGTGGGTTCTCGAGTCATTAATTGGAAAAATAAAAGAGATTTATTGATGTTTGTTGCTCAGGTTTGTGGAGCATGAAATCATGGCTACCTTTCATTTCCACTTTGAGCACTCTGTATGGTTTGAATTATTTATATTGAGCAGGCATTACTTTTATGATCAGAAAAAGAAAACAACACAAAGACATGCTAATTTTGCAAAACAAAGGAAAACAAAACCAAACCCCGAGGTCTATATTTTTTTTTCTTTTCTGAATTAGCCTTCGTGAAACAGGCATCTTCTCAATTATTTGTGAATATGAAAAGGACTAGTTCCTGAATATCCATACAATCTGCTGTGAATTTTCTCCCAATTTCCATTTTCTCTACTTAATTTTATGCAAGTGGATTGTAACCAACTTTAATTTCTTATTTAAAACATTGCCATTTCCAGTCTCAAAGGTATCTTTTCATTACCCTCAGGACTATCATATGCTGAACCACATTTCATTATATCTTAATTATTGTGCTCCTTCATTGAGAGAAGAAAGATTCACCTAAACGTGGAGTTTTAGAAATCATTAAGAAATACTTTCTATCTCAACTATCCCTGTACAAAAACAAAGTATGTTACTAATGGGCCATCATTCTTGAACTGTGTCCCTATGGCCGTTGCAAACAATTACCAGCAAAATGGCACTATGTTAATTCAAAGGTTGCAGTTACCCTCTTCAGAGCTGAGGTTACAGTTCTTTCCCATCTGTTAATTTCATATTATTAGAATTTAGATTTCTTGAGGAAACAGATGGCTATAAACTTTAACAGGTGTTTATGGTGTACTGCCTTAACTTGAAATGCTGAACAGGTACAGCTCGAAGTTTGCTGGGCTGCACAGGGAATTAGTACTTTAAATGATGTGTGGGCAGAGAATTAATTTGTTTTGAACTACCTGAAGAAAATTCAATATACTGTACACAGTGGTTCATGCTTACTTGACATGGTGCAATACAATGAGAAATGTCAAAAAAAAAAATTAAAGAAACCTTGAACTTTATTCTTCAAACCAGCCCACTACCTTTCCTTCTAATAAAATACCAAACAAGAAGATGATGCCAGGTACTGCAGTGGATGAAAGCGGAACAAATAGGGAAGCATTCATGCATCAGTGACTGTGCGTAGCACAGCTTATCTCTGCTCCCTTGAAATAAAAATAAAATGCAAATCAGCATTCCTATTCTGTACATCTTCACAAATATTTTATACATACATAATGTTGTACTTCGCTTGACAGTGTTCCATCTTCCATGAATGGAGGACTGTCTGTTGTTCTATAAATTCACACAATGGCAATAAAGACAGAAAAAGAGTAGAGAACAATATAATGCGTTTTCTGCAGAAATATAAATTCTTTAAATAAGCAAGGACTATAACTTTGCACATATATGAAATGAATATAAAAGTCTGAGCCATGATTATTATATGAATTTACTCAATCAACTCTTTAATAATACTTTTTACCTAAACCATACATTTTCCCAGAGTTGCCTAGTCTTGTCCATCACTCCAAAAGGTTTCAGACATTGACTGGTCAGCCCTGTAGGTAGGACTTTACTTCACTATTTTATTCCTAGCAGGTAGAACATTTCCAGACACATGTAATTGTTAAATAATTTTTATGGAATTTATTAAATGTGTCATAGAGACAAAGGGTCTACAGAAAACCAAATGCTTGTATTTTATAACTGGTGGTAAAACTGCAGAATAATTATTGAGACAGTTATACAACCAAAAGTCCTTTTCAGGCTGTGAGAATGAAAAGGGCACTGCTGATTTCTGCAGAATTACTGCTGTACAAGTATGCTCAAGAAAAGAAATGATGTGTCAGTAGTGATGGTGGAATAAACCAGCAGTGAAATTTATGAACAGAACAGTGCATTGCTATTGCTCTGCTTGTTCTGGAATCCATCGATGTCCTAGGTTAGTTATTCTGCCTGAAATCTACCAGATGACCTGCTGGTCTGCTTTCGCTGATCTTCCTTGGATTCTTTGGACTGTCAAACTGAAACTTTCAGCTCTCTCATGTTGTTGAAAAACTTTGGTAGCCATGCATGGTTCAGGAGTATACACTGGATCATGTCATTTCATCCTAAAATATAATTTGACTCTAGAATGGCCCTTAGAAATGACAAATCCTGACTCAAATGTGTGTCCTTTAAGGACGAAGGTCAGTAAAGAAAAACAATTTAAATGACTGTCTAAAAGAATTCTCCTAAATATCTTCCATCTATCCTTCCAGATACACTCTACTTTTTCTAAGTTACTTTGTACTCAGGGAGGTTGATTGATACTGACTCTATCCATGGGCATCCCTTTGAGTACCACCAAAATGTCAGAAAGAGAAGCCAGGGTACTTCCCTATTCCCTGGCTGGGAGGTTATCTTAGGCTGATGTTTTTCTTCCATAAAGATTATAGATCCTGGTTCTTGTAATTTGATCCCTCTTTTTGTCTCTTTAGTCCTAAATATAGTAAAGTGCTCTGCCATAGTGAACTATTCTTTATAGTTTTTCTACACAACAGCCTGCACTTTTGTAAACAGTGTCTTTATTAAACCCTCCTCAATTTACCCAATTTAAGTATATACAACCTATTTTCTGCCTGGACCCTGATTGATAGTCTTTAAATGATAACTAAAACATTTGAAAGTATTCAGAATTTTAAATTGCACCCATTTGTTACTTTAAGTTTCTTAAGTGATAGAAAATTGGAAGCAAGTGGGTAACAAATTCCTTTTACCTGCCTTTTTTTCTTTTCAGTCGAAAAATCCCCTTTACTTACAACTATTTTAAAGTTAAGTAACTACTTAGAATTGAGGAGAAAATAATAAAGCTGTTCTTTTGAGAAATGGAAGCTGTCAAGGCTTTATTACCAAGAGGAAGCACCGAAAGTAATCAAGGCTCTTTTGCAAAATGCGATGTGTACCTTGCTGTCAAACTCCATTAACTTACAGGTTTGAATTATAGTTCTATTTCACAAAATAGTATGATGGAATCAGACATAATATTAGAAGCTGAGAGTTCTGTTTAAAATTGCCTTTTCTTTGTTCTGGGGAAAAATAGAACATTCTGAAATATCTCCTTGTAATCAACTGTTAATAGCTAATTCAGTGGCCAGGTGCATTGAATTCTGCTCCTCTCAGAATAGAACACCTTGATATTCCAGAGGGAAAGTGTTTGCTGTCCTATTTGTGTGTAAGTGAGCTACAAGGTGAACTCCCTGTGAACCAACTGGTAAAGTGTTTTCTTTATGTGCCCCATAAATTGAGTATGTTTGTCCTCTATTGGTTACATATCACAATCCAGGTTCATCCCACACATATCCAATTAGGTGCCACAGCATCACATGTGGCAGGAGCATAGAAAAAAAGACGGAAAGATCTTGTCTAAAACTGTGTGTATTATTATGAGTTTGTTTTCTTGAAGGCTTTTTGCAAAAGATAGAGATAGACATTCTATAGATCAGTTTCAGTTCAGTTCAGTTCAGTCACTCAGTTGTGTCCGACTCTTTGCGACCCCATGAATTGCAGCATGCCAGGCCTCCCTGTCCATCACCATCTCCCGGAGTTCACTCAGACTCATGTCCTTCAAGTCCGTGATGCCATCCAGCCATCTCATCCTCGGTCGTCCCCTTCTTTTCCTGCCCCCAATCCCTCCCAGCATCAGAGTCTTTTCCAATGAGTCAACTCTTCGCATGAGGTGGCCAAAGTACTGGAGTTTCAGCTTTCGCATCATTCCTTCCAAAGAAATCCCAGGGCTGATCTCCTTCCGAATGGACTGGTTGGATCTCCTTGCAGTCCAAGGGACTCTCAAGAGTCTTCTCCAACACCACAGTTCAAAAGCATCAATTCTTCAGTGCTCAGCCTTCTTCACAGTCCAACTCTCACATCCATACATGACCACAGGAAAAACCATAGCCTTGACTAGACGGACCTTAGTCGGCAAAGTAAGGTCTCTGCTTTTGAATATGCTATCTAGGTTGGTCATAACTTTTCTTCCAAGGAGTAAGCGTCTTTTAATTAAGTATTTATTGGGTCAGTTAGCCAATTTTGAAAAATGTGAAAGGATATTTAAAATCTTTATTTGGAAATGTTGATGTGAAGTCACTATTAGATTTAGATGGCTTTGATAGAAACCTGAACAACTAATAAAATCAGTTATCCCCAAAAAAGCCCTCTCTCTCCTTACCTCCTAACCCACCCTGAGATGGGGATGATCCTAGTCTTCCTCTCCTAAGACTGTTATTGTTTACTTCACTTGTATCCCATGCTTATGCAATCCTGTAGACTTGTAGTCCACCAGGTTCCTCTGTCCATGGGATTTTCCAGCCAAGAATACTGGAACGGGTTACCATTTCCTTCTCCAGGGTCTCTTCCCAACCCAGGGATCAAACCCACATCTCTTATATCTCCTGCACTGGCAGACAGGTTCTTTACCACAGAGCTGCCAGGGAAGCCTACCTAGGACTATGATGAAAATTGAGATTGAGTCTTTAAAAAAATTTTTTTTGTGTGTGTGTTAGAGTATAATTGCTTTCCACTGTTGTTTCTGCTGTACAATGAAGTGAATTGGTTATATGTATACTTCAGTTCAGTTGCTCAGTTGTGTCCAACTCTTTGCAACCCCATGAACCGCAGTATGCCAGGCTTCCATGTACATCTCCAACTCCTGGAGTCCACCCAAACCCATGTCCATTGTGTTGGTGATGCCATCCAACCACCTCATCCTCTGGCATCACCTTCTCCTCTTGCTTTCAATCTTTCCCAGCATCAGGGTCTTTTCCAATCAGTCAGCTCTTCACATCAGGTGGCCAAAGTATTGGAGTTTCAGTTTCAACATCAGTCCCTCGAATGAACACCCAGGACTAATCTCCTTTAGGATGGACCGGTTGGATCTCCTTGCAGTCCAAGGGACTATAAAGAGTCTTTTCCAACACCACAGCTTAATAGCATCAATTCTTCAGTGCTCAGGTTTCTTTATAGTCCAACTCTCACATCCATAAATGAACTGGAAGAACCATAGCCTTGACTAGACGGACCTTTGTTGGCAAAGTAATGTCTCTGCTTTTTAATATACTGTCTAGGTTGGTCATAAGTTTCCTTCCAAGGAGTAAGAGTCTTTTAATTTCATGGCTGCAGTCACTATCTGCAGTGATTTCAGAGCCCAAGAAAATAAAGTCAGCCACTGTTTCCCCATCTCTTTCCATGAAGTGATGGGACCAGATGCCATGATCTTCATTTTCTGAATGCTGAGCTTTAAGCCAACTTCTTCACTCTCCTCTTTCACTTTCATTGAGAGGCTCTTTAGTTCTTCTTCCCTTTCTGCCATAAGGGTGGTGTCATCTGCATATCTGAGGTTATTGAGATTTCTCCCAGCAATCTTGATTCCAGCTTGTGTTTCTTCCAGCCCAGCATTTCTCCTGATGTACTCTGCATATAAGTTAAATAAGCAGGGTGACAATATATGGCCTTGACATACTCCTTTTCCTATTTGGAACCAGTCTGTTGTTCCATGGCCAGTTCTAACTGTTGCTTTCTGACCTGCATACAGGTTTCTCAGGAGGCAGGTCAGGTGGTCTGGTATTCCCATCTCTTTCAGAATTTTCCACAGTTTATTGTGATCCACATAGTCAAAGGCTTTGGCATAGTCAGTAAAGCAGAAATAGATGTTTTTCTGGAACTCCCTTGCTTTTTCCATGATCCAGCAGATGCTGGCAATTTGATCTCTGGTTCCTCTGCCTTTTCTAAAACCAGCTTGAACATCTGGAAGTTCACGGTTCATGTAATGCTGAAGCCTGGTTTGGAGAATTTTAAGCATCACTTTACTAGCGTGTGAGATGAGTGTGATTGTGCAGTAGTTTGAGCATTCTTTGGCATTGCCTTTCTTTGGGATTGGAATGAAAACTGACCTTTTCCAGTCCTGTGGCCACTGCTGAGTTTTCCAAATTTGCTGACATATTGAGTGCAGCACTTTCACAGCATTATCTTTTAGAATTTGAAATAGCTCAACTGGAATTCCATCGCCTCCACTAACTTTGTTTGTAGTGATGCTTCCTAAGGCCCACCTGACTTCACATTCCAGGATGTTTGGCTCTAGGTGAGTGAGAGTGATCGCACTTTAGTGATTACCTGGGTTGTGAAGATCTTTTTTGTACAGTACTTCTGTGTATTTTTGCCACCTCTTCTTAACATCTTCTGCTTCTGTTAGGTTCATATCATTTCTGTCTTTTATTGAGCCCATCTTTGCATGAAATTTTCCCTTGGTATCTCTAGTTTTCTTGAAGAGATCTCTAGTCTTTCCCATTCTATTGTTTTCCTCTATTTCTTTGCATTGATTGCTGAGGAAGGCTTTCTTATCTCTCCTTGCTCTTCTTTGGAACCCTGCATTCAAATGGGTATATCTTTCCTTTTCTCCTTTGCTTTTCACTTCTCTTCTTTTCACAGCCATTTGTAAGGCCTCCTCAGACAGCCATTTTGCTTTTTTGCATTTCTTTTTCTTGGGGATGGTCTTGCTGCCTGTCTCCTGTACAATGTCATTGACCTCCATCCATAGTTCATCAGGCACTCTGTCTATCAGATGTAGTCCCTTAAATCTATTCCTCATTTCTACTGTATAGTCATAAGGGATTTGATATAGGTCATATCTGAATGATCTAGTGGTTTCCCCCACTTTCTTCATTTTAAGTCTGAATTTGGTAATAAGGAGTTCATGATCTGATACTTAGAGTCTTACAGAGTTCTTCGTCCAGCACCTGGCACCCTTAGCTGTCGCTATCATTGTCTGCTGCTATATTCAACAGAAGTGCTGCTGCTTGCTCTTTCCAGTAGAAGTGGATTTGGTAAGAAAGATCAAGGCTAGGATGGAGGTGCAGAAAGGATGCTATGAGACCTTTAAAGAAGGGAAGGTTCAAGTGCTCAAGTAGTGCAGCCCAGGGGCACCTCCTGGGTCATGACTTATTCACACTGTTGCAGCTAAGGGGCAGAGGTGAGGAAGAACCACTCCATGCCCATGTCAGTTACAGCTCATCTGTAGGGAAGTGATTTAGCTTTTCTTAGATTCTATGTTTTTCACTTTCTGGCTTCTTCCTACATAATAATTTCATCAGGAAAAGTGCAGCTACACTAACACGAGCTCTCCCCAGGTTCAGGTATGCCCTCTCCACTCTTGGCCCCTTTGCACCTGGAGTATCACACCATCCCTGAAAAGTTGGTGATTCCCTGGCCACAGCTCTGAGGATATTTCCTTCATTAAGTTCTCCTGAAGTCCCTCCATGTGACAATGTCACCTGTCGTCTGACTGCTCACTGACTGAAAAGGGGAGCATTGTAGGATCAAGTACCGGGAACAAACCAGTATTGACGCTAACAGCCTTCTAGCCATGGCTGGGGGTAAACTTGCACTGCTCAGCTCTTTATTCATCTCCTCCTGATGCACCAAGGCAAGATCTGGAAGCAGGGATGTCAAAATAAAAGAAAGGCATAGCTCTTCCCCTTGTGTTCTTGGAGCCCAGTTATTGATCCATCTTTACAGAGTCTACCATCTCCCATAGCCTCCTAGAGTACAGAAGCCTTTTTGAAGGGTTACACAGGGGCAGTTTTCTTTGGCTAAATCACTGCTTTAAATGATTGTATAATAACTGTCCTCATTTACTATCTAGTCTCTGAATAATTTAATAACTTATCATTTGTCTATTTTTAAATTTAATTAATACCCATTCCTGCTTTTTTTGGTGTCTGCCATTTCTTGTCGCATTATATGGCTGATTTGAAGATTTCCATCTCTAATTAATGTATTAATTATCACAAGCTGTTTCTCACATTTGAATATGCAGAACTAAAAAGGCAGAAAGTTCCTTCATGATGCACTCTGGACTCCAAGAGGCATGCACTCAGTTCCTTGTGTGTCAGAGGGTTTAAGCCCTTTCTTTCGCTATTTGAGCAAATGTATAAGTCAGGTTTCCGCTCTTTCCTGGCCAGGCATTCACTGCCTGTTTCATTCTTGGTAGATATGCTTGATCTTGCTGAACCTTCCTTTTCTTATTTAGAAAAGGGAAACTCTAGATATCCCCACAGGATGTTAGAGTAGCATGTAGTAATGTGTATGTAAAGCACCTCTATCCATGGCTCTACAGACTAAGCATATGATTAATGTTACTCAACCCTGTTAAACATCAATATTAATTTGTAAAGTCAGTATAGATTCACAGCCTCAGAGCAACAGAAACCCAACATCTATGAAAAGAAAAACACTGTACATTTCTTTTTTTTTGCATTTCCTGAGAGCTTACTTTAATGTAAATTCTGGATATAACAACAGGCACTATTAATATGCAAGATAACTTGTTCTAATAATTCCTTTAATAATTAACTTTAGCTCACAAACTCTGCCAAATGCAGAGTTTGCACAGAAAATGAACAGTAAATTAGACAAGGCTTTAAGCCATTTTTATTTTAGGTAAGGAACATTATAATTATATAAGAGGGTAGGTAGCTAATATAAAGTCAAGAATGAAAATATTTTATCTCCTAGTATTGTTAAAATTATACACATATATACATACATAAAATATATAACTTTATATAACATACATATTATGTTTATAATTTTAAATGCTATAGTGCAGGTTTTTTCTTAATGTTAAATACTAATTATTTACAAATTCTTTCTAGTTTAACACTGAAAAAAAATGTATTCATAACATAACCTAGTTGACCTTGAAAATACAAGAGATAGTAGATGTAGATAGCTCAAGAACTTATGCCAATTTTAGTATTTTCTCTGTTGTGGTTTGTTGTATTAAAGGTATTAAGTATTCAAAAATAAGAAAAAAGCTTCCATTAATACTATTTAAAGTTGAATGTCATTTAAAAATATTATTCCTTTTTATTCAGGTAGCAAATATTTTTGGATATAGTATATGTGACAAATGTGTGAGATACCTGGAAAACAGGAATGGATTAGATGAAGATTCTACCCTCAAGGAGCTGGTGTCTAAAATGGTGAATTAGGCAATACATAAAGGGATTAAGTGTGGGTTTGTGCTATCATAGAATTGTCTGCAGGCACGCTGTGGACTGCCAAGGAGGAAGGGATGAGGTTTCTTATGTTTAACAGGTTAGGTTTTATTAAGAAGATGATTCTGGGGTCAGGTTTTAAAAATGAATAAAGTTCTCCGGTGATCATGATTAGAATAAAATTCATGGAGAAATTCACGCCTTGTAAAAGAAATTACCAATAATTTGCTTTGTGTTGGTTTTGGTGCACATCATCTGTTAGACATATAGTCACTAAATATTTTTCCAAATAAATTTTTGTACTTGAGTAACATCATTTTAAACTTCTCAGAAATATTCTAAATTCCCTTACATGTCCGCAGTATCAATGTTAGGTACTAGGTACCTAACTTTTGCCTCTTGCTCTCTTAATGCATATTTTGTTGTAAAATATATGTTTTTGTTCAAACTTTTTTTTAATACTATCAGGAAAAGTTGAGAAATATTTGAAAATGAACTTGGAAAACCAATACACAAGTGAATGCCTGTGTACTGTTTCAGAATATCAATACTCATTGTCTTTGAACTACTTCACTTTTAAATTGTTCAAAACAATGCAGATGACCTGGTCCATAGCCACACAAATGGAGGGTAGTTGATGTCCCCAAACTGGAAAAATCAATTTCTTACATATTTGTACATTTATTATGCTCTACTGAAGGACCTAAACATAAATGATACTTTGAAATCTTCTGAGTCAGTAGTAACTTCTTAGCCTTTCATTAATGAATGAGTTAAAAAAATCTTTGACCTGTTCATTTTATATTTGTATGAGAATTTTGATTTTAACATTTCTTGAAAACATCTTTTGACAGCACTTTCATTTGTAGTGATACGTTCTTGAGCAGTAATAGGGACCATTAGCATATACCTAGTACAAATATCAAACACCTTCTCTATCGCGGTATAGGATAGTTGAGGAAGAAAATACATTAATATTTACATATATAATATATAAATTTATATATATGGGTATTATATGTGTACATATACATATTGTGTATACTTATACCCATACACACACACATATATCAGTATCATATTGGTATTTACAAAATATGAAGAGTCTCTAAGGAAGAAGTGTCAAGGATATGTCAAAAAAGGATGACCTGTGCTTTTACTTGAAGAAAGTTCAGATCAAGTAACATTTTAAGCATAGGACATTATTCTTGCACAAAATATAATAAATACAGAAGTATGAAAAGGCATGGCATGTGTGTGAGTTAGTTCATAGCAGCTACGGATTAAACTGCAAGTGGACATGAGGGAGCAAAGCAGAAAAGTATTTAGTAATGATCCTGGAAAAAGTAGCCTAATGATAGATTGTGAAGATTGTACTCAAGAACTTAGAATTTATCCAATAGCAAAACAGAGCCATTCATGAGGTGACATGTTTCAGTTTGATTTTTTTAAATGAATCCAGCAAAGAATGGATTAGGTGGTTCAATATTGTGGTCAAAAACAGTCATTAGGGGCTAGAGCATTGTTGGTTGAGTTGATTGAACACTATTTGGTCTAGGCAAGCTCCAGCAGATGGTGAAGGACAGGGAAGCCTGGCATGCTGCAGTCCATGGGGTTGCAGAGTCAGACATGATGAATGATTCAAAAACAACAGCAATGGTACTGGGGATAAATGGTAGAGTCACAGCATGGATCATTAAAATAAAAAATATGGATATTTTCACATCAGAGAAATGATAAACAAAAAACTTTACCTTTTACTTTATGTAGACTTTGGATTTGATAATTACCACCAAATCAAAGTCAGTAAGATTGGTCTACTATGTATTAATATCTGACAAATACATAATACTAAATTATTTTGTGTTCATTTTGATGTTTTCAAGATAAGCAATTTTAAAAAATCATGTATATGAAATAAAAATTACAAAGCATCACATATTTCTAGAAATCTTACACTTTACCATTTTCTAACTGAATTGAGTTATTAAGCTGTCAATGTCTAATGTACTCATGAAGAAAAGCCCAAAAATTAATGAAGGCCCTAGTCATCTAACATAACAGTTATTATGCACAAACAATATTTTAAAATAATTGAGTCATAGTCGATATTTTTGCCTACCAGGCACAAATTATTTTCAAAAAGTTTTACAGCATCTTGGCTTAAAAAACCTAAAAATAGGTTACATTGTGCTTTTGATTACTAAGTGTAAGAAAATGAGGGACTCAAATCAATACCAAACTTGTTTTTAGACTGATTAAGAGCATCCTTTTGTGTGCTATATTTAAACACAGTTAATAAATATAAATACTGTTCAGACTGAAAATTCTTACCTAGGTTTCACTATCTATTTTCTTCATTTCAGAAAAAGAAGGACAAATTAAAAATAGCTTTATTTTCAGTAGGCAGCATGATTAATAACATAATTAATTGTTTATAAGGTGCCTAATTATGATATGACTTTTTAAACTTATTCTTTTCCTCCTAGGATTCAGTGTTCTGTTATTTATTTATGGTTTGTTGTTCGGTTGCTAAGTCATGACTCCATAGACTTTAGCATGCCAGGCGCCTCTGTCCTCCACTATCTCCCAGAGTTTGCTCAAGTTCATGTCCCTTGAGTTGGTGATACCGTCTAACCATCTCATCCTCTATCATCCTCTTTTCCTCCTTCCCTCAATCTTTCCCATCATCAGGTCTTTTCCAAAGAGTTGGCACTTCACATCAGGTGGACAAAGTGTTGGAGCTTCAGCTTCAGCATCAGTCCTTCCAATAAATACTTGGGGTTGATTTCCTTTAGGACTGACTCATGTGAGATACATTTTTACAGTTATTATATCTAATTTTGTGTGTAATTCTAAGTTTTATTATACTTTTGCTTGCACTTTTATATTCTTACTCAATACCTTTAGTTAGTATTCTTGGCACTTGCCAATGAGTAAATTAACTCAGAGAGGTTAAAGTATTTTAACCAACAAGTGAAAGTGAAAGTCACTCAGTCATGTCCAACACTCTGTGACCCCATGGGCTATACAGTCCATGGAATTCTCCAGGCCAGAATGCTGGAGTGTCTTTCTCTTCTCCAGGGGATCTTCCTATCCCAGGGATCAAACCCAGGTCTCCCGCACTGCAGGCAGATTCTTTACCAACTGAGCCATCAGGGAAGCAAAGGAGAAAAAGAAAAAAAAAAAAAGTATTCTGATGTCAACTTTAGTGCATCTCCTAATTCTCCAAAGTTATTTGTTTAGTAACTACATCCATACTCCTGTCAAACTCCATCACTCCTCTGAGACCCCACCAAGTTTTAGCCTTCTCTAGGGTGCCTCATGAGCCATAATTACCTCTGCAATTTATTTCCTTCTATAAAAGGGTCATTCCTTTGCCAAAGACACCATGAGTTCACAATTGCTGACTTAGAAGATTTTAGTTCAGTTCAGTTCAGTCGCTCAGTTGTGTCCGTCTCTGCAAATCCATGGACACCAGGCTTCCCAGTTCATCAGCAACTCCCAGAGCATATTCAAACCCATGTCCATTGAGTTGGTGATGCCATCTAACCATCTCATCCTCTGTTGTCCCCTTCTCCTCCTGCCTTCAATCTTTCCCAGCATCAGGGTCTCTTCCAATGAGTCAGTTCTTTGCATCAGGTGGCCAAAGAATTGAAGTTTCAGTTTCAGTATTAGTCCTTCCAATAAATATTCAGGACTGATTTCTTTAGGATGAACTCGTTGGATCTCCTTGCCATCCAAGGGACTGTCAGTAATCTCTAATACCATAGTTTGAAAGCATCAATTCTTTGGCACTCAGCTTTCTTTATAACCCAACTCTCACATCTTTACATGACTACTGGAAAAACCATAGCTTTGACTAGATGGACTTTTGTTGGCAAAGTAATGTCTCTGCTTTTTAATATGCTGTCTAGGTTGGTCATAGCTTTTCTTGCAAGGAGTAAGCGTCTTTTAATTTCATGACTGCAGTCACCATCTCCAGTGACTTTGGAGCCCCTCAAAATAAAATCTATCACTGTTTCCATTATTTCCCCATGCATTTGCCATAAAGTGATGGGACCAGATGCCATGATCTTAGTTTTCTGAATGTTGAGCTTTAAGCCAACTTTTTCACTCTCCTCTTTCAGTTTCATCAAGAGGCTCTTTAGTTCTTCACTTTCTGCCATTAGGGTGGTGTCATCTGCATATCTGAGGTTATTGATATTTCTCCCAGCAATCTTGATTTCAGCATGTGCTTTATCCAGCCTGGCATTTTACATAATGTACTCTGCATATAAGTTAAATAAGCAGGGTGATGATATACAGCCTTGATGTACTCCTTTCCTGATTTGGAACCAGTCTGTTGGTCCAAATTTAAAAGATTTCACTCATAACTATATACATACGTGTGAATAGTTAACCATCCTTTTAGTCTTTAAAGGGCATTTGATTCGATTTCCTTGGTGGCTCACATGGTCAAGAATCCACCTGCAATGTAGGAGAACAGGTTGTGATCCCTGGGTCAGGAAAGATCCCAGTGGAGAAGGGAATGAATACCCACTCCAGTATTCTTGCCTGGAGAATTCCATAGACAGAGGAGCTTGGTGGGCTATATAGTTGACGGGGTCACAAAGGGTTGGATATGACTGTGTGACTAACACTTTCACTGACTGTAAATAAAAAATCTTGTTCAGCTAAAGAAAGCATGGAAATACCCTTAGAAGATGTAGATACTAGATGATGGTATTTTATGACAAAAAGACACTTTTAGGGATTTTTACTATTTTAGGATTAAAACGATAACTTTTAGTGATGATAAATAGGAAGCAGTCACATCAAAATTAAAACTAATTTAATTAACAATTTTAATAAGTTAAACAGTGAATCCCCCATCACATTACATGCTCAGTCACTCAGTTGTGTCCGACTCTTTGCAACCCTATGGACTGTAGCCTGCCAGGGTCCTCTGTCCATGGAATTCTCCAGGCAAGAATAGTGGAGTGAGTTGCCGTTTCCTTCTTCAGGGGATCTTCCTGACACAGTAATCAAACCCACATCTCCTGCTTTTGCAGGTGGATTCCTTACTGCTGAGCCACCTGGGAGGCCCCTCCACCACATTACAATAGGACAAAAACCAGTCACAATATGGATGCCATTTCACAGCTCAGTAGAAGGTGATCCAATGAAGGTGTGGTCATCTTTAAGGTACCAATAGAGAAATGTGGATGAAATGGTTAGAATTTCAGTGAATACAGAGTCCAGAGTTTTCTTAAGGGAGACCTTGTGCTGGCCATAGTATCCTTAAAGTAAACCTAAAAGTAAATGGAGAGTAAGAGAAGAGAGGGAAAAAAATTGGAAGAACTGGTCTAATATAATTTGAACTGAGTTTTTAATGAAGTAAGGTTAAGATAATTAGAAAGAGAGTTTGGAAAGATATTTTCACCCGTGGCGGATTCATGTCAATGTATGGCAAAACCAATACAGTATTGTAAAGTAAAATTTTTAAAAATTAATTAATTAATTAATAAAAAATAATAACTTTTTAAACAATATTATACTATGCTTTAGTATTTGTTTCAAACCTTATGTCACTGAAAGAAACCTGAAAATAATTCAACAGAAAAATTAGATGAAATAATTTTCCGAAAGATACTGCATTCTCTAGTCTGAGGAAAGTTGTCATTGTTGATTCACTTTTATATGCTATTTTTAAATAAAGCACTAAAGTGCTTTCATAATTTATAAAATAATGATTTGCTTGTATTTTTCCCTCATCACAGTGCTAAGCAAAAATGGTCATAAAAGTAGAAAAGCAATGGTCATAAAAGAAGAAAACCCACCTTTGGAATGTAAACTCCCAACCTTCCTATAGCTCAATTGTCCTCACCTTCAAATGCTGAAGCTTGCTCATCCAGCACATTCCTGTTCTTATCTCATGGGCTCAGCTACCAACCCCCTTCCTAATTCTAATCACACTCCTCAATCATCAGTACACATATTTCAATCATTCTGGCAATTTTACTGATTTGGCTTAATCACTAGGCTGATAATTAATGCAGTCTTATTTCCCTCTTCCCTGACCAGGAATGTCAAAATATTAACATCTGGCAATATTTTTTAGAGTCAATATTACACTTAATCTTAAAAAGATTAAAAGTCTATTACAAGAATAGCCTCTATTCTGTTTTGTAAATATTCTCATTTCCATCTAGCAGAAAGCAACCATCCTTCATAATACATCCATTTGTATAGCTATGATAAGTGTTTTTCCAAAGTTGTTTTGAGTGATTAATGAGAAATTGAGTGTCATTTATTCATTCAACAAATACTCATTAAGGATTCCTAATACAAACAGTCATGACTGGGCATTCCATAAAGACCATAAACTGTTAAATTTAAGTCAAATTTTCAATTACCTCTAAAAGTTTTAATATATTTCAAAGCAAAAGTAAAAATAATATGGTCCATTGCAAAATATATATATGTATATATATAAACTTTTTCTCTTAAAAGACAATGCTTTCTTGGCAAATTGAATTAAGTGATTTTCTTTCCTGCTCATTTTTAAAAACAATTTTTAGAGGAGTTTTATGGTTATATCATGGTTAAGAGGCATGTACATAGAGTTCCTGTATAACCCCTGCCCACATACATACATAGCCTCCTCTATTATCACCATCCTCCATCAAAGTGGTACATGTTTTACAACTGATGGACCTACATTAATACATTAAACCCCCCCAAAACCAACAGAGCTAACATAAGATCCTGCAGTCCTACTCCTAAGTATATATATAAGGAAAGCATAATTCAAAAAGATATATGCACCCCAATGTTGGCAGCAGCGTTATTTACAATAATTAAGACATGGAAGCAAACTAAGATAGATAAATGGATAAAGATGTGGGGTGTGTGTGTGTGTGTATACACACCCGTGTATATATAGTGGAATATTATTCAACCATAAAAAAGAATGTAAGAATGTCATTTCCAAAAACATGGATAGACCTAGAGATTTTCAGACTAAATGAAGTAAGCCAGAGAAAGTCAAATATATCATAGATATCATTTATATGAATCTAATAAAATAATAAAAATTAATTTATTTTTAAAAGAGAAATAAACTCACAGACATGGAAAACAAGCTTGGGGGTACCAAACAGGGAGGGGAGGGATAAATTAGGAGTTTGGGATTAACAGATTAACATATACATATTACTGTATATAAAATAGGCAATCAAAAAGAACCTACTATATAGCACAGGGCTGGAGAAGGAAATGACAGCCCACTCCAGTATTCTTGCCTGGAGAATCCCACGGACAGAGGAGCCTGACAGACCATCCTCCATAGCGTCACAGAGAGTTGACTGAAGCGATTAAGCACGCATATAGCATAGGAACTAAGCAGAGTGCCTCAGACGGTAAAGCGTCTGTCTACAATGCGGGAGACCCAGGTTCGACCTCTGGGTCAGGAAGATCCCCTGGAGAAGGAAATGGCAACCCACTCCAGTATTCTTGCCTGGACAATCCCATGGATAGAGGAGCCTGTTGGGCTGCAGTTCATGGGGTCGCAAAGAGTCGGACACGACTGAGTGACTTCACTTTCACTTTCATACTATAATGGAAGATAATGTAAACAAGGAATATATATCAATATACTGTATTTCAAAAAAAATTTTTTTTTTTCTCATTTTAAATTTATTTTTAGTTTTTCTTTTTTGTAAACAAATGATTGACGAAATAATGCAACACCTGAAATTCAAAAACATGGCGTGGTTTTGGCATTGCCCATTCTGTGGGTTTAGACAAATGTATACTGAGATGTGTCCATCATTTTGACATCCTGTAGAATATTTTCACTGCCCCTCCAAACCCTTTGCCCTACCTATTTATCCCCCTTTCCCTGCTCACTGTTATCTCTTATCTGAATTTAGACTTATGTTTGAAATAGAGTGTCAGAATACATTTTTTTTATCTTCAATTCAAATTCAAATACCAAAAGCTACCCATATGCAGAATACATAAATTCTAAGATTCTTTTCCAAATTCAAAATTCTACATTTATGGCAAATATGGGTCAAGTACAAGTTAGATATTTCTTCTAAACCTTGAAAATACGCTCAGAATTGCTTAAATGTAGAATTGAAGTGTATTTGTTCAAGAAAACCAACTTGAATTATTATTCAAAATAGAATTTTAAATGTAACCCCCTAAAATAAATAGCTCATCCTGAGCATGAAAGTTTGTAAAGCAAATTCAGCAAACTCAAGGTTTCTGAACAATAAAATAATACTAAGACATTCAGTGAAGCTGATCAAAATATTAATTATTTCTCTTTATAAAATGGATCTGAAATCTTTTTAGTATCAGATTCAGCAAATAATTATCACTAATATTAAGCATATATTTGAAGTTATTTAGGGATGGTGGAAATTTTTTTGCATGTAATATATTAGTTTTAAACAAATAATGGAATAATTTTAGCACTATGTAAGTTTTTGGGTCCCGCAGAGTGTGTGTGTGTGTATGTGTGTGTGTGTGTGTATTGCACTGTGAGCTGGTGTGGGCCCTGTATCTCAAGGGTGGTAGTGAAGGAATGGAGGTTTTGAGGTAGTAATTATCATGTATTTCTAAATACCTTTTACTCATCTGAAAATTCAGTGAGGAAAGCTAAATGTTTTCTAAATATATGACAATTGTAACAATTCTTTGTAAAGTTTGGGCCAGCTTTTAAAAAAATCAAGGACCATACGTCTCAGATCAGTTTATTATCTGAGTCCAAGTTCACCATAGACAAAGCAAAGGAGGCCCCTTTGTGTATGTGTGTGCTTAGTCCCTCAGTCATGTCTGACTCTTTGCGACCCCATGGACTCTAGCTCACCAGACTCCTCTGTCCATGGGATTCTCCAGGCAAGAATACTGGAGTGGGTTGCCATGCCCTCCTCCAGGGGATCGTCCCAACCCAGGGCTGGTTTACTTTTGATTCTTCTGTCTTCTTGTGCCTCCTTTGCTCTTATTTTTATTCAGTCATTTGCTCCTCTCTCGGGTAAATAAACCACTTGCCCTAGGTCTTGATAACTTTGAAAAGCAATCTGAGCTTAAAAATCAATTTAATGACATGTTTCTGTAGCATTAACGTCCTTTGCTTGTCTGCATTTGGCAGAGTTAAATAAGAAGACGATCCATTACAACACCTATAAAAATAAATGTGCTCACAGAAGGGCAAGCCTGTGAAAGTCCAGAAGGCTTTACTATCCATCTCAAGTCTAAACATCTCAGCATCTTGTCCTGACTTCACAGTCCTGAGAGAGTGAGGAGACCTGGGCATCAGTGCTCACCAGCAGTGCTATTTTCTCCTTAATTGGGAGTTCAATAATTTAGTTCACTACTTCACTAGAATGAATCTGGAATGATTTAGAGACTTGATTTCATAAACTATGATAATCTATTCCTCTTTCTGGAAGTAGGCACGGTGAATGTGAAGGTAATCAGAGACCTCTGCAGAATTCTAAGGCCTGGAAGCTACCAGCACACCACTGGTTGCCTGTCCTTGTCTCTGTTTCTCTTGTTGTGGTGAAATTAATATGAAAAATACTGACTATGAGAGTACAGGTGCTTAATTGTTATTTTTCAGTTGTTAAGTTGTGTCTAACTCTTTGAGACCCCAGGGACTGCAGCACACCAGGCTTCCCTGTCCTTCACTGTCTCCTAGATCTTGCTCAAACTCATGTCCATTGAGTCAGAGATGCCATCCAACCATCTCATCCTCTGTCGTCCCCTTCTCTTCCTACCCTCAATCTTTCCCAGCATCAGGGTCTTTTCCAGTGACTCAGCTCTTTGCATCAGATGGGCAAAGTATTGGAGCTTCAGCTCCCACATCAATCCTTCCAGTGAATATTCAGGGTTATTTTTCTTTAGAATTGACTAGTTTGATCTCCTTGCTGTGCAAGGGACACTCAGGAGTCTTCTCTAGGACCACAGTTCAAAGGCATAAATTCATATTACTTAAAAAAAGATTATGACCCATTTTCTAAGAAAATGAAAATGTCTGTATTTTTTAAAAAGGTGTCTGCTTCATTTTGATTATAATTTTGCTTTGTACATTCTGTGCACCTCAAACAAATCTCACAGTACTAATAAGATACTCTCAGGATAGATTTTTTTTCTTATGTAAAGATCAAAATTGACCTTATTTTTAATAATATTATTCATGATCATTCAGTTTTTAAAACTGAAATTTTTCTTGTGTAATTGTGGAAATAAGATTATTATTTTCAAGAACTGAACAGACCTAGTCCAAGGATAAAAGGAATCTCTCCTACTTTACTACCAAATAAATGTGTGATCTGCAGCATCAGCTCTATTTTAGAGCTTGTTCCACTTTAGAATCTCAGGCCCCACCCCAGACCTTCACTTTAACACATCCCCAGGTCATTCTCCTGCACATGAATATTTGAGAAGCACTGCTATAACAGTTCTTTGGAATACACACATAATGACTTTTTTGATGCCAGGCTGTTATTTTAACCTCCAAACCCCAGCCTAGATGGATTTTAGATTTTGTTTAAAGATATGATCTATCCTTTTGTTAATATGCTTTATATACCCCATACAAAAAAGTAGGAATTGTTTTGCTTCTAAAGAATACTTTGTATTTCTTTAAAGCATTGGCTAAGAATCTTGCATAAGGTCAGGACTTTATGTAGCAAAAATGCCACGGTAAATAGGACCTATGATTGAGCTTAAATTCTCAAATATATCCAAATTTCGGGGAAAATGTGCATGTAGAAAAAATGTGAAATATCAGATGATTATTTTGTGAATAATATTATTAGCCTATCAAAGAATTCCCAATAATATTCCTGTTTCATTTATAAAGATTCAATTTACATACAGATGCTGAAGCACAAATAAGGTAGCAAATTTGTTATATCAGCATCAATTTTTAGGGGTTATGACACCAAGAATGGTTCCATAAATAGACTACCCAGGGATAGTGCTGTGTCTTCCTCCAGGGTCAGCCTGAAGCTGGAGGTGTTTCTATGCATAGGTCATTAAATCCTAGGCACCTTAGGCACTCTTATTTTCATTTTTCTCAAAGATATTTATAATAATTTGAAAATAGTACATTACATATATTTCCATAGGAAGATAATCCATAATGTTTGTAGAAAATTATGAACTAAATACATTTAAATAAATATTTTATATTCTTGAAAGATTGGATGTTTATTCTTATATGCCTGTATTGGGTTTAGAAACCAGAAATTTATGTGTTTTGCAATATTTTAAGTATATCAGTGTCTTAGAAAATCTAAAGATTCCATTCTAAATCAATTTACTATTATGAAACTTTGAGAACTCTCACTCAGATTTTAATGCTGACTTACATAACACAATAACCATAAATGAATAAATGAATGTTGAACTTATTTTTTTTAATTAGAAAATATCTGATTATTTTTAAATATTCTAAATCTTTTTTCTTCAAACTAAAATTACTAAATGTTTCAGTTGACTTTGCATAAATATATAATTTCAAATGCAAATCATGGTAAAAGTAACACTATATTATTCTTTTGTGGTTATAAATATCAAAAGATTTAATTCATTTTCTTCCATTTAATCAATTACTCTCAATATGACTCAAATGAAAGGATTATATAAATGGTTTTATATATGTATCTTAAAATCAGAATTTTATATATGATTATTAATAAAAATCAGTAGGTGAAAATGAAATACACATGCAAATGCTATCTCTTTTAAAGCCATTCATTTTCTTTACATTCATATTAGGATTAACAGTTATTTTTTGTTTTGATTTTATCCTAACTTTACCTTATGAAAGAAGTAGGAGGTAGTGTAAGTTTCTAGAAGGTTTTTATTTCTGAATTATACTTAGAAGAACAACAACTAGAAATATCCATCAAAGGTATTCCTATGGTAACTTTAGCTTACAAACGTTAATGTAACTGATTGTCTGAAAAGAAGAGGGAATATCCCAACAGCACTGGTAGTTCTGTGTGCTGAGATATAAACAAGCCCATTTCTGTGACAGCATGTCAGAAGGCTCCAGCCTTAAGTGATCTCATGGCTGGATGGCAGATGGGCAAGGAGACCCCATGAGATGCTGCCCAACAACCACCACACCTTTCTCTACCAGAAGATTGAATCTTTTCCTATAAAGCAAATAGTGATGTTTTCAGGTGTCAGCTCTTCCAAATTCCCACCCTTCTGCCAATCTCCAGTTTATCTTGGTATCCACACATTCTTGCATCTTCCCCTCCAATCACTAGAAATGAGCCCCTTCTTCCTAATGGAGTCCAGGACACCTGGTGTCTCCATGCATTATCCCATAGGCTCGAAGACTCTTCCTATAACTACTCATTGTCTTGTGTTTTTCATTCTAAACATCTTTCCTTGACACAGCTCCCCCTTCTAACATCCCTATAGTGAAAGTATACTTGAGGTCATAAAGACCAAAAGTGAGCCATTAATTGTCAAATGAATGATTATTTCAGCTTGTCTCACTAGCACTCCCTGTTTTGTTTCATACTTGAGAGTCCCTTGGACTGCAGGAGATCCAACCAGTCCATTCTGAAGGAGATCAGTCCTGGGTGTTCTTTGGAGGGAATGATGTTAAAGCAGAAACTCCAGTACTTCGGCCACCTCATGTGAAGAGTTGACTCATTGGAAAAGACTCTGATGCTGGGAGGGATTGGAGGCAGGAGGAGAAGGGGACGACAGAGGATGAGATGGCTGGATGGCATCACTGACTCGATGGACGTGAATTTGAGTGAACTCTGGGAGCTGGTGATGGACAGGGAGGCCTGGCGTGCTGCGATTCATGAGGTCACAAAGAGTCGGACACGACTGAGCGACTGAAATGAACCAAACTGAACTGAACCAGTATCATCATCTACCCGCTTTGGACACTTTACATCTCTCTGTCCCAATTCTCCTCTGTAATGCTCTGTGTAACTGTGAATGTTTTTTCCATGACCCACTTCCTCTCACTTATTTTATACTTCTTTATGATCTCACCATTTTCTGCAGTATTAATTACTGCATTCAAAAGGAATTAACAACTGTGGATAACGTGATTTCAGGCTTCTATCCTCTGGAACTCAGAGTCAGTATATATCTGTTGTCTGAAGTTACCTATTTGGTGTTTTTTGTTGCTGTTGTTTTTATTATGATGACCCTGTAACATTAGTACACACCCTCCCCCCTCTATTGAGAATTTAGGTAATAATATGACATGGTCTTGTCAGCGACACACATAAAGGCCATTTATAATCATGTCTCATTTACCCTTTACTTTCCTTGATTACCTCCGTTTTTCTTCTCCTCCTTTATATACTATAAATATAATCCTGTGACTCTTTCTTAGTGTGCCCCTTTGCCTTCTTGCCCTTATGTGGTTTGGCAAACACTGTTCACTTTGTCTAAAACGCCCACTACCCCTTGCTTGAGAGGTAAACAGCTTTTTGTTCTACAAAAACCAGTTCAGATTTCATTTCTTCTTTGATGACTTCCTTGACCCCTTTTCTGCAATTGCCATCCATCTATAACTTTGTTTTCTCTCTCCTGCTTGTGCCCCTTATGAGATTGGAGTTTGGGAAGGTGCTTATCTCTACATCCTTCACTTCTAACTCAGTGAATGGCCTAGAGCAGTTAGTGACTTTCTTTCTCAATTTATTTATTTATTTATTTATTTTGAGCTTTGTTCCTTTTTTCACAAGATTGTTTCAGTGATTTGGAGTCTTTTGTGGCTCTATATACATTTAAGGATTATTTGTTCTAGTTCAGTGAAAAATGTCATAGTGAATTTTAATGGAGATTGAATTAATTCTGTATATTTCTTTGGGGATTATGGACATTTTATTTTATTTATTATTTTTTTTAAATTTAAGTTTATTTTAATTGGAGGCTAATTACTTTACAATATTGTATTGGTTTTGCCATACATCAACATGAATCCTCTATGGGTATACACGTGTTCCCCATCCTGAACCCCCCTCCCACCTCCCTCCCCGGACCATCCCTCTGGGTCATCCCAGTGCACCAGCCCCAAGCATCCTGTATCTTGCATCGAACCTGGACTGGCGATTCATTTCTTATATGATATTATACATGTTTCAATGCCATTCTCCCAAATTATCCCACCCTCTTCCTCTCCCACAGAGTCCAAAAGACTGTTCTATACTTTTGTGTATCTTTTGCTGTCTCGCATACAGGGTTATCATTACCATCTTTCTAAATTCCATATATATGCATTAGTATACTGTATTAGTGTTTTTATCTCTGGCTTACTTCACTCTGTATAATGGGCTCATTTGGGTATTTATGGGTTCAAGCAATCTGGTTTCAAGTCTAAGAAACAAGGATGAAGAAATCTTATGTATGAGGGGTTTGGCATTTAATAACAGGTTCAAGCTTATTATAAAGTATAAACAAGTATATAATATCATATTTGGTATTTAAGCAGTGGCAAGTAGTATAGCAGATTAAATCAAGACCAGTATTCCCTTTATGAGCAATCCTGAAATGTACTGGCTCAATAAAAGTACTCAGCAATTTTAATTTGTTGTTAGCTATTCTCTATGCAAGATTTAAAGAAAAGTAATTGTGAGTCTTCATTAATAAAATAGCTGTATATATTTAAGCTCTAACTTGCTCAATGTGGACGGCTAACATCATAAATATTTTATCCAACATCAATCCTGGTGATGAAAGCATCAGTCAGCCAGGTTGTGGTCTGAGCTTCAGCACGGAGTAATCAGCTTTAAGTACACCATTTTCAGAAGCACTACTAAGAACAACAGAGCTTTATGAAGTTTTAACTTTTTTTCAATTTTTATGGTAGAAAAATTCTCAAGAATTTTATATTTATTAGCATTTCAGGCATCCCCAGTATACTTGGCTCCTAAAGATTAGTAGACTTGAGAGTAAGAGGTTCAGAAGACCACAACTAAGGATATTTTGGGTACATCTTAGCCTATTCCAGATTCTAGAAATTTAATTTCCTGGAGGCAAGCTCAATGCAGATCAGCCAGTTTGATCCTTTCTGCAACAGTACCAATATATTTGGACTTGATGTTGTTTATAAGAGTAAGACATTTGTTTGAAATTTTTAACCTGGACAGGAGGATGTATTTATTAAATATAATTATTTCAGTGAGGGTGAACTTGATGCAAAATTGCAAACAGTGCATAATTTACAAATAAACACTATGGTCACATATCAGAAACAATTGTTGTATCTGAATCATTGCTTATTCAAAAGTCACATACAGATCACTTAAATAGTAACTTCAGTTGAATTGTGGATGCGGTTAACAATATATCAAGGCTGTGTAATGCTTCTTACATATTTCATGATCACAGACTTCCACTAGGCTTCTCCAGTACTGCCTGTCCCTCCCACTACTTTCGTCTTGTGAGTTCGCTTTTCCAGTTCTTCTGTAACTCTTTCAAACTTTCCACTCCCTTCCCCCACCCCCAGTATACAGCCCAGCCTTTTATTTCCAGAGAAAATAAATGGCACTATGTTCAGATACCATCTACCAAGTTGCCTAACCCACTCGTGTCTCTACTAATTGATCTTTTTCTATCTTTCTAAAGGAGTAACTGTCCTCTACCCTTTCCAAAGTGAAACTAAAAGCATTAGTCACTCAGTCATGTCCGGTCCTCTTGCCTGGAAAATCCCATGGGTGGAGGAGCCTGGTAGGCTGCAGCCCATGGGGTCTCGAAGAGTCGGACACGACTGAGCGACTTCACTTTCACTTTTCACTTTCATGCATTGGAGAAGGAAATGGCAACCCACTCCAGTGTTCTTGCCTGGAGAATCCCAGGAACGGCGGAGCCTGTGGGTGGCCATCTATGGGGTCGCACAGAGTCGGACACGACTGAAGTGACTTAGCAGCAGCAGCAGCAGGTCCTACTCTGTGACTCTGTGGACTGTAGCCCAGCAGACTTCTCTGTCCATGGATTCTCCAGGCAAAAATACTTGAGTGGGTTACCATTCCCTTTTCCAGGAGATCTTCCCGACCCAGGGATCAAGCCCAGTCTCCTGCCTTGCAGGCAGATTCTTCACCAACTGAGCCAACAGGGAATCCCCTACCCTTTAGAAGCCTTCTTCAAAATCTTGTGCCATAGACTACTAATCTCTCTCCAGTGAATTTAATTATATCTGCACTGTCGAATCCACTCATTCATTCTTTTATTATTTCATACATTCATTCAAAATTTATTTCTGCCTATTATTCTAATTGTTGACACATACAGAAGGGGTACAGCTGCCCTCACGAGAGCTCACAACCCACTGGGGACCCACTGGGATAGAATATTCACTGGATCCTTCCCATCAGCCATATGCTTTAGTCTCTCTTATTTAAAAATAAAATAATCCACACATCCATTCTTTGTCATCTGTATGGTGTCTTCTCTCTCTTCTCCAGTCCAAAGATAATCTTTTACTAAGTTGTTAAATTCATGCAGTTCATTCTCATTCCCCCACTGTGTAATGTTTAATTTTATGTGTCAAATTCATTGAGCTAAGGGATGCTCAGATGGTTGGTAAACCATCTTTCCTGGGTGTACCTGTGAAAGTGTTTCTGGCAATGATTTATATTTGAATCTATAGACTGAGTAAAGAAAACCACCTTCACCAGTGTAGGTGGGCATCATCTACTCTGTTGAAAACTTGAATAGACCAGAAAAGGCTGAGGAAGGGTTAATTTGCTCTCCTTGAGCTTGCAATTTACCTTTACTTGCTGCTGAACATTGCTGTTCCTCATTCTTGAGCCTTCAGGCTCAGATAAGGTTTTATACCATTGGTTCCTCTTGGTTCTCAGGCACTTAGGTTCAGACTGGAACTCCACCAGGGGTTTTCTTGAGTCTCTAGCTTACAGACCTCAGATCATGGGACTTCTCAGCTTGCATGAGACAATCCCTTATAAATCTCTCTCTTTCATATATATATATACATATATTTATATATATGATTTTGTTTCTCCATATAACTCTATTATATCCAGTTATTCTTCAACTTATTTCAACCCACTTTTTATCTTTATCACATTACACAGTATTTAGATTGGAACAAAAAAGTTTCTGCTTTGTAAACATTCAATCTTTTTAGACAACAACAACAGAAAGTTTCTCTGGCTCTTTTGCTTAGGGTCTTTTATACCTTACCAATCTCTTCTTATCAGTTTTTTGGTATTCCTAATTGTTTGATCTTGCTTTATCTTTTAAGTTGCATTTTCTCTGTGTATTTACTTACACCAGTGACCTAAATTCGTACCTTAAGCTGCTGACACCCAAGCCTTTTCTATTATAGCCAATCCTATAGGTAAAATTAAATACCTGATGCCTATAACTTGGATGGCATACAAATACCTCAAACTTATTCATTCAGTGTTCACTGCATCATCTTTCCCACCCACCTTTGTTTTTTCAGGAGTCTTCTTATTTAACTATAACTATCACCTCAGTCCACCTATTTTCTAATCCAGAAGTCCAAGAGTAACCTTAGAAATGCCTCTCATACTTACTTTCTACATAAAATCAGATATATCTAATCATTTCCTTATCTTCACTTTTTGTATTGCACCAATTGTGCAAGCCACCATTATAATGCCAAGGGATTAAAGGATATTAAATGTTCTCCCTGTATGCGTGTTTGACTTTCTTCATTTAGTTCTCCAGAGGGAATATGCCAGACTGATAAGTCGAATGAAAATATCTGATCGTATTATGCTCATAGTCAATACTCTTTGGACGCTTCCCATTGCTTACATTATCTTGACTGTATTTACTCAGCCTCAGGTCTCTTCTTGTGTCTGTCTCCTTTGTTGTGTACCAACTACATTGGTCCTTCCCCCATCCATGACTTTGCTCTCTGCTGAAAATTTTTTGGTCCATCTTCCCACTATTTATTTACAAAACTGCTCTCACTTTTAGTTCTAAGTTTTAGTCTTTGGCTGATACAATATTTTTGAGTGGCACTACCTACAGGCATTTGTCTATCTTCACCTTCTAAACTAGAGTCAGCCATCCTTCAAGCTCTCAAAACATGTGTCTTCATACCACAGGTTACATTTGCAATTGTTTAACTATAAATATGTTGCATTTTTAAATTTATCTTTTACAATATAAATTCTGAAAAAACAAATATTCTTGACCATTTTCTTATGAATACATGTGTCTATCATAGAGTTATGTGAAATGCTTGGTACATGATAAGTGCTCAAAATAAATTTATATTGACTAAGCAGAAATTAAAATGATGTTATTTGAAAAATATGTACTACAGACTTGATGAGAACTGAACTGTTCCTAATGCTGGAGGAATATATAATCTTCTGAAAATTTCTCAGTGAATTGTGATAGGTAGAAAGTTATATTTTTTAATGTGAAAATGATTTAAGCATTCTAAAGACAGTTTGCCATTCTCTAGTATCGGATTCATTGACTAAATGATTATTTATTAACAGAATAACTAAGATAAATTAATGAAATCTCTTTAGATGTAAAATAATTTTAGATATAAAAATGTTCTAGTAATGTTCTATTTTATCTTAGTGAATTATTTTTCATCTTCATAAACAACAAGAAGTAGCAATTTTCAGGTATTACTCATTAGGCCTATGTTATCAAGTATTTTAATTCCTATGTAAATAAGTCAGCATATTAGAATATTTTGAATATTCAGTGGCAGCAACCTTTGAACTCAACGACTATTATAGATTTTGTTTTTTTTAATCATATTAAAATATTTATTGCTGCTTTAATAATTGGAATTGCCTCTGGAGGTCTACAGTTGTGAAGCTATCATTTCCAGGGATATTTCAGCAGCCCCTTAATTCAGAATCTGTTATCTCAGGGGTCACAGTTCCTATAACTCCTTGCAAGGCAGAACGTAGGGTTAATAAGACAGCATGGGAGATCTTTCTGTCTTCTCTTTTCATCAGGAAGGCTCTATTTCTCAGAAAGCCTTGTATTTTTCTTTATCATTGAGATAACTTGTTCACACTGGCAAAGTCTACCTGCAAGAAGCTGAGCAACTGGAACAGAATCTAAGGCTTTTATAGTCTCTCTATATCAGGAAACATAAAGGAGAATGGGCTGGGAAATGCTATTAAGGGACATCCACAATTAGTCTTCCTATAGAAACATATTTATGTTCAAAATTTCAAAATATAAAAATCTGAATACAAAATATATAAAGTACCCATATTCTCACAACCCAGAAATAAACATTAGAAATTAATACATAGGTGCTTTGATGATGCTTTCTCTTATCTAGATGTGTTATATAGATCACTGTCATATTAGTCAGTAATTTATTTTATAGGCCATATATTATTCAATTTTACAGATACACAACCCCTTTAACTATTATCTAACTTATTACTCTATATGTTGCTTTTGTTATGCTTGCTTATTCAATTTTATATTTTCTTTACTAGTTTTGCCAGGAATCTATACATAACAGGAGATATTGATTTAAAAGGATGTGTACCATTAAAATGGGTTTCCCCAATGGGTCAGCAGCAAAGAGTCCACCTGCAATGCAGGAAATTCAGGAGACTCAGGATCAGTCCCGGGGTTGGGAAGATTCTCCTGGAGGAAAAAAGGCAACTGGCTCCAGTATTCTTGCCTGAACAATCCCATGGACAGAGTAGCCTGGCGGGTTATAGTCCACGAGGTTGCAAAAGAGTCAGACATGACTGAGTGACTAAGCACACAAGCACACACGTAGTAATATAGCTGAGCATTCCAGAATACCATGTACAAATATGTGTATTAATTACATTAAATGTGTATCTAAATATTAGTCTGAAATTACTGTTGAACAGTCTATTGAAGCTAAGTGTTTTTTGTTTTGTTTTGTTGCTAATATTCTGTCACCATGGATCTAGAGAATAGGGCTTGTCACTATCTAGAGGATTGAAAAGTAGGATCATCGATCTATGGAGAATTATTCTTAGGCCTGGAAACCTACTAGAATTTGCCCTGTTGAGTTTTAAACTTACTTGGGGTAAACAACCCCCCTTTTTTTCCTTCCATTATTCTTTTCTAGAATTGTAATATCTAACCAATTCATGTCTCTCAATTGTAATTTAGAAGTCAATAATTTCTTCCGGGCTTCCTATGTGGTGCTGGTTTGATCCCTGGGTCAGGAAAAGCCCCTGGAGAAGGAACTGCAAGGCACTCCATTATTCTCACTTGGTTAGTCCCTTGGACAGAGGAACTTGGCAAGCTACAGTCCATAGAGTCACGCTTGTCAGATATGACTGAAGTGACTTAGCATACAGCTACTTTCCAATTTCACAGGTCCACAAAGGGACAGGAAATTTTTTCTACATTAGATCACACCCAGAGTCACACACATACCTGACTCAGGTGATTTAGATTAGAGTTTGGGCTTAGAGTTGATGCTGGAATGGGTTAAGACTTTTGGAGATGTCAGGATGTCATGAAACCATTTTGCAGGTGGGCAGGACTTCACTTTTGAGGTGCAAAGAGTGGGTGGGCAGATTCATGTCCCCACAAGTTATGATGCCTCCTAACTCCCAATATCTGTGAATGTGACCTTATTTGGAAATGAATCATTGTCAATATAATCAAGTTAAAAGAGATCATACAGGATTACCAGGATGGGCCCTAATCCAGTGATCTGTGTCTTTACAAGAGAAAGGGAAGGGGAGGCAGATGGGTGTGCTGCTCCAGATTGCCAGTGACCACCAGAAGCTAGAAAAGGCACAAAAACATGCCTCCCTAGGGTTTTCAGCAGGTCTGTGGTCCTGTCAACACCCAGATTTCAGACTCCAGCTTCTATATCTCTGAGAGTATAAAATCCTGTTGTTGTAATCCACCCAATTTGTGGTAATTTGTTACGGCAGCCTTAGGAAACTAACAGATTTTTGTAGTCCATTAAAAGTTAGTATTGAACAAACTTTTTTTTTTTTATTGTAAAAAAAGTCAACGAAAGAGACATATGAAAATTTAAAGCAACCCTCAGGATATCTTTCTAAATTTGGAGCGTTTGAACTTGTAACTTTTTCAGTGTTTATAACTTGTCACATGTGTTTAGAGAGAAAATTCAAAAAATTAACATTGCCTTTCTTAACATCAAATCATGTATGAGGTATTTCATGGAACTCATTAGTATAGCTATTGGTGTTTATATTTTTAGGGCTATTAACTGAATTAGAGGTATTAAAAAGAATGGTGTGGTGAAATGTTGACAAGATCTGTATTAACTGAATAGCCAGTAAAAGTTTTTCATGGACTTGACACAGAGGATTTAAAAAGTGGAAGATGAAAGGGGAGAATAATGACATCAAGGACGGGACCACATTTTAGTTATAAGATGAATGGGCTGTACATTTCATACTATGTCAGTGAACATTAAGGAAATCAACCTAGTACAGTTAATTATCTACCTTATTTGATTAATGTTAACCACCAATTCAAATAATTCAGATTCTCAATTAATGTTTTTGTTCTAGTTAATTGGGATTCACTATTAATTAAGAATGGAACTAGAGAATTTATTTAATTTTATTTCTTTGCTCATATTTTAATATTCTTTTTTTCTAGGTATGTATTTATTTATTTATACTTTATATAGATAAAGTGTTTCAAGGTGTAAAAAACTGAAAACATGCATTGTGATAATTAATCCTATATACTCTTCTACATGTGAAAATATCTGCTTTGATGGTATATATAATTATGTCAGATTTTGTCCTTATCTTGAATTTTCTCATATAATCTCACCTTTTTCTATAAATAGGTACATCTAACTTGCAAAGTGAAATACATTTTGTGAGTCTATTTCTATATGCTGCTATATATAAAGATCATATATTAGCAAGGTATATGATACTTCAAAGGACAGAATCTTGGAGGTTCTTGCAAGTAATAGGTGAATTTGAATAGTGAATTTCAATACTTTCCTGTTCTCCTGTAAGTATAATCATTGCCTCCTTTGGAAGGAGAGCTGTTTCCCTCCGCCTGTGCTGTGCTGTATGCTGTGCTCAGTTGTGTCCAGTTTTTTTGTAACCCATGGACTGTAGCCCATCAGTCTTCTCTGTTCATGGAATTTCCCTCTGCCCACTTCTCTGTCAATTGCTGGAGCACTGGACCAAATACTGCTTCCCTGACCACTAGATCACTGGTTCTAAACTCAGGCTGCAGAGGAGAATTAATTGAAGACCTTTTGTAAAATAGGAATGTCATTGTGCAAGTAATCTGTTAGCAATTCTTCTGTTTCTTAATAACCTCTGAAAATCTTGCAAATGACAACACTAAGTGTAGATTTTATATTTGTGACTCTTGCTATAGAAGAGAGAACCATATTTCCTTCTTAAAACTGTTAGAAATTAGAGGTTAAATTTTTTTAAAGGAGAGAGATGCAAGATTAAAACTTCTCTGACTTATACTTGGTACTAACATTGACTAGATAAGTCCATAAGATATAGAAAATGACTAGATAATGTAAGATTTGATAGAGAAAATATACCCGTAGTGTATATATTTTTCCTCTATATACATCATTTTATGAAAGTTAAATTACCAAAGTCTAATTTCTTAGTTGTCATATACATTTGTTAATAGAATAGCACTTCAGTCATTTGAAATTGAATATGCTATTGTTCTTCTAAGGTTTATATAATTAATAATTAGAAAGCAGTAACATTTACAGCATTTTAAGTCTTTAAGTAGATGAATGATAGTGAAATTTAATTAATCATTTTAATTAAAGGAGCCATTAGTTGTACTTCTTTGAAGCAAATGAATTAAACCTCCTACACATAAATAATATAAATCTAAAATAATCATAAATTTTGATTTTAAAGTTATTTTTTTACTGAACTTGTTAAAGAGCATCTATGTTACCTAGAGTTCACTGGAACCTATCAATGAGCCCAGCTATAGTTGCCACCTGTTTTGTTTTTTGTCCTTCACATGTTTTATCTGAACATCACATTTAAAATCATTCAGTAGAAACTGAATTTGTACAAAGCAAATCCCAAGCAAGCTATATCACAGCATCCCTCCCATTGAAGATACATGTGTTGTTAATTTTTAAAATTTCACATTTTCCTGATGCCTGAAGATCTACTAAAACAGACTGTGAATGGCTCACCCAGGTGACCAGGGCACCAGTATGATGAGGCTGGTCCCTGCCACAAGGGCCCTTCAAGCCTCCCCTTGATTGTGACCTAGTGACATGCGAATGCACCAAGGACATCCCATTAAACCTTTACTTGTGTGCCCCACCCAGCACCTCCCTCACACCAGCTCCTGCCAAAAAATAAACAAACATTTGCTCACCACCTCTCATGCCCCTCCAGTGCCCGCTTGCCTGGTTGACTCAGTCCTCCGGTGCTCCTTCCATATGACCCCTTATATAGCGACTATACTTCCCTCTTCTAGGACCTATAATATAATAAAGTTCTTTCACTTTCGAACACCTGTCTATGATGTTACATTTGGCACAATATTGATCATCAAAACCTTCATTTTTAAGTAATATAATGGTTTCTCATAACACAGTATATGAAAAAAATTAACAGTATATGTAAACAACTTGATATGAATCTTGGATAAACTGAACATTTCACATGGCATATAGGAAGATCTGCTTCATTGACCATGCTAAAGCCTTTGACTGTGGGGGTTACAACAAGCTGTAGAAAATTCTTAAAGAGATGGGAATACCAGACTACCTTACCTACCTCTTTAGAAACCTGTATGCTGATCAAGAAGCAGCAGTTAGAACCAGACATGGAATAACAGACTGGTTCAACATCAGGCAGGGAGTATGCCAAGGCTGTATATCGTCACCCTGCCTATTTAACTTACATGAAGAGTACATCTTACAAAATACTGAGCTGGATGAAGCACAAGCTGGAATCAAGATTGCCAGAAGAAATATCAATCACCTCAGATATGCAGATGACACCACCCTAATGGCAGAAAGAAGAGAAACTAAAGAGTTTTCTTGATGAAAGTAAAAGAGGAGAGTGAAAAAACTGGCTTAAAACTCAACATTCAAAACAACTAAGATCATGGCATCCAGTCCCATCCATTCATGGCAAAAAGATGGGGAAAATATGGAAACAGTGACAGACTATTTTCTTGGCTCCAAAATCACTGTGGATAATGAATGGGGCCATGAAATTAAAAGACTCTTGCTCCTTGGGAGAAAACCTATAACAAACCTAGACAGCATATTAAAAAGCAGAGACATAACTTTGCTGACAAAAGTCCATAGAGTCAAAGCTATGGTTTTTCCAGTAGTCATATATGGATGTGAGGGTTTGACCATACTGATGTCTCTTTGCTGATAGACAAAGAATGCATGCTTTTGAACTGTGATGCTGGAAAAGAGCCTTGAGAGTCCACTGGACAACAAGGAGATCAAACCAGTTAATCGTAAAGGAAATAAACCCTGAATATTCACTGGAAGGACTGATGCTGAAGCTGAAGCTCCATTACTTTGGCTACCTGATGGGAAGAACTGACTCTAAAAAAAGGCCCTGATTCTGGGAAAGATTGAGGGCAGGAAGAGAAGGGGGCAACAGAGCATGATTTGGTTGGATGATATCATCCACTCAGTGGACATGAATTTGAGCAAACTCCAGAAGAGAGTTAAGGACAGGGAAGCATGGTGTGCTGCAGTCCACTGGGTCACAAAGAGTTGGGCACAACGGAGCAACTGAACAACAACATAGAAAGATAAGGACTTCCCAGGTGGTGCTAGTGGTAAAGAACCCGCCTGCCAATGCAGGAGATAAAGAGATGCAGACTCGATCACTGAGTCAGGAAGATCCCCTGAAGGTGGAAGTGGCAACCCACTCCAGTATAATTGCCTGGAGAATCCCATGGACATAGGATCCTGGTGGGCTATAGTACACAGGGTTGCAAAAAGACGGCCACAACTGAAGTGACTTAGCACACACACATAGGAAGATAAGCGTCATATCTTTTGCTTCCTTACCGTTACATGTAGACCACTAAATTCTAGGAATGACTTCATCATCTCAAATGTATTGGTCAATTATTTATAATAAATGGCCAATAAATGAATAAATGGGATAGTCAATAAAAATAAATAACTATTGAGCATCTTTTTCAGGTCAGTATGATTTTAGGAGGATACAGCAATAAATGAAAGAGATAAGACTACCTCTGAATGATTAAGCCAATACCACCCAAATATAGAATGAAACAGGCACAGAAAAAAAGACAGTGTGGCAGGAGGATATGAATGTGAAATAAAATGATTTTATTATAGGGGTTGGAGAAGGCAATGGCACCCGACTCCAGTACTCTTGCCTGGAAAATTCCATGGACCGAGGAGCCTGGTAGGCTGCAGTCCATGGGGTCGCGAAGAGTCAGACACGACTGAGCGAATTTACTTTCCCTTTTCACTTTCATGCATTGGAGAAGGAAATGGCAACCCACTCCAGTGTTCTTGCCTGGAGAATCCCAGGGACAGGGGAATCTGGTGGGCTTCCGTCTATGGGGTCGCACAGAGTCGGACACGACTGAAGCGACTTAGCAGCATTAGAGGGGTAAGCTTGGCCAAAATTCAGGTATTTCCCGCACAGTGCTTGGGATGGTTTACAGATATTCTTAGAGATTTCCTCCCAAATGTTGAGACTGAGATGAGATTAACGACAGACCTTATAGGGATCCTGTTAGCCTTGTGTAACCTTTGGTAACCTGAACAGCTGGAGACTTGAAATCCAGTTTCCTTTGACCTCAAGGAACAGTATTATTTTTCCCAGGATGCAACACAGATATTACCATTCTCTGTGTGTAGTGTAATAACAAGATCTTAGAAGTACCAAGTAAAGCCCTTTTGACCATCTTAAGGAGTTTGGATATCATTCTCACTGACGTGTAAAGCCATAGAAATGCTGCAAGCAATGAAATAAAATAATCCTGATGTATGTTGTTGAAAGATCTCACTTTCTGCTTTTTGAAAGGAGACTGGGGAAGAGTAAAAAGCATGAACAACAATAAAAATGAAAGCAAGGGGACTAGTAACCTTTCAGAGTAACTTGTTCCAGGATCTCTAGAAGAATGTTGCCCACAGACCAGCAGTTTCAGCATCACCTGTGAACTGGTGAGAAATGTAAATATTCAGCCCAGTCT
This sequence comes from Oryx dammah, assembly GCF_014754425.2. Classification (NCBI taxonomy): domain Eukaryota; kingdom Metazoa; phylum Chordata; class Mammalia; order Artiodactyla; family Bovidae; genus Oryx; species Oryx dammah. The sequence goes on along the minus strand of NW_024070186.1, from coordinate 133,125,023 downwards.
CCTCCCCCAGACTTCCATTACTCTTGGTGTCACAAAACCTCCAGGTGACTGTGATGCTCACTAAATTTTGAAAACCATTGCTTTAATCTACAAATGATGGCTTGAGTGAAATGGTAGCTATAGATAAGGAGAAAACTGAGTAGAGTTGGTGGGATATTTTGAAATGGGGCCAACATTTAATACAGCAGTATCAAAATGCTTACCATAACAATGCTCTAATTCCAAAAGATACTAAGTAATTTCATTTAGCAGGGAAAAAAAAAAGTGATCTGGCATCACTTAATATATTGTGTTGGCCAAAAAGTTCATTTGGGTTTTTCTGTAAGATGGTATGGAAAAACCCTAATGAACTTTTAGGCCAACTCAACATATGTATATATGCATATATTATATATAATGTACATAAATATTTGCACATGTTTTTATATATATGTGTGTATATACATATTATATACATATATAATATACACTCATACATGTGTACACACATACACACTTTATTTTAAAAGTCACCTTGATTGAATTGGGTTGAGATGGATAGATCTAATATAGAATTACTACTTTGTATTGCTGCTGCTGCTTCTAAGTCACTTCAGTCGTGTCCGATTCTGTGTGACCCCATAGACGGCAGCCCACCAGGCTCCCCCATCCCTGGGATTCTCCAGGCAAGAACACTGGAGTGGGTTGCCATTTCCTTCTCCAATGCATGAAAGTGAAAAGTGAAAGTGAAGTCGTTCAGTCGTGTCCGACCCTCAGTGACCCCATGGACTGCAGCCTTCCAGGCTCCTCCATCCATGGGATTTTCCAGGCAGAAGTACTGGAGTGGGACTTTGTGTTGAGACCATATCAAAATTCTCTTGACATGGTTCTATTATAATTCTTGATAGTACATAATCTGTGGTTTCATTTGAATACTTAATGGGAGCATGCTAACCAATTAAAGGGAACTTCTTGGGAGGAGCTATGATCTCTATCTGATCAAAACTGCAAACTAAATTATTTAATTTTCATAGCAGAACTTGAGCTTTGACACTTAAATGTAGCCTCTTATTAACAAATTGTTTATGTAAAGTGTATGTATGTAGTGACCTTAGCCTCAAATAAGGAGATACCCATTTCTTATGAAAAGTGACAAACACATGGTCTTTATAGGAAACGCTTCAGATTCTTAAGAAAGCTGCATAATAGTCTGGTTGCAGATTGTTAGAGAAGGCATTCTGATGATGAGAGCTATGGACAGGGCTTTGAAGGAAATCTGGACTGAGTAACATGAAGGAAGGAGTCAAGGCTCACAGTGAGAAGAGCAGTTGTAGAGAAGGGAGGGTTACATAGGATCATAGTGCAGTCAGGCAGAGCACACAGTCCATTCTAGATGAACCGCTGTGCTTTTGTAAAGGAGTGATAAGGACCAGACTGAGCTGTTAGTCTGGAACTGTAGTTTCAAAGGGACTGCTAGGTTAGCATGTCCTGGGAAGCCTTTAAAATTGTTTTATTGAGGATTTTCATGATGAGCTATTGCATTGAGTATATCCTTTGATATTGATATTTAAGACTGAAATAGAAGACTGAAGAGTGTTGGAGACATCTAGAATAATCCAGGTATGCTATGATTTCGATGAAAGGAGAAAAAAAGGATAGATACCAATTGGTTGCAATTGAGTAGAAAGAACATTGTATTGGGAAAGAACTCTGAGGACAGAGATGCCTTGCTCTTTCTTTATATACTTCACCTAAATCAGCTTTACTTACATAGGAAGTATTAATAATAAGTCAACACGTGGAATTTCAACTCTAGAATTATCCAAGATTACTGTGAAATTAATAAGTATTAGTGTTTTTTTAATCATATTTTATCACTTTTTATTTTTTGTAAAATTTTCTCGTCTAAATATATATAGTGAGAGGTTGGTTTCTGTTGTGATTTGGGGCTTTTTTTTTTAACCCTCACTGATAGAGTCTACAAAACTTTAAAATGTCATTATTTAAAAGTCTATCCTAAAGGAAATCAGTCCTGAATATTCATTGGAAGGACTGATGCTGAAGCTGAAACTTCAATACTTTGGCCACCTGATGCGAAGAACTGACTCATTTGAAAAGACCCTGATACTGGGAAAGATTGAAGCCAGGAGAAGGGGAGGACAGAGGATGAGATGGTTGGATGGCATCACCGACTTGATGGACATGAGTTTGAGTAAACTCAGGAGCTGGTGATGGACAGGGAGGCCTGGCATGCTGCAATCCATGGGGTCGCAAAGAGTCAGTCATGACTGAGCGACTGAACTGAGCTGAACTGAAAAGGCAAAGTTATTTCCTCTGTATGAGATAAGCAAAGCTATTTTAATATGTAAGTAATTCTCTTTTTTAGTGAAAACTTAGCCCTTACAAAGACAGTAGACTTGAGAAGATATTTCCACAGCAGAACAAAATCTCTGCTCATTCAAGCAAGGTTGGTTAATGGGATTTTTAAAGGAAGAAATCTACCAGTAACATGTAGTTTACACTTCATTTATGGCATCCTTTCAGTACTGAGATTCCGCATTTTCTATTTCCTACTCACAAGTATATGCTATCATTATTCTGAAATTTACTTTCTTATCCATACACACACACACACACACACACACACACACACACACACACACACACACACAACATAGAATTCTCAGAGTGTTAAAGGCATTGAATAAATAAAAAGATAAAATGGAAAAGCAAATAAACAAGGGAAGACCAAGAATTGTGCAAACTAAAGATGGTGTCAAAGTCATTAATAAACACATTCACATTCATTGCAAAAAATACTTACTGAGCAGTTACTATGTGTTAGGCACTGTTCTAGTGCTAAAGATACAACAGAGAACAGAACCAAGCCCATGCCCTCAGAGGGCTCATATATTTATATACTAGATATTTTACAAAATAAGCTGCACTGGATCAAACTCTTGACTTGGAGAATTTTTTTTTTTTTTTGCTTTAAGTTCATGCTCATTTACATTATAATGTGAATACAGTAGCCTGTTTAACACCTTACCTTTAAATCTTGGGAGAAGATGAAAGATATGTTTTTGCATATAACATTCAACTGTATTCCTGAAACAAATGGTGTGTGATAAAAAAGCTCATTTGCAGATTGTTGCTAATTGTGTCTCTTACATATATTTGTTTTGTAGAGTGTGAATGAGAGTGGTAAAAAATAATTATACATTTCAGAGAGGGAAAAAAAATACTGCCTGGTGCTATAAAATGTAATGGCCTTTTCTTTTATAATGTTTTATCATTGGCTCCAATGAATTAGGGCAACTTTCATGGCAGTATTGTGAATAATTAAACCTTCACATGTGAAGCAAAGTGGGAAGAGATTACAATCCTATTTAAAGGACAAATAAAATATTTTAGCAAAAAAAGTGCTGATTACTACTCTGAAATACTATCATAATAGTCATTGAAATATTCTTTTTTTTCCCCCTAAGTGGCTCTGGAACGTTTGGGACATTTTTTCTCCTTTTTAACATGATTAGAAAATGATCTTGGTTAATACATTTCCTTATTGCCGAAAGTAGCCATCATTTTATAAAGTTACTTTCCAAAACAGCTCTTCAATAGCCATGTTTCAACCAGTTGCTTATGGGTATTATGGTCTACATGTTTGCGTTCCCCAGAGTCGACATGTTGACACCCTAACCCCTAATGAAAGGGTGTTAAGGACTAGTGGGAGGTAGTTATGCCATGAAGGTGGACACCTGTGATGGAATTAGTGTCTTCCTAAAAGGAAGAAAGCTATCTCCCTTTCTGCCATGTGATGATACAAGAAGATGATGACTGTTTACAAACCAGGAAGGGGACCTTCATCAACTCGACCGTGATTTGACCTGACATGACCTTAGATTTCCCAGTCTCCAGAAGTGTGAAAAATTTCTTTTGTGACAGCATCCTGAATGAAAGCCATGTTCAGGTCCTATGCGTTGGCTACTAAAAACTCACAACTGTCCTCTTAAGACATTTGCCTGAGGCCAAAGGAGAGCCCACGTGCCACAGTGGGAAACGTACAGCTCTCCCTCAGCCCCTGGAGGGGAGCAGCCTCACCCACACCCTGCCAGTGTTAGGTACAAAACACTAGCCTCCTCACCTCCATGTGGGATTCATTCAATTTAGGAGCTAGAACTTCCTTGGACGGAGAAGACTGGTGGGTTGCAGTCCATGAGGTCACTAAGAGTCAGACACGACTGAGTGACTTCACTTTCACATTTCACTTTCATGCATTGGAGAAGGAGATGGCAACCCACTCCAGTGTTCTTGCCTGGAGAACCCCAGGGACAGGGGAGCCTGGAGGGCTGCCGTCTATGGGGTCACACAAAGTCGGACACAACTGAAGTGACTTAGCAGCAGCAGCAGCAGCAGCAGCAGCAGCAGCAGCAGCAGAACTTCCTTGTGAAATCAGGCCGGAGCTAATCTCCAGTCAAACTTAAGCTTCTTTCTCGGTTCTATCTCTTATGTGTCCTTCTTGGCCCTTCTCCCAAGAGCACCCCCACAAATAAATTGCTGGAAAGAATTTCTCTCTTTTTTTTTTAAACATTTGTTTGGCTGCATTGGGCCTTAGTGGTGTTGTTTGGGATCTTTCATTGCAGTGCACAGACTCTAGTTACATCGTATCCTTTGTATCCTTTGCGTCCATGCTCAGTCGTTCCAACTCTTCCATTCCTCATGGACTATCATCCACCAGGCCCCTCTGTCCATAGGGTTTTCTAGGCAAGAATACTGGGGTGAGTTTCCATTTTCTCTGCGTCTCAACCCAGGGATTGAACCTGTGTCTCTTGTGTCTCCTGCATTAAGCAAGCAGATTCTTAACCAACTGTGCCACCTGGGAAGCAGTTTCTCCGAGGAGTATGGGAGGATCTTAATTCCCAGACCATGGATCTAACCCACATTCCCTGCACTGCAACATGGGTTCTTAACCACTGGACCACCGGGGAAGTTCCTGGAACAAGAATTCCTATCTCAGGTTCTGCTCCTGTGAAACCCAATCCAAGATATCCTATATTTACACAGGGAGTTAAGTTGGTACATAAGAAGATTCCACTGCTTCTAGGCCTTTCCTGGCTTTTAAATCTGCAAACACAGCTGATTCCTAAAACATCTCATAAATTAAGGACAATTCTTGGGGGTTCCTCATTCCCTTAATTTGCAATTTGCTCCTGAGTCACTTGCTTAGCCTTTTCACTTGTACCTCTGGAGACACATTGTGAAACTGACTTCCATGCCCTTCTTGGCCCCTTTTGCCCCTCACATTTTCCTGTGTATTGAACACAGCTTTCAGCTTGTTCAGCAAAGCCAGGCATTGTGCTCATAGATGTTCTGTTGCTGCCCCCTGCCCTACAGCCTTGCCTCAGCTCTCCAGGGGAGTGTGGGGTAGAGAAGAAGGGGCATGAGGTCAGGAGGTGTTTTGTTGTGCTGTGGTAGAGTGCAAGGAAATAGAAAATAAGGGAATGGATCCTGCATGATCAATTCATGGAGAGGTTACACAATAATGAAATTAACCTACAGAGAAAACACAGTAGTATCCCAAGCCTGGGAATCAGCCACGATAGCTCTGAGCATTTGTCAGGGAGACCCCTACTCTTGGATCGTTAAGCCAAGGGTTGGATTGAGGAAGATAAAAACTACAGAAGCTCAGGAGACATAGAAAGTCATGGAGAGTCATCAGTGGACGCTGCACCTGTAGGCAGGATGCTTTATGGGTGAGAAAAACAGCATTTACTATTTCACCTGTTGTTTACCTCCTTACAGCCAAATTATCGAGA